>NW_011494925.1:3796368-3819724 GCF_000754665.1 Bison bison bison
CCTGGCCTCCTGCCACCAGCTTGCCCTTGAGAGTGCAGCCCATTCCGCCCCTGGGGGAGGGTCTTCTCTTTCCCCTTCCAGGTCATAAGCTCAGTCCTAGCCCGACTCAGTCTCCTGGACCGCCGAAAGGCTGGGGCATCCTGGGGGGCAGCTGGAAGATGCTCTGGGAACAGGAATTCCAGGAGCAAAGTGCCGTTGCCCTCTAGGAGTCAGGCCAAGGGGGCTGCGAGCTGAGGGACGCAGAGCCACGGGAGGCCCACATGGCCTGGCCCTTGAGAAGGTGGCAAGGATGAGCCATAGAGGTGCTGAGGAAATGCGTGTGCTGATCAGTTTTCCGCATCCACCAGCCTTGGTCGTGGTGCCCAGGTTTTGTCAAACACCGGTCATCACTGTGGAGGTCGTTTCTTAGGTGTGGTCAACGCTGCAGTCAGGAAACACTGGTAAAGCTGGTTGTGTGTGTGTGAGTCATGCAGTTGTGTCCAACTCTTTGTGACCCTGTGGACTGTAGCCCATCGGGCTCCATGGGGTTTCCCAGGCAAGAATACTGGAGTGGGTTGCCGTGTTCTTCTCCAGGAAATCTTCCTGACCCAGGGACTGAACCTGGGTCTCATACATTGTAAGTGGATTCTCCATTGTCTGAACCACCAGGAAGCTGGTCACTCTCCCTGATGTTAAGGAAGGTTCTCATCCGGTCGGAGGGGGCTGTCAGAGCCGAGACAAGATTCCTGAAGAAGAAAGAGTTCTCCTCCAGACTCAGGACCATCATGTCCACTCGCCCGGGTCTCTAGATTCCATTTGTCCTAATCTCTAATCAGTTAGGAGGGTCTGCAGGATGCCCCCTGGGTCTCTAGGCTGCCCCCTTGCCCCACAGATTTCCCACTCACCAGCCTCCACCATCACACAAACTGATCCCTGGAAATAGACTTCTCTGTCTCCCTCTGTTTTTCTGGAGACTCCGAACTGAAGCAACACTCAGAGTCAGAAAAACCTCGATTTGGTTGGCAATTATTTGGAGCAAAAAGGGACCCCATCGATCTGCTTGGCATTTTCACAAGGGAGCAAGGGCACCTTTGAACTCGAAACCTTACCTTTCAAGCTTCTGTCTGTTGGACCTTCAGGGTGTGATTGCTAAGCCACTAAAAACCAGTGATTACCCTAGAAATGATGCCGAGCCATTAAAGAAAGAAACTATTTTTAAAAAGCTAATTCACACACACACGCGCACACTCCTGTGCACGCTGGTGGCACACGGCTGAATTTAGATTGAAGAAATATTTTCTGATAGAAGTCAGGCTTGATAAAAGGAATGCACACTGCCATGTGTGAAAGTACATATTAATAATTAAGCCATGCGATCATTACCTCAGGATATTATTTCTTAAATATCTCTTGCAAAGGCAATATGATTACATATGAATGATATCAATTTTCTACCAACAAAAAAAATCTGCAGAAATAGGAATTGAATTACACTGTCCAATTTGCTGTAAAGTTCACTGTATGTGAAGAAATTAATCAAAGCTACCACCACCCATTTTTATGGGAACATAAAATGATGTGAACTTCCATTTTTAATAAAGATGCATAGCACTTTTATGAAGACTGACTAATAACACTATAATGAACTGAAAAGCTACTGATATATTAAGAATGAAAATTTTGAGGAGTGTATTTACTGAGACTTTTTCATGGAAGGCCGTATTTCTCTGAAGTCTCTATTTGAATCATTATAAACCAGAGGCAGAATTTCAAGGGAGAACACAGCCCGAGCACTGTGCAACTTTATCTTCGAGACGTGAGTCACTCGAGGCTGGAGAATAGGGTTTGCGCTCCGGGGACATAGGCATGGGGGTGCGGAAGGGGCGCCCTTCAGAGCATCAAGTATCCACCACCAACTTCTCAGCCAGTAGTTTCCTGGAACAGAACCCCCAGAAGATCACAGACAGAACGCTTTCCTTCGGCCCCTCAATATGGCTTCCTTGGTGCTACTTTGCCTCTACACTAATCCAGGTAGGATGGCCTTGTCTTGCCTCCAAACCTGACATGCTCATTCTAAAGCAAACGCCCTCAACTGATTTTCAGGCACGCATTTCTGAGCTGTGGTTTGTGCCTGCCATCACATTGACCAGCTCTGGGCAGATGGATACCTCTTGCCTTAGTCTCTAATTTGGAGGATCTGCAGGACTGAAAATATCCAAAAGCCAGGTCTCAAGATGCCTGCAGTTAGCCCAAGGAAGGATGCTCTATTTTAAATTTTTAAAAACTTTAAATTTATTTTGTATTGGGGGATAGCCGATTAACTATGTCATAATAGCTTCAGGTGAACCGCAATGGGACTCAGCCCGTTGGATACGTACACGGGTATCCATTCTCCCCCAGACTCCCCTCCCATCCAGGCTGCCACAGAGCACTGAGCAGAGTTCCACGTGTTTACAGTAGGTCCTTGTTGGTGACCCATTTTAAATACAGCAGTGTGTACATGTCCATCCCGGGGTGCATGTCAATCCCAAACTCCCTACTTCTCCTTCCTTTCCCCTGACAACCAGAAGTTTGTCCTCTAAGCCTGTGTGTCTGTTTTCATCTTGTAAGTTCATTTGTATCATTTCTTTTTAGATTCCACATATAAGGGATGTCATATGATACTTCTCCTTCTCTGTTTGACTTACTTCACTCAGTATGACAATCTCTAGGTCTATTATTTCATTCTTTTTTGTGGCTGAGTAATATTCCATTGTATAAATGTACCACATCTTGTTTATCCATTCCTCTGTCAATGAACATTTAGGTTACAGGGTAGCATGCTTTAAACCAACGACACCATCCCACCAAAGTTATGCAAATCTCCATTTTTTAGTTTTTTTTACCCTCATTTTTGTAAAACAAAAATTTCATACATGCTTACTCTAAAAATTTGGAAATACAGAAAAATGTAAGAGCAACAAAATAACAAAGTTCCAAAATTCCCTTTCCCAGGGATCACATTCCTTCATATGTTAACATTCTCGTGTGTTTTCTTTCATTTGCACACAAATGCTCACACATGTGCACATCTTTGCATACAGACACATGTATGTGTTTGTTATCAAACTCTCTCATATATTTTATTACTTTTTAAATTTAATTTTGAATGGTTAACTCATATTCATAGTTCAAAACCAGAAAATAGAAATTGGTTTTTGCCCTAACATTTTGTGGTGAGCATTTTTCCAGGCCACTAATGTTTCATAAACATGTCTTTTCACGGCTCCAAAATACAGTACATATGGCTGCATGTAATTTCCTGAGCCATCCCTCTATGGAGAGGTATTCAGGTTGTTCCAGTTTTCACAGTTGTAATTTCTCAGACACGTTTGTAATTTCTCAGGCACGTTTGTACTTTCTCAACCATGTTTGTAATTTCTCAGTGAACATCTCGAGTTTGTATCCTTCCTCTGGTTGGATTACATCACAGCCTTTCAAGGCCAGGGAAGTGGGGGAAGGAGCCCCAGGGAGGCCGCCCCTTCCCACCCTGGAGACACGCCAGCTCCCCGTGCCGGCTCCTGCCTCTGCTGCGGCCCTAAAACCTTAATGGGATGGGGTTTGGTGCTCCGGGAATCCTACGTCTCTTTGATCCCTGTGTTGTAGCTCCATGAACGAATGCCCCTCAGAGGTTTGGAGTGGCAGGGTAACGGCTGCTGCCCTGGGGGCAGCTCGTCCCCTCACCTTCCCAAGGCCCATCTGTGCTCTGGGAGAGCTTGGAGGCAGTTAAAACCAGACCATGGGAGATTTGGGAGCCCCCAAGACCTACGGGGTACTCTAGCCCTCTTTAGTAGGTGAGGAAAGAGACACAGAGCCGCTGAGAAACATGCCCCAAGTTTGCCCAGCTGGTTGGCAGCAGCAGCAGCAGGACCTAAGCCAGATCTTGTGACCGTGACCCCATCTGTTCATGTGGGCACCCTCGACTCCCGGTGCTCAGCTCAGCGCACCCAGCTTCCCAGGAAGGCGGTGCCTTTCCAGCCCAGGGCTTCCCAGGAACCCCGGCTCCCCCTCCCCAAGGGGCCCCTCCCTCTGGACACCCCCTCCCCGCCCCACTCTCCTGCTCAGCTCTGCACCCCGTCTACTGTGTCTGTCTCCCTGTGTGCCCTCGGCCCCCGTCTCTGTCTCTCTCCATCTCTGTCTCTCTCCCCATCTCTCTCTGTGTCTCTCTCCCATCTCTCTTTTTCTCTGTCTCTGTCTCTCTCCCTCTCTTTCTCTGTCTCTCACCCACATGTTTTTGCAAAGGCCATTCTCTCCACCTGGAAGTTCTCTCCTCCCTCCCAGCCCCAAGTCTCATGCACATGATAAACTCCTCCTCATCCTTCACCTTCAAATGTCTCCCGCTCTGGGAATCCTCCCTGACCTTTCCAGACAGAGGTGAATGCTGGCTCCTTGGGCCACGTGGTGCACACAGCGATCTGTCTCCCCTCCAGGCAGTGGGACCATAGGGCTCAAGCTCTGTCCCCAGGCTCAGCGAAGAGTCTCCTCCAAATCAGATCACAGGTGTGTGCTTGGTGAGCAGTGGGTTTCAATGAAGACTTGCTCGGGGGAGAGGGAGGCTTCTCCAGGCTGAGTCACGAGCAGCAACGTGAAGGAAGCTGCTCTCATATGTGAGGTCAAGGCAGCGCCTCCAAGTCCTCGCTGCCTTCGAGGGGCGCTCTAGTTTGGAGTCAGACACGGGCTCCAGGTTAGGACCCTGAGCCAGTCCCTTCTCTGAATCACAGTCTGCCTTTCTGTGAAACGGGAGTGGTGTCTGCAGTCCGCAGTGGCTAAAGGGAGTCTCGAGTAAGGATCTTCACAATGGAGCTCGACATTCTGCTGGCTGGTCTTACGGCTGTTATCGTGTATCAGATCATCCCAGTAACCTACAGAGTCACGGTCCTACAAAGACACCCGGGGCCCAACGCCCTGAACCCATGTCTATGCTCCTTTCGTGGCAGGAGGACCGTGATTAGGAGCTGGAGATGAAGCGTGTCCTGGGAGACTTGATGTCCCCACCAGGATCCTCCCAGGGGGCAGAGACCGAAGAAAGAAGGAGACGTGACAACAGACGCGGGAGCCAGAGAGAGGTCAGGAGAGGCTGGCTTTGAGGATGCAGCGGGGGCCATGGACCAGCAGGAGGCTTCTAGAAGCTTGGGAGGGGTGAGCACATGGACTCCCCTCCAGAACTTCTGGAACAAATAGCCCTGCAAACCAGTTTTGGACCTTTGCCTCCGAAATGTAAGATAACAAGCTTCCCTGGTGGCTCAGATGGTAAAGCGGCTGCCTGCAATGCGGGAGACCTGGGTTCGATTCCTGGGTCAGGAAGATCCCTGGAGAAGGAAATGGCAATCCACTCCAGCACTCTTGCCTGGAAAATCCCATGGACGGAGCAGCCTGATAGGCTACAGTCCATGGGGCCACAAAGAGTCGGACAGGACTGGGCGACTTCACTTTCACTTTGTGTTACTTTAAGCGTATAAGTTTGTGACAATTCATTACAGCAGCGGTAGGAAACTCAGACAGCTCTCCTGCCCAGAAAAGTTTGGTGGGTCCCCATCACCCGTGGGAGGAATTCCAATCTCTTTATTGGAACATTTGGGACAACAACCACTTCCTAAAAGCCGGGCTGTCCCCCACTGACCACGTCCCTGTCGCTACAGGAGGCTGGTCTGACGAGCTGCAGGACGACAGGAAAGTAACTGAAATTAGGCTCCCAGACGTTCAGAAGCGTGAGCCCGCGCCCCGACACCACCCGTGGAGGTCACCACAGCAGTGGGCAGCGGTCTTCCGCCCCGCAGGACACAAGGCCTCTCCCTGTGCCTCGGGCCACTTTGGGCTACCCCCCAGGGATGCCAGCCCATCCTCTGCCAGTGACCCCAACCACCCTCCCGGGTGTGGGTCTCCCTGATGAGACATACCACGTCCCGCTTCCTCCTGTGTCAGGAGATGCCCTGGCACCTGGCAGGGCCATGCCCACGAGGTTGGAAAGATGACCTCATGTACAAGTGTGTGAGTGACCAGCAGGTGGACGAACGAGTCGCTCCAAGCCTGGGAGGCCAGTAACGAGCGGGCGGCACTGGAAGCTCTCGAATGGAGAGGCGAGGAGCAAGCGGACGGTGCCCAGGGGAGGAGGCTGCCTGAGGGCTCCCAACGCTCCTCTCCAGCAGAGTCATACACGGTTTCACTTCCCGTGTTTCTGGAGTCGCTGGAGTTTCCCACAGACGTGTGTTACTTCTGTAATCTTAATTTTCAGAATAAAATCTTCTAATAAAATGACCAAGCAGACAGTTAGCCTTACACAGCACTTTACAATGGCCTTTAAAAAAAATTAGCCTGGATTCCAGGCCCACGCCCATGTCACTTGATGTCTTCCCAAAGAGGAGAAAATGAGTTAAACGCTAGCAGCTCTGCTACAAACAGGAGAAGCCCACACGATTTAAATTAATGATTTATTCCTCTAAAGACAGCGTGGGATCTATCATGGCCCTGATAAGCTGCAGCGACTCCTCTATCTGCATATAGCTGCGCAGCACTACAATATCTGGCTGGGAATATGGAAACAAGAATCAATTTTTCCTAGTTTTGAGCATATCTCCTGAGTCTGAGATATGTCTGGCTTGTTTTTCAAATACCACTGAGAGGGATCCCGGCTCCCTAGCGGGTTACCTGTCGTGTGTATGGTGGTTCCCTCGCTCGGAACACGCAGCCCTTCCTGAAGAGGCAGACGGCCCCCTCGGAGGGGTCTGGGCGAGTGTGGTGATAATTACTGACTCCCACCACAACAATCGCGTTTTTCGTGGAAACACCTCCTCACCAACAGATTATTTTGCTCGCTGCTCTTCTCTTCCTTCTGCTGGTGGAACGCGGCTCCCCGCCCCCCAGGCTGAGGTGCCCCCAGGGGTGCGGGCACTCCGGCGGGAAGATGCTGTTGCTTCTCTCAGTTGTTTTGGCTGAATCAACAGCACAGCTTTTTTTGTTTGTTTGTTTTTCTTCTTTTCTTTATTTTTTGAAACAATTTTTTTTTTTTTTGCAAAGCCTTATGTTCATTTGGGGAAGTGAGTAAATTTTGTCCATCCCAGTGGGGTTGAATAAATACAAACCCTCTTCCCTTTCTTCCTTGCCTTCTTTTTGTGCGTGCACACTCAGTTGTGTCCAACTCTTTGCAGCCGCATGGACTGTATCCCCCCCAGGCTCCTCTGTCCATGGGATTCTCCAGGCAAGAATACTGGAGTGGGTTGCTGCCTCCTCCTCCAGGAGATATTCCTGACCCAGAGATCGAACCCGCATCTCCTGCATTGCAGATTCTTCACTGCTGAGCCACCGGGGCTTCCCATTTGCCTTCTTTACCAAGTGCCAACATCAGGTACCTGAGCCACACACACCTGGAAAGATAGAACCTCCCAAGGAGAAATAAAATATAGGACGTGAGTTGGACCCCTCCATCTACATCCCCCGTGGAGTCGGTTTACCCCTTGGGCAACTTTTGTTTCCTTTTTTTGAAAGCTGGTCAAGTGTTTCCTCTCCACTCCTAAAGTGACCCAGACACTGAGACGTGCGATGCTTCTGCTGAGGTCCTGTTGTAGAAGAGGCTTCACGGCAGGTGCTTTGTGGGAGCAGCCCCAGCACCCCGGGGCTCATTTAGTGCGGGGCAGGGATGTGCCCTTGGAGCTGGCAGAAGGGGCCCGTGAGTGCGCTTGCTCCTGGCCTCAGCAGTCCTGGCACATCTGTGGGGCCAGCAGCCAGTGGCGTGGCTGTTTGAGTCTTCTAAGGAAGTCTTCTTTCCTAGAACCTTCTCAGGGTCTGAACTCCATCCTCAGGGGCTGACTCGTCCATTCTCTGAGAGCAGAATGGGGGACTGTATCACGCCTCTCTGTCATGGACATTTCGCCAAAACAGGTGAAATGAATGAACGTCACAGCTCCCTGGGAAGAGGGGCTCCCTCCCGGCCCTCCTGCTCCTCCCCTGGGCCAGGCGAACTGCTGTTGTCCTTCCTGCCAGAGACAGTCGTATCACTTCCCGTCGGAGCTCCCGCACCCCGAGGTCGCTGCCCCTCCCCACCCTCTCCCAGCGCCCTGTGCCTCTAATCACTGGGAAGTGCCTGTGCTCACGGTGGGCCTGCCCAGCAGAAGTTGGGGGGCGGGGTCTTCCGGAAGGAGCTTCTGAGCCTTGCACCCCCATTCGCTCATTCATTCCTTCATGCATTCCTCACACTTCCATTCCCAGCCACTCTCTACCTGTCTTTGTTTGCCAGGCTAGCCTGCCTGGGATTTGGTGGACACTTGGCCAAAGGAGCTAAATTAATGACTGAGCGGGAGAGAACTGTGGAATTTCAGAACTGTAGAGGCCTTGAAATGATCCATTCCAGATCTAATCGAACCATGGCAACTCAGAGATGAGTAAACAGAGTGTGATTGCCAGACCCTGCGGTGAGAGTAGGTTTAGTTTTGTTCAGGAACTGCCAAGCTGTCCTCCAAAGTGGCTTCAGTCTTTTGCGTTCTTACCAGCACTGAATGCGGATTCCTGTTGCTCCACATCCTTGCCAGCATTTGGTGTTGTCATGCTCTCAATATGGGCCATGCTCATAAGTGTCTGAATGCATTTTTTGAAGTATATGCCGAGCTGAATTTTCCCCAGTGAGCACACTTATATAACCAGCACCAGATGGAGAAATGGTACAAGAGCAGTGTTCCTGGAGACTCCTCACCCTCCCAAGGGCGTGTCAGCTCCCAGAAGGGCAACTGCAATTGACTTTAAATGCCATGGACTCCTTGTCTGAACTTTAAATTTGTTTTTGCTCAGTTGCTCACTGGTGTCCATCTCTGCAACCCTATGGACTGCAGCACATTAAGCTTCCCTGTCCTTCACCATCTCTCGAAGCTTGCTCAAACTGACATACATTGAGTTGATGATGCCATCCAACCATCTCATCCTCTGTCGTTCCCTTCTCCTGCCCTCAATCTTTCCCAGCATCAGAATCTTTTCCAATTAATTGGCTCTTTGCATCAGGTGGCCGAAGTACTGGAGCTTCAGCAGCAGTCCTTCCAATAAATATTCAGGGTCGATCTCCTTTAGGATTGACTGGTTTGATCTGTCTGCAGTCCAAGGGACTCTCAGGAGTCTTCTCCAGCACCACAGATCGAAAGCATGAATTCTTTGAACTTTAAATACAGGGAATCACACAGTACATTCTCTCTTGGATTCTTTTGTGGTTCTGTGACTCTTCTTTGACTCATTATTACATTTAGGAGATCCATCCTTACTCTTGTGTGCTTGTTCATTGTCATCGTGTTCATTGTGTTCAAAGTGCTTATATGGATGGAATGCACCAGAATGTATTTATCCATTTTACTGTTGATACATGTTTGCACTGTTTTCTGTTCTTGGCTATTGCAAAGAAAGCTGCAACAGATTTGTTTGCACATCTTTTGCTAACTATATACATCTGCCACAGAACATGCCTCTCCTTGGCCTTTGCACTGAACACTGTGCCCTGAGCTCATCTTCTGTGTCCTTTCTTCCCGGGATCTCTGTTCTGCCTGGGCAGCTTTGAGATCCACTTGTCCCTCTGCAGCCCTGTGAGATTACCGGAAGCTCCCACAGCTCCCCCGTCTCTTAGCACAGCCCCCTGCTCAGATTCTGAGGTTTTGCTTTATGTGAAGAATTTGTAATTGTTCTAAAGTAAGCAGGGGCTCATAAAATACCAGGCTTCTTCTCTGAAATTTCCTCCTCTTAGGATCATGACCTTGGTCTTCTCAGTGTTGTTGTTGTTGTTGTTGTTCTTTTTTCTGTTTACTTATTTATTTGGCTACTCTGGGTCTCTGTTGCATCACATGGGATTTTTGATCTTTGTTGCACCATAGCTGTGGCCTATGGGATCTAGCTCCTCAACCAGGCATAGTACCCATGTCCTCTGCATTGGAGTCTTAGCCACTTAACCACCAGTGAGGTCCCACACTCAGCGTCTTTAAAGGAAATAGTTACACAGAAAGAGACTCAGAGATGTGAGAACAAATTTATGCTCGCCAGGGGCAAGGATGGAAGGAAGGGAGAGCTTGGGAGTTTGGTATGGACATGGACACACTGCTATATTTAAAATGGATCACCAACAAGGACCTGCTGTAGAGCACAGGGAACTCTGCTCAGTGTTATGTGGCAGCCTGGATGGGAGGGGAGTTTGGAGGAGAATGGATACATGTATATGTATGGCTGAGTCCCTTTGCTGTTCACCTGAGACAATCATATGTTGTTAATCAACTATACTTCAATACAAAATAAAAAGTTTAAAAAAAAAAGTTATATGTAGAGCTAACTGCCTCTCTCTTTCTTTCTCTATATCTCTCTCCTCTCTTTATTACCTATCATGTCTATCTGTCTATCTTTGTCACGCTCTATCATCAATATCTTTTTCATCTTTATCATATCTGTTTATCCTCCACTGTATATCTGACTATATATCTGTCTGTCTCTCATCTATCTATGTATCTAGTTTTTCTAATTGTTCTTGGCAGGACCATGGATCTGCCCAAGCCAAGGCTCTGCACCCAAGTGTTGCTGGACTCCTCTCTCCCTTACTCCCATCAGGTGGTCAACCGAACACTGGGCTTGGTTGGAGACAGAAGAATCCCAACAGGACATGTGGCAGAGTGCTTCCCAAGGGCTTTCGCTGAGACATTGCTCCAACAAGCAGAAACACGCCCATGGAAGTTCGGGAAACTTTGCAGGTAATACTCCTTTCTTGAGGAAGACCTCACACAATTGGATATTAAGAGTTACCGGGTATCATGTGGGAAAGAAACTGGATTAACTCCTTTAAATCTGTATTTCCCAGTCCTATTCCATCATGGAACCCTTCTTTCTCAAAGCAGCCAATGGCATCCCACTTCGAGAAAGATGATGAACACCACAGCTGACTGAAGTCCTGAGGAAACCTGGGTGGTGGACACCCCTCACAGTTATAAAATCAGGGGCTCCCAGGCTAGCTTAGAGGGGACAGAGCCATCTGAGGAGCAGGGTCAGCCTGGGGGAGGTATGTGTCACGGGACACGACTGTGCTCACATCCAGAAGTTTGAATGACGTGGATCCTTTCCGGTTTTGCACAGTGAACTGACTTATTACTGGCTGTGATTATACTCCTTCCAAACTGCTCCTTGCAGGGCCTAACGGTTATCTCTGAGCAGATTTCTTTCCTTGGCTCTGTGACGACACAAGAAAAATATGGGTTGGCGAAAAACAAAACTGACGCTTTCCTATAACATCTTACGAAAAACCCAAATGAGCTTATGAGTTTGAGCAAACTCCAGGACACAGGGAAGGACAGGGAAGCCTGGTGAGCTGCAGTCCACAGGCTTGCAAGGAATCAGACACAACTTAGTGACTGAACAACAATATACAGCATGACACCAGCATTTAATCAGTAACCAGTAAATGTTAAATATCATCTTAGTTCCCAACTACTCTTGATGTTTTCCTATCCCGTGGAACGACAAGGATACCGTCCTCCTGTGGAACCTCCTAAGCCTCGCGAGACCCACTCGGGACTCTGACCTCCAGAACTATATGATAATAATACATGTGTGTCGTTTGAACCTCTAAACTTGTGGTGACTTGTTACAGCAGCAGGAGAATTCATCGTTATGAGATGAATTATGCTTTTCCCGGGGTGGTGGGAGGGCTCGGTGTGTGGGCGGGCGTTGTTGAGAGGCATAGGCTCCTGCTTTTGTGCTGAGACAAGGTGAGGAGGGCAGGTGGGGGGTCGGCTGGAGGCCCAGGGCCTGGAGGCTGCACCAAGTGCCCTGCTGCCAGCCTGGCTGTGGGGAGAGCAGGGGAGAGTGTGGTCAGGGGCAACGCCGAGATTGTCCTGAGAGCCAAGAGAGGCGGCTTTTGCTAAAAAGGAAGGTTGTGGGACTTCATGCCTGCAATGCAGAAGATGCAGGAGACATGGGTTCGATCCCTGGGTCAGGAAGGTCCCCTGGAGGAGGGCATGGCAATCACTCCAGTATTCTTGCCTGGAGAATCCCATGGACAGAGGAGCCTGGTGGGCTACAGTCCATGGGATCGCACAAAGTCAGACACGGCTGAAGGGACTTAGCACAGAAATATAAACTACCATGCCTTAGCTGTGCTTCTCAACTGAAGGCTCCAAAAATCACATGGTTTCTAATAAGTGAATTGGGCTTCTCTGGCCGCTCGGTGGTAAAGAATCCACCTGCCAATGTAGGAGACCCTGGTTCAATTCCTGGGTTGGAAAGATCCCTGGAGAAGGAAATGGCAACCCACTCCAGTATTCTTGCCTGGAGAATCCCATGGGAGAGGAGCCTGAAGGGCTACATACAGTCCATAGGGTTGTTGAAAAGTTGGACCCGACTGAAGAGACCCAGGCACCCCCATACACACATGGGACCATGAGGTTGGATGGTCTAGTTTGAGAGGCCTGTGTGCATGCTCATCTTGAAAAGTCTGGGGCCGGAAAGGAAGCACCGGCTGAGGAGGAGGAGAGAAAAGGGCGCATCCAACAGGGGCGACGGGAGGGAGCCCCATTTGCAGCGTGGACACCCCAAGGTGGAGGTCGGTGGGGTGACCCGGCCCCAGAGCCGGCTGCGCTGCCCTGGGTCTGCCGTGACCAGCTCCACCCGGCTGGTTCCCTCCAACTCACAGGTGGGCTCCACCCCGGCGGCCGCAAGGGGCGAACACGCTCCGCACCAGCTAACTGTAAACAGCCGCACTCACGTGCGAGGGGTCTAGCGCGGTGCCCTGGGGTCAGCACCTAGCCGGCTCTATTTAACATCTTCGCTAATTATCTGGAGAAGATAAAGACTTGTTAATTAAATTCACAGATTACACCAAATTGGGAGGTGTTGAGAAGACCAATGATGGCAGAGAAATCATTCAAAGAGCCCAGAAATATGGACGAGAAATAAAATGAGACTCGGGGTAGAATACTGCAGGAGGACTGAACCAGAGCATATTAGTCCAAAACATTGGAATTCAATGGGCAGGAACAGCCAGGAAAGGAGAAATGCTTAAAAAAGGCCTATGGGTGGTGTTGGACGACAAATTAATTATAATTCTACTAGGCGGTTCTGCAGCAAAATGGTCCAGGGTGGTTTCCGACTCATACTTACAGGCCTCATTAGCTTGGGATGAGCTCATAATCTCTTTCTCCCTCTATACACACACACACACACACACACACACAAACACACACTCTGCAACCTGACTTGTCAGCAATATTTTTGTTGCCAGGATGACTCAAGAGTAGAAGGTGATGGAGCTTCTCTAGGCCCCTGACCTTGCTTCCCAGAGTCCCTTCTCCCGTGGAGAGGCAGAGCCCGGGTTCCCAGCATGAGCCCTCTACTCAGACCAGTCTCAGAGAAGGCAGAATTGGGCCACGTGGGAGCCCGGGACGTCCCAGCCTCACTCACCTCTTTTGAAGAGACAAGAATAGCGACTGTGGGGGCATGGTGGCGAGGTGTCGTGCTGAATCCTTGACACAAAATATTACGCAGCCTGATTTTTGCAGTAGGCTGAGGTCGTAGGACTGGTCTCAACCTCTTTCACAGGTGGGAACACTGAGGCCCGGCCCAGTGAAATGACGTGCCCAGGATCACGAGGTTAGACTGTGACTGAGAACGTGGATCGGAACTCCAGAGCTGGGGCTCGTAGCCATGAGCTGACATGGCGTCCTAGGGGGTGAAAGTGATGACCTGGTGTCTCCTTTTTATTTGATTCTTGTTAATTCATGCATGCCAAGTCATTACAGTGTGCTGATCTCAGTGCTAGGAGGTGGGTGCCTGCAATGCTTCGACAGGACCTCCGTCAGGGAGCAACCAAATTGGCAGCGTCTCCATGCTTTTCTGACCCTGTGAGCCCATGCTTAAACCTCCTGTGAGCCCACCCAGGGATGCATATATATTTGTTAATTATATACATGCACTGTTGTGTGTTGTTGTGTTGTTATTGTTGTACAGTTTGGAATTGTTGTTGTTGTTCAGTTGCTAAGTCGTGTCCACCTCTTTGTGACCCTATGGACTGCAGCATGCCAGGCTTCCCTGTTCTTCACTATCTTCTGGAGTTTGCACAAAACTCATGTTCGTTGAGTCAGTGATGCCATCCAAACATCTCATCCTCTGCCATACTCTTCTCATTTTGCCTTCAATCTTTCCTAGCATCAGGGTGTTTTCCATATTATTACCTTTTTATATTGAAGTCGCTCAGTCGTGTCCAGCTCTAGCGACCCCAGGGACTGCAGCCTACCAGGCTCCTCTGTCCATGGGATTTTCCAGGCAAGAGTACTGGAGTGGGGTGCCATTGTCTTTTCCAACATATTATACAAGTTACCCCAAAATAACAATGTCAGATATGAAGAAGCTCTATTTCCATCTGGTTGGCCATTGTGACTGCACACCAGCTCCATTTCAGAGCCCTGCTTTAGGGATGAATTTCTGCGTAGGTATTGTGGGGTGAACAGCACCCCCCAAATTCAAGTCCACCTGGAACCTCAGAATGTGACCTGACTGGAAACAGAATTGTGGTAGATGTAACTTATTTAGATGAGGTCACACCCAATGACATTGGCCATAAATCCAGAGACTGATGTCCTTATAAGAAAACAGGACACAGAGAAGGAAGCCACAGAAAGCAGGTTATGCCTCGTCAGGCTGAGGATTTCCGGGAGCCTCAGATGCTGGTGGAGGTGGGGGGAGGGGTCTCCTTTAGAGTTTCTGGAAGAAGGGCAGCTCTGCTGACACCCCGATTTCAGACTTCTGGGCTTCTAGACCTGCAAAAGGATAACTTCTGTGGTTTGAAGCCACCAGGGTTTGGTACTTCTTCCCGACAGCAGCCCTGGAAACGAAAGCAACTGCAGATGGGCAGGGACCACACCTGAGCGACGGCACCGAGGCCATGCTGTCTGCCTCGTGGAAACCCAGCAGAGTTCCAGAATGCTGGTGCTCCAAGGCGCCAACCCCACCCTCCTTACACAGAATAGAGCCTTAGTAGGGTTCCCTTAGCCCACAAAGGTCCATACAGTCAAAGCTATATTTATTCCAGCAGTCACGTATGTATATGAGAGTTGGAACACAAAGAAGGCTGAGTGTGGAAGGATTGATGCTTTTGAACTGTGGTGTTGGAGAAGACTCTTGAGAGTCCCTTGGATAGCAAGGAGATCCAACCAGTCCATCCTAAAGGAAGTCAGTCCTGAATCTTCACTGGAAGAACTGATGTTGAAGCTCCAATCCTTTGTCCTCCTGATACGAAGAACAGACTCACTGGAAAAGACCCTGATGCTGGGAAAGACTGAAGGCAGGAGAAGGAGACAACAGAGGATGAGATGGTTGGATGGCATCACCAACACAATGGACATGAGTTTGAGCAAACTCCGGGAGATGGTGAAGAACAAGGAAGCCTGGTGTGCTGCAGTCCATGGGGTCACAAAGAGTCAGACACCACTGAGCGACTGAACATCAAGGGCCTCTGGGCCTTGATCTCTAGTGCAGCCCCTCCTTTGTCTGCATGTGTTCTCCGTCCACACAGGCCCCATCCTCCCGCAGGAGGCCCAGCCCTGGATCTCATCCTGCAGCCACCGTCTGCCTGTCTGTCCGCTACCCTGGGCGCCAGGTCCCGTTCACCGAACACCCTCAGGCGATGCGTGGGTGGTGTGCCCATCTCATACCCATCCGTAACATTGCCTGGGTGCTCATGGGACTTCGTGCATCCCGATTTCCCCAGAAAACCGCTCCATGGGAGGCTGGCCCTTCCCTGAGGTTGGAGGTGGTGAGGTGGGTCCCAGGAGGCAGAGTCAAGGAAGACGGGGAGCGGCCGGGCCTCCCCTTTCTGGAAAGAGGACAGACTGCAGAGTAGGGACCTCCGGTCACTCTGGGCCCCGCGTTTCTAAGTCACGGCCTGGAGGAGTAGGTGGCCCTGCCTGCGGGCAGGGAAGACTCGGGGAGAAACAGTTCTGATTGTCGCCTTTTCTCCCAGTTTCAGCAATTTTAGGTGACGTTTGCCTGAGGCTGTCGGGCGTTCACTTGGTTTGTATTTTCTTCCCTTTTGAGCGTTGGCGTTTGTTGTATCTAAATTCCAGTCACCACAGGAGGAAAATGTGAGCGGTCCCCTAATTCCTTGAAACGATTTCTCGCTGAGATGAGGGAGGCCAGCCGGGGAAGCTGCAGCGTCTTCGAAGAAGCCAGGGTGGGTTTTACTGCGGAAAACCGGCATTCAAGACAGAACAAAAGGACGAAAGCAGTGAACAGATGGGTGGGTGTTTTGCGAAGGCTCACGATCTATGTGAACGGTGCGGGCTGGGCCCTCCCTTCTTTTTGTTTTTGATGCATCACGGTATGATATGATATGATATGACAGAACATGTCAAAAATTTAGGGGAAAATAAAACCCTGGGTTTTTTTTTTGAAACATCAAACTATTGCTATCAATAGGAACAGCAACTGTTCAAAAATTTGTTTCAGAACTGCCAAGAAGTGAACGCTCAGGGAAAAAAAAAGTATTTTTCCCTGCTGTTTGCAAGGTGGACACAAATGCAAGCGGTGGGAGGCTGACAACTTGACACATGTCTAATAAATCTAAAGCCTAAAAAGTCAACAATTCACCGTTCGAGAAAGCATTACTGGAATAAAAAGTGCTACGCAAAGAAAGAACAGCCATTAAAAAATAGATTTTCTGAATTCAGTAAGTAATTTAGCCCTCAGAGCGCCAGTCTTCAAAACAAGGAAGCTTTTTCTTTCTCCGTTTAGGAGAGAGAGAGGCAGGGTTAGCTGGAGCGGCGGGGGCCGGCTGCATCTGAAATGAACCAGGTGAAAAGGCAGAGCCCAGGGAGCAGATGTTAGAGGCTGGGAGGGCTGGTGACAGGGGTCAGGGCGGGAGCCGCTCACATCCCGGCTGCTCGGCGGCTCAAGGCGGGAGTGGGCTTAATTTGACAAGTTGGTCCGGTTACAGGGGATTCACAGATCAGAGTCCATGCCAAGCGCATTTGGCCACCACCAGCACATCAGCCGCTGGCCAAGTGGACGGCAGTTGGGAAGCCGTCTCCGTGCTGACCGACCACCCGAAAGCAGAGAGAGGGAGGCAGGCTCGGCCGGAGGAGCTGAGGCTGCAGAAGTGGGAAGAAAGCATGAATCCCGTTCCTCACCTCGGAATAACTGAGGATTTCGTATAAACCGTATTATTTTCAAGCCCCAGTTTTCTCTCTCTTTTACCCCACCGCAATGAGTAGGGTGCCAAAGAAGCTTTTCAACGGACGTGAAGACAAATGGTAATTCTCGGGCGAGTCTCGTGTAAACAAAAATACCAGCATTAAAGTTGTGGATCTTAATTTGTGCCGCAGAACTAAAAATCTGTATGTTTCTGAACTGGAGGAATACACAGACTCACAGGTCTGGGTGGTGTGTCTGTGTGGTTCAGAAAACCGACACAGTCTCTCCAATTTATGGGGAAATTGACATAATTTTGCAAAAACGCAAAACCATTTGTGAACTGGGTTTTGCATAATGGGATTAATTTGGTTGAGTGTCATACCCACTATGCTGCAAAATACGAGTTAATCACAACGTCATTCTGAGTGTTTTAAGGGAAGATAGAGAAAGGAAGACAGAAAGGAAAGGCATGTTCTCCATTGTCTATCTTTTCACGAGGGGAAAACCTCGTCTTCCCGGCTGCACCTTGGGTAGCTCTAGGAAACAGGGCTCCATGAGTTGTGCAGTGACGCCTTAGTGAACTGAGCTGAATTGGCCTCCCTCCAATGAGAAGAAATTAGCAGCTTTCATAGGAGCATGAAAAATTGCTTCCAAAGAGCGTCCACACTGAATGCTGTGGTGTGTGTGCGCGTTTGCTTAGAATTACACTGCACTGCAGAGGAGGCTATACTCTATACATGGTGTTACCACACTCAAACATTTAGCTTCATTATTAAGAATTTTCTTTCCAGCGACAGACGAGAGCCTGATTATTCTGAGAAGGTACAATATATGACTCTGATAGTCAAAAAAGCCAGGTTATGCCATGGCAACAAACAACCCAAAGTCTTAGTGGCTTTACACACGAGAGGTGTCCTCTGTCACCACATACATGAACAGAGTCAGCAGAAAGGCTCTGCGCATGGCGGTGGTGAGGAGACCCAGCTGAGAAGTCCGTCTAGACAGGCTGCCCCCTCCACCATGCCAGGCAGGACGAAGGGGACGTGGGAGCTCGGTGAGCACACAGGCTCCTGGTCTTCGCCTGGAGGACGTCATCACCCACCTCATCAGTAAGAGCAGCTGGTGTGGCTGCTCCCACCTTCCGGAGCTGCGGGAGGACTCGGGCACCATCGATGGCTCCACCCAAGGCCACTGTCACCGTGTTTGAAACGTTTCCCAGCCTCTTTCCATCCCCGTAAGGATTGATGATGAAACACACTCACCTTCACGTCTTCTCTGCGTGTGTTAGTCACTCAGTCGTGTCTGACCCCACACACTGTAGCCCACCAGACTCCTCTGTCCATGGGAGTCTCTGGGGAAGAACAATGGAGTGGGTTTCTGTTCCCTTCTCCAGGGGATCTTCCCAACCCAGGGATCAAACCCGGGTCTCCTGCATTGCTGGTGGATTCTTTGACATCTGAGCCACCAGGGAAGCCCAGTGCACTGGAATCCAAATCTAAAAAATAAATCCAATCTGATACAAAGAAATGAACGAATGAATGGAGAAGAGAATAGTCTCCCCTGAAATTCCAAATAATCTATGGAGAAGCTCCGTCCTTAAGGAGGTGGGATACAGCCCTACTCCTCAAGTGTAGGCCACTCACAGGGCTTCCTGCCCCAAAGTACACAGAATGGGGGAAAAGACAGCCTAACAGACACCCTCTGACCAGGTGATCCAGCCTGACATCAGTGGTGAGCCTGCTGTTGACCGCATGCACCCTGAATGATGTGATGGGAAAAACTTTCAGGGTCTTCTTCCCCAGACCCAGACATGCAGGCTAGCCGCCTTAGTCCATTCAGGCTGTTACCACAAAGTACCACAGGCTGGTGGGTCGTAAAGCACAGACGTAATCGCTCACAGCTCTGGAGGCTGGAAGTTTGAGATCAGGGAGCCAGCTGGGTCTGAGGACAGTTCTCTTCTGAGTTGCAGGCAGCAGGCTTCTCGCTGTGTCCCCACATGATGGGAGACAAGCTCCCTCATTCTCTGGCCTTTTCTTATAAGGGCACGAATCCCATTCAAGAGCCCCCCCCGCCGCCCAGTCAAGACCTGATCCCCTCCTGGAGGCCCACTTCCCCATAAGATCACATGGGCATTCAATTTCAGCCTGTGTGTTTTGGGGAGCACACACGTGCTGTCCATATATGACTCATAAGAGAAACACCAGACACACTCCAGTTGAGGGATAGTTTTCAAAACACGTGGCCAGCCCTCCTGTAAACTGCCAAGGTCACTAATCTCAGAGTAGCCTGAGAAACTGTCCAAGCCAAGAGGAGCCTGAGGAGGCATGCTGGCAAAATGTGATGTGATGTCCTGGATGGGATCCCAGAGCAGAAAAGGGACTTTAGGGAAAAGCTAAAAGCCCAAATAACGTGTAAGTGAAAGTGTTAGTTGCATCCGACTCTGCAACCCCATATAGCCCGCCAGGCTCCTCTGTCCAAGGGATTCTCTAGGCAAGAATAGGCAAGGAGTGGGTTGCCATGCCCTCCTTCAGGGGATCTTCCCAACCCCGGGATTGAACCCGAGTCTCTCGCATTGCAGGCAGATTCTTCACTGTCTGATATACCAGCTTCCCTGGTGGCTCAGATGGTAAAGCGCCTGTCTGCAACGTGGGAGACCCAGGTTTGATCCCTGGGTTGGGAAGATCCCCTGGAGAAGGAAATGGCAGCGTGCTCCAGAACTTTAGCCTGGAAAATCCCACAGCCAGAGGAGCCTGGTAGCCTATGGTCCACGGGGTTGCAAAGAGTTGGACTTGACTGAGCGACTTCACTTTCACTTTCATCCCCGTTTTGAGACTGAATACTGTATAGACTTCAGTTAACAATTATGCATCAATACTGGTTCATTAATTGTAACAAATGTCCCATAGTAACACAAGATGTTGTAATAGGGGAACACTGGGAACTCCACTATCTCTGCAATTTTTCTGTAAATTTAATTATTTTAAGATGAAAAGTTTATTAGAAAAACACCACTCCTTGTGGGGGGGGCGGTGTCTGCTGTACGATTTGGGGGAAACATGGCATCATAGACAGTGAAGTGGTCCCACCGTGATGAGAACGTGCCGTATCATCACCAGGCCCCTCGGCCAGAAGCTCTCTCTCTTTTTTTCCCTAAAGTCTTTGTTTACTTAGTTACAATATTGTTTTTATTTTATTTCGTGGGCTCTTAGTTCCTCGACCAGGGATTGAAGGCAAGCCCCCTGCATTGGAAGGTGAAGTGTTAACCACTGGACCATCAGAGAAGTGCACAGAAGTTTCTTAAATAGAAACTAAGGCTGGCGTGCTGCAGACCCCGGGGTCATGAAGAGTTGGACACAACTTGGAGACTGAACCACAGCCACCCCATGAGGGGCGTCGGGACCTTCCGACTGCAGGAAACGACCCCCTGCCAGTCACTCTGATCAGGAGCTAACATGCGGGCCCCCAAGAGAGGTCTCCTTTGCACAGGGGATTCTGTTGTGGGAAGGAATGAGCGTCCTCCACCTCCTTTACGCATTTCTGCCCTAACATGGAGCCTTTGCAGAGGGACACTCATTTTCTTGGGAGGCTGTTTAAGCTCAGCTGATACCCAGGAGCTCTGTCCCTCCGCTTCATCCTGGTGCTAGGCCCAGGAAGCTGGTCAGGGCCTGCTGGGGAGGTGAGAATGGGCACGGCGGTGGGCTAGGGTGGGGTGCAGAGTCCCACAGGCAGTCTCTCTGCCCCTGCCCTCCCAGCACCTCGTCCTCCCGGATGTCCCTCGGCCATGGAGGGTGACCCGTGGGTGGCCCCCCAAGACAGCCTGTGGAAAGGAGGCCCTTGTCCAACTGGATCCAGCCACTGGAGTCTTCCTTTGGGGCCAGGGTTTGCCTGTAAACGGTCTTTGTTTGAAACAGTCGGCTCTGCGGCTAACGAACCATCACCCTGGGGCCAGCAGACCCCTCCTCTCCGTGGTCCGTCCCTCGGGTCCCCTCAGGAGAGGACAGAGCCAGGGCCCCATCCTGGCAGGCGCCCATGTCCCGCCCCCACCCTAATGCAGTAGGTGTTGGGAAACTTGTGTGCGAGGAACCCACGGGCTTGTTGCTAGGAAACCACAGGGAGCAACCTTTGTGATCTCACATATGCTTAACATAATAATAAATAATGGTTAACATGATAATAAATAAACAAATAACAATAATTATAACATGCCCCAAGCCTGTTGTTTCTCCAAAATTAATTTATGATAAATTACGACTCAGATTCCTTGGAACATGAGAGTGGGGAGAGGAGAGATGGGGATTTTACTTGCCATCAGGCACAGAACGGGGTTAAAAACAGCCTTTCCCTGAGACAGAGCTTCGAGAACCCAAAGAAAGGCCGCAGAACGGGGTTTTCTGTTTCGCTGTGTCTCTCATGTTGCCTTCTCCCCTGCCTAGGAGAGTTAAGTTTTTTAGATACTTTACTTGCATTTCTAATTCAGTTATTCTTCTGAAATTTATTCAAAGGATTTATGCTTATGAAATTATAATATAATGCTGCCTATATGCCAATGAGCTGGAGGCAAAGAAAATAATTTTCTTCAATTTACAGTTATGAGGCTGGAGGAAAATGATGCCTTCTTATCACCTCTTTCTCTTTGCATGTCTCGGTATTCTTTTAGTCTTCAGCAGGCAGGAGCTGCTGATGAATTCTTAAGCAGATCACACTGATAATTGTGTTTCAGAGCTGTCAGCTCCCCGAAAGCTGTCCACTGGCTGTCTCCAGTCACGGGGGCTATCTGTGTCGCCCCCTTCCCTGCGCGGGAACTCAGCCCTCAATAAAGCCAACTCGCCGGGGATATGGTTAGATCGCCAGAGAGGATTATTAGATGGAAGGGGGATTTATGGATGACACTGTGTAACAATTAATCAGGCACTGTTGATGAAGTCAAGTTGGTCCTCTCATTCCTGGACCAAACACACACACACACACACACACACACACACTCACACTCACACACATAATCGTAATAATATTCAGCCCTTGTTTCAATTGTCAAATGGCTCATTTTGTCACTCTGTTTGATTAATGGACCTTTCGGAGTCCCCAAAAAGTCCTAGTAATACAAATAAAAAGAATCATAAATATTGAATAAGCTCACGGCACCGTTAACCTTGGCTACATTTTGGGACATTCTTGGAGAAACTTTGCTTTACAGGAAATAAATTGCTGTGGGGATTAAAAAAAACAAGCACATTCATACCCAGTTGGAGAGTTTGGAGAATGTCACCTCTCTCCCCTTGTCACTCTTATTAATCTGTTGTGATTAATTAGTTAGTTAGCTTTATAATCAGGCCAGCCAACTCCTGGCTGGCTGGCATTTCTGCCCCTAGGTCTGTGCTGGGTGGACCAAAGGTGTGCAGGAGGGGTGAGGAAGGGCTGGCACCCACACGGTCCAGAACCGGGGTGACGAGGGAAAATGATTTATAGAACAGGAGCTTGGGTGTGGCTGGGAACCTGCGTCACTTTCATGAAGGTCTTTCTTGTGTGGGTTCTCACACTGAAAGCTCTTGGTATTCTCAGGCGAAAATCCTCCCTCTCTGCTGCCCCTGTAAGTCCTAATCCTGGATGAGACTGATCAGCTGGCACCTGGGTTCTAACCCGGCTGGGATATGCTGCAGTTCGGGACTTTAATAGCGAGCCCCGTAGTTAGGAGCTGCATTGTGGGGGGCCCGAGTTGAGACTGATGTCCGCAGCAGGTGAGCTCTGTGACACTGGGTAGTGGACTCTGACTTTCTCAGTCTCAGTTTTCTTGTCTATAGAATAGGGACCTTCTGGGATTTCTACAGGGATGAAGGGAAGCAATTCAAGGGAAAAGCAAGTTCAGTTCAGTTCAGTTCAGTCGCTCAGTCATGTCTGACTCTTTGCAACCCCATGGACTGCAGCACCCTAGGCCTCGCTTTCCCTCACCAACTCCCGGAGTCCACCCAAACTCATGTCCGTTGAGTCAGTGATGCCATCCAACCATCTCATTCTCTGTCGTCCCCTTCTCCTCCTGCCCCCAATCTTCCCCAGCATCAGGGTCTTTTCAAATGAATCAGCTCTTTGCATGAGGTGGCCAAAGTACTGGAGTTTCAGCTTCAACATCACTCCTTCCAATGAACACCCAGGACTGATCGCCTTTAGGATGGACTGGTTGGATCTCCTTGCAGTCCAAGGGACTCTCAAGAGTCTT
>NW_011494925.1:3819851-3820763 GCF_000754665.1 Bison bison bison
TAATTTCATGGCTGCAATCACCATCTGCAGTGATTTTGGAGCCCCAAAAAACAAAGTCTGACACTGTTTCCACTGTTTCCCCATCTATTTGCTGTGAAGAGATGGGACCGGATGCCATGATCTTCGTTTTCTGAATGTTGAGCTTTAAGCCAACTTTTTCACTCTTCTTTTTCACTTTCATCAAGAGGCTTTTTAGTTTTTCACTTTCTGCCATAAGGGTGGTGTCATCCGCGTATATGAGGTTATTGATATTTCTCCTGGCAGTCTTGATTCCAGCTTGTGCTTCCTCCAGCCCAGCGTTTCTCATGATGTACTCTGCATAGAAGTTAAATAAGCAGGGTAACAATATACAGACTTGACATACTCCTTTCCCAATTTGCAACCAGTCTGTTGTTCCATGTCCAGTTCTAACTGTTGCTTCTTGACCTGCATACAGATTTCTCAGGGGGGCAGGTCAGGTGGTCTGGTATTCCCATCTCTTTCAGAATTTTCCACAGTTTGTTGTGATCCACACAAAGACTTTGGTGTAGTCAATAAAGCAAAAATAGATATTTTTCTGCAACTCTCTTGCTTTTTCCATGATCCAACAGATGTTGGCAATTTGATCTCTGGTTCTTCTGCTTTTTCTAAATCCAGCTAGAACATTTGGAAGTTCATGGTTCACATATTGCTGAAGCCTGGCTTGGAGAATTTTGAGCATTACTTTACTAGCATGTGAGATGAGTGCAATTGTGCAGTAGTTTGAACATTCTTTGGCATTGCCTTTCTTTGGGATTGGAATGAAAACTGACCTTTTCCAGTCCTGCGGCCACTGCTGAGTTTTCCAAATTTGCTGGCATATTGAGTGCAGCACTTTCACAGCATCATCTTTTAGGATTTGAAATAGCTCAGTTGGAATTCCATCAGCTCCTC
>NW_011494925.1:3820863-3842500 GCF_000754665.1 Bison bison bison
AGCTTTGTTCGTCGTGATGCTTCTTAAGGCCCACTTGACTTTGCATTCCAGGATGTCTGGCTCTAGGTGAGTGATCATACCATCATGGTTATCTGGGTCATGAAGATCTTTTTTGTATTTTTGTGTATTTTTGCCACCTCTTCTTAATATCTTCTGCTTCTGTTAGGTCCATACCATTTCTGTCCTTTATTGAGCCCATCTTTGCGTGAAACGTTCCCTTGGTATCTCTAATTTTCTTGAACAGATCTCTAGTCTTTCCCATTCTATTGCTTTCCTCTATTTCTTTGCATTGATCCCTGAGGAAGGCTTTCTTATCTCTCCTTGCTATTCTTTGGAACTCTGCATTGAAATGGGTGTAGCTTCCCTTTTTTCCTTTCCTTTCACATCTTTTCTTTATATAGCTATTTGTAAGGCCATCTTAGACAACCATTTTGCCTTTTTGCATTTCTTTTTCTTGGGGATGTTCTTGATCACTGCCTTCTGTACAGTGTCATGAACCTCTGTCCATAGTTCTTCAGGCACTGTCTATCAGATCTAATCCCTTGAATCTATTTCTCACTTCCACTGTATAATTGTAAGGGATTTGATTTAGGTCATACCTGAATGGTCTAGTGGTTTTCCTTACTTTCTTCAATTTGAGTCTGAGTTTGGCAATAAGGAGTTCATGATCTGAGCCACAGTCAGCTCCCGGTCTTGTTTTTGCTGACTGTATAGAGCTTCTCCATCTTTGGCTGCAAAGAATATAATCAATCTGATTTCAGTATTGACCATCTGATGATGTCCATGTGTAGAGTCTTCTCTTGTGTTGTTGGAAGAGACCTATCAGAGCAGCCTACATTAAATACATGATAATATCACCCAGGAAATTATCAGCTTTAAAACCAGGTGTTTTTCACTGTGTGTGTGCATGCTAAGCCACTTCAGTCTGGGCCCTCTATCCATGGCATTCTCCAGGCAAGAATATTGGAGTGGGTTGCCATGCCCGCCTCCAGGAGACTTCCCAACCTAGGGATCAAATCTGTATCTCTTCTGCCTCCTGCATTGGCAGGTGGGTTCTTTATGACTAGCACCACCTAGGAAGCCCAAGGACCTTTACACTATCTGATGCTGGTAAAGATTGAAGACAGGAGGAAGAGGTGGATGACAGAGCATGAGATGGTTGGAGGCAACACCGACTCGGTGGACATGAGTTTGGGCAGGCTCCGGAAGTTGGTGATAGACAGGGAAGCCTGGCGTGCTGCAGACCACAGGGTCGCAAAGAGTCAGACACGAATGAGCGACTGAATTAAACTGAACTGAACCAAATACGTACGTAGAAAGTTGTGAGCGAATGCACTTTTGTACACAAAGTCTTATCTCTCTGTTGGATTTTAATGATAAATTCAAGAACTTATTTCCCTCTAGATAAAAATATTGGCCCTAGCGCACTAAAAATTGCACTGCGTCCTGCCATTTGTCTTGTTGTTATAGAGCCGACATGTTCCAGCGGTTACACAATCCTTCAATCTCCTGGCCCTGGCTCTGCTCAGAGACTTTCCAAGAGGTCAGCACACATCGGCAGCTTCTGCCAACATTTCCCCTCATCTGGTCTGAGGGGGGAGGTGTACCTGACCGAGGCATCCTGAGTACAGGGTCCCTGAGGGTCTCGGCTGGAGAGACTCAAGCTCGGGGCTGCGTCTTACCCACTGCTGGGTCCCTGTGCCTCTCACAGTCCTGGCAGCAGTGACCACGGGCATTTGCTCAGAACGACCCGATGAACCAGAGCACCCAGCACATGTCCCTGTTGAGAGGGAGGGGCCGGTGTCAGGGAGGGAGGGTAAGAACGGGGGGACTTCCTGGAGGGGACGGAGAGCGGGGTTCCGAGGGTGGGGTGGAACGGAGCAGGACCCTGTGGTCCCTGACCACCCTCCACGTCCTCTGCCTGCCTTTTGTCTGTGGAAAACTTTAGTCAAAGAGTAAGTGTAATTAGAAAAGGGAGAAATGCAGAAACAAAGGGGAACAGTCACAGGCGACTAAATAGTAAAAGTGTAATCGTTAAGCACAGTCAAGCACCTTTAGTTCTTTCTCGAGGGCCATAGATACTATTCTGAGCCGTATCCTGTGAGCTGTCTTACAGATGCTGAAAACCCAGGTGGAAGAAGTCGACCACATGATGACCAGACTGTACCCAGGACATAAACTGCCAGAGTTCTGAGAACTGGCCGCAAAAGCAATGGGAACAAACGGATCCTGAATTGAAAGATTAACTGTACTTAGAACAACCAAGATGCTGCTGCTCAGGCCACCGATGACCAATTGAATGGTGACTGCCAGAGCCTACTGTGCTGTTTCTGCATGTAGCCCCCTCCCCACTTCTGTCTCTAAAAGCTCTTGCCCTGCTGGTGGCTGGGGGCGGGGGAGGGGGCCCTTGGACGGACATCCACCCTCCCCACCAGTTGCTGGCATCTGAGTTACAGCAGACTCTCCTTCCCACCAGCCTGGCCTGTCCAGTGGTTTTTGAGCAGCGAGGGACCCAGGAACCTTTTCAGTATCAAAGGACGTTCCAGTTGTGAGCACAGGTGGGGAGAGGAGAGTTGGAGGCAGGGGCAGACAAGCGTGTTGACTGGGGCACGGGGCTGAGGTGGTGCCTTCCAGGGGGCTCCTGTGCTTTCCGAGTGCAGGAGAAGGTTCGGTTTTCTTCCGGAAATGAGAGGAGTGGGAGTGGAAAGAGAAGACAGGGAGGCCAGTGAAAGAGCTGTGCTTAAAAGGAGGCGTCGCAGCTGGAGGCAATGGGGGTGTGGGCGAGGCAGGAGGCTTCGAGGGCAGAGGCGGCAGTGATCCACATGCAGGGAATCAGGCGGGAAAGGCGAGGGCGGGGGGTGCTCCTGGATGGGACATCAGGGGCCGGCACCTGGCAGCCACTTTGTGCTGCGAAACAGCCTCACCTCTGACAGCGCTGTTCTTGGGGTGGCAATGAAGGTGAGTCTTTAAGTTTCAGACTCTCACCCGGAGATCTTTGTTCAGGTCCCATGAAGCTGAGATGTCTCCTTCTTCCCTTCGGCCTGAATTGGTTTGGAAGGGAAATCCATAAATGAAATTGAGCGCACTGGTTTCTCACTTTGTAATTTTCTGAAAAAATATCCCAGACACATGAGTGGCTGTGTAAAACAGGCTCAAAGTTGGGTGTCCGTCGACATTCATTAGGGATCTGACAGCTGTTGAAACAGGTAAACCCACATTTTGCAGCTGAACACAGTAGATGTGGTTTTTTCCCCTGGTATTGGAGGTGACACAGGGGCGTCACTGACCAGGTGCTGGCGCAGGCTGGTCTGAGTCTCAGGTTTTTTTCTAGGCTGTCTGAGGGCCTGCGAGCCCTGAGCCAGTGAGAGGGAGGCCCCCGGGTCAGGGCGACCGTCAGCCTGGCTGGACATGTCCACAGGCCTCCTGTTCACTGGGCCCCGAGGCTGCAGGGGCTGGACCCAGCTATGTCCTCATCTCAGTAAGGAGAGGAGATGGGGCTGGTGAGCTGCCTTTGCCCCGCCGACCCTCAGCACCCCAGCCCGGGCCAGAACTCAGTGAAATAGCGGGTGTTTTAGAAACCGGAGCCTTTTAGCTGGTTGTTTGGACTTATGGTTTGATACAGTAAAGTGCTTTGATGAAACATCGTGACTTGCTCGTAGTTAAACCCGTACCCAGGGAATCGGCCCCAGACAAAAGTGATCTCTGGCCATAAACACATGAAGAGAAGTGACAACGATTCAAGCCCACAGCTGCAGAGCGGCCAGCAGACACAGCTCTTCAGTGCCTCAGTCTGTGATTTTCATCTTTTTCATCCAGAACTGACTTCCAACTCGTTTCTGGTTGCATATTGTGAATGCCCATTCAACTCACCTTGTGGATTCAACGAATGCTGGGTTTTCAGTGTGCGTTCTCTACGGCCAACAGCGTGTGGGATTCTGTCAGAAGGTCCACCTCCTTTCTTTCCAACATGTCTCCTGTCTCTTTTCTCATGCGTCTGTCAGGCAGCCAAAGTTGGGAGTGGGGTGCATGCCGCTGGCCCAGGATCTCAAGATGTCACTGAGGACGTGATCAGGGCTGACGTTAGGTGCAATTTACCCCCAAATAAAGTGCTCCAGTCCTGCTGATATTCTTAACCATCCATAGTGGGTGGTGGTGGGGGGTGCTGGTCTCTCCACCTTCTCTGGATCGGCGGTCAGCGGCAGCTGTGTGGCCCTCCATGGAATCTGCGGTTTCCTGAGAGACGGCCTCCCCCAGGAGTGGACGCCCCGTGTCTGGTTACCAACACCACATGGGATTGTGAGAAGACTTGAAGCCATGTCGAGTGCATTTTTAACTTTTGTTGTTGCTGTTCAGTTGCTAAATTGTGTCCGACTCTTTGCCCATGGACTGCGGCATGCCAGGCTTCCCTGTCCTGCACCATCCCCGAGAGTTTGCTCCGATTCATGTCCATTGAATCAGTGATGCCATCCAACCATCTCCTCCTCTGCCGCCTACTTCTCCTTTTGCCCTCCATCCTTCCCAACATTAGAGTCTTTTCTAATGAGTTGACTCTTGTTTTTATTATTACTAAGGTAGAAATGACTAAAAGGCTATTTACTTTTTATTTACTTTTTAAATAAAACACATATGGTTACTACAGGATATTCAGAAAACCATATAAAGTAGCAACATGTTTCTGCTGATGTTGAGAAATAACCATTGCTACCATTTTAGCGGATTTCCTTTGGGGCTTTTTAAATGCATATAGGATTTACAAAAATCTCTGGCATGCTGTACAAGTGTGTACAGCTTTATCATCTGATATCTTTTATTTGATCGTGTATCATGAAATTTCTTTAATGATTTTAATGGATACATTATATTCCTGCCCAGGGATGTGCTATGAATTACACAGTGATGAAAACCTTCCTACACAAATATTTCTGCTCATCTCTGGTGATTTCTTCTGGCTGGGGTTCTAGAAATGGCATTCATGTGCTGAAGACTTTCAGTGCTTTGAAGATGTTTGTTACTGCCTGCCGCAGAGTGTGGTATCATCCCTACCCCACCAGTCAGAGAAACGTCTTTAATCAAGTCAGTGGCTTCATCCGATAGGCCAGTCTTGGGTCATAATGTTCAACAGAAAAATTGTGTGTGATAAGAGGGTGAAGGCGTGTGCAAGGCTTATGTGTGCTTAGTTGCTCAGTCGTGTCTGACTCTTTGCGACCCCATGGACTGTAGCCCACCAGGCTCCTCTGTCCATGACACTTTTCCAGCAAGAATACTGGAGTGGGTTGCCATTCCCTTCTCCAGGGGATCTTCCCGACCCAGGGATCAAATCTGGGCCTCCCACATTGCAGGCGGATTCTTTACCATCTGAGCCACCAGGGAAGCCCGTAGTTTTACACTGCTCTTAATAAATCAAATCACTGAAATGTGTGGCATGCGGGGAAAATACTGGAGGAGCAATGTGCTCTTTAGATAATTCAGAACTCCATGGAAGTTTTCCTAGGTCAATAGACAATGGCCGTGTACTATTTTTTCAGCGTTGTTTGAGTGGGGGCAGGTTGGGGAAGGAAAGTGAAGGAAAGGGAGGTGAAAGACGTGCGTTCCTGGTCGGGGGGAGGATGGACACCCCATACCTGTGTGAGACTCAGAAGGTCAGAGCTGGAAGGGGAGCGGCAGGGAATCGCCACTTAGATAAGAAGGCTGAGTCATAAGGGTGCAGAAATCTTTCCTTGACGCCTGCTGATAAGATGAAATAAACAGAGAATCAGAGTCAGGGGTTGGAAGAAATTTCTGGAATCAAAGATGATTCACTCGAGAGGTGCTCCCCTGTCACCGGCCTTGACGGCACAGAGGATCAGGAAGAAGGCCCGGCCTGCCCCCTTGCCAGGGGTGCCCAGGGGCCTCTTGCTGCCCAGGGCTGCTGACGACTATGCCCCAGCTGGAGCCCCGGCATCACCCCACACTCTGGAAATGTCTGTGCCTTTTACATCCATCAGGCTTCACATTATCATAGGCTATGAAGTTGGATGGAACCTTGTAGGTTGTCCGGGCCAAAGTTCTCAGGCACAGACTCTCACCAGCACCATCTGAAGTGTGCTATTGGTCTGGAGGACAGGCTCTGTGGTCTGTTGGCTCGCCTCAAACTTGGCTTTGACACTGCGGGATGGTAGGCAAGTGACCCCGCCTCTGAGCCTCCCCGTTTCTGTGAAACGGGAGGAAGATTAGAAACCACCTGTCGTGTTTGGTTTGAGTAAAATGAGGTCTGAGTTGGCAGTTAGCGTGGCGCCTTGCCCAGTGTGAAGGGTGGACATTGCTGTCACGGTTAGCGTCTCTGAAGGCTCTCAGATCCCTCAGGTCTGCAGGATTAGGGTCCCTCTCCCGGGGCCTCAGCGGGAGCGTCCAGCCCCCTCCATGGGAACGTGGGGCCCACGGGACGTTCTGGGTCCACACGTGCAACCCAAGCCCTCCTTGGCTGTTCTCTGCGGCCCCACGACTCGCCGGTGTCCAGGGAGTGGGGCAGAGTCCCGCCCGGAGCCCGGGCCCCCAGACCTGCCTGAGTCCAGGGAAGCCCTTCCTGCCTGGCGTCCCTCCGCAGTGCCGCCTGCCTGGAGCCTCACCTCTCCAGGGCTCCCTCTTTACTAGGCAACGACGGACACTAACAAGTGAAATAGGTTAAGAAAGAAAGTGAAATCACTCAGTCGTGTCCAACTGTTTGCAACCCATGGACTGTAGCTTGCCAGGCTCCTCGGTCCGGGTATTTTCCAGGCAAGAATACTGGAGTGGGCTGCCATCTCCTTCTCCAGGGGATCCTCCTGACCCAGGGATCAAACTCAGGTCTCCCATATTGCAGGCAGACTCTACCTTCTGAAGCACATAGGTTAAGGACTAAGGTTAATAGGACTGAGCTCAAATGGCATCCAGGTAATTCATCCCCTTTAGAGCTGGAATAAAGCGTCTTCCCGACAAAGAGCCTGTCCCATCAGTGGATGAGCCCATGCATCATGCGGGACCCAGGCCCACCAGGGGACAGTGGGCCATCAGGGCCACCTGTCTTGTCCACCACCTTCTCCACGGTGAGCATCTTTAGTTGGCAAACCTCACTGGGCTGGCCCGGGAGGGAAATCAGATGCTGTCAACACAGAACCGGGGCACCGCTGGCTCCCCGGAGTCTGCGGCGGGGGTTGGGGGAGGGACAGAGACCAAGTCTGCATCCTCGTTTAGAGCAGAGAATAGGGCTCGGGGAGTGAGCAGAGGCCTTGGACGACCTCCGAGTGAAACTTCTCGCGCCTTCCCGCTCCTGGGGCAGACACAGGTTCTGGGCCATTGGCTCCTCCTGGTGCAGTCTTACCTCTGCCTGGGGTGGGGGGTGCGGTGAGGACCCCCGTTATTGAGCCCAGGAGAGGCTGAGGACGCCCCTGCATTCCCCGCCACCACCCACCCCCTAATTTACAAGGGAGAACTCCGGGGCTTGGCTCCTTGAGGGACCGGCGCCAGATTGCTGAAACCACTGGGTTTCTTACGGCTGCTCTAGGGCTGAATTCGATATAAAATACATGTTCCTGTTCATTGCCATTTATGTGTTAGTTATCATTAACAGCCATTATAATTTTTTCCCAGTGGCAATTACATTGATATTACTATATCTAAATCAAAGAGGACACTGCAGCAATTACTGTCATAAGCTGATTGGGAACCACCTAATTTTTAAGTGACACTATTTTCTTATCAGCACGATAATTTTCCTTTGCAATAAATAACATACCAGCAGCGTTGTGCAACCGAAATGTGCTGTTCCACACGTGACTTTTTTTTTTTTTAATAAACAGAAAATGTACCTACAGTTTCTCTTTCATGTAAGAATAATACAATTAAGATCGGAATCTTAGGATTGGGGAACATTTTAACAGATCTTAAACCTAGTAGTTGAATTGCACAGGGAAGCAGCGGCAATGGTTTCAATCTTTTCCTAAAGTAGGTGAAGAAGGGAGAGAGCGGAGGAGGAAGATGGGAAGAGAGAGGAATGGGGAGGGAGGCTGTCCCCATTTCCAGCCCCCTTCCCTGTGGGGCTAGAGATGCTCCCACATCCGGGGCCCCTGGGCGAGGGCTCCACCAGGGGGTTACAACCTGCCAGAGCAGCCACAGGAATTCCTGGAGGTCATCACAGCTCATCCCAGACCACACCAGATGCAGGAAGCTCAGAAGCCTGGGGACAGGATGGGAACCTGGGTGGTCTCCCAGGCTCACTACTGGGCCCCCCAGAGCCTTTGGTTCCCCAGCGGAGGATAGTAGGCAGACATCACTGTGCAATCTGTCATCTGCGGGGACACTCCCCTGAGGCCTGGTTTCCTGGAGGGGGAGCCTGGAGTGAGTGGTTCGAGGGGCACACCCAGGGTAGAAAATCTTGCAGATGGTGGAGCGAGGCCACCTTGGTCCTCGAAAGTGAAAGTGTTAGTCATTTAGGCTCAGTGGTGTCTGACTCTCTGTGGCCCCATGGACTACAGCCCGCCAAGCTCCTTTGTCCATGGGATTCTCCAGGCAACAATACTGGAGTGGGTTGCCACACCCTCCTCCAGGGATCTTCCCGACCCGGGGATGGAACCCGCATCTCCACTAGCTCTACCTGCTTACCCAGCAGTTTCATTCACTAGTTCCGTGGCTTCGGTTTCCCTCTCTGTAAAGTGGGGTGATGATAATAGTGATTCTGTCTTACGAGGTGGCTGCATGAATGAAAGAGGTTATTAGACAAGCAGCTAAATCAAGATCTGGCCCAGTATGAGTTTAGATTTATGTTTAGATAATACTAAATTTAAAACTGGTGCCTGAGCTCACAGCCCAGGAACCCCCACCCCCACTGACCTCAGAGCCCCAGAACAGCCCCCACATTGGGCTCACAGCCCAGAATCTTCCCTAGTAGGCACATAGCCCAGACCCCCAGTCCCAGTTTGATAGGCCTGAGCCTCTCAGCGACTAAGCGCTTGAAATGAGGCTTGTTTACAAACAAGAATTAAAATATCTCGATGATTTTAGTATTGATTACGAGTTGAAATGATAATATTTTGGATACATTGGGCTCAATAAAGAACATTAGGAAAAGTGATTTCAGATTTGTTCCTGTGGCCACTACAACATTTTGCATTACATGTGTGGCTCCAACTGACGGTTTGTTTTGTTCTAGAACACACAGTTTGGGGGATTGGGAGAAGTCAATGCATCCAGCGCTCAGCACAGAGCCTGGAGCTCAGTAGGAGCTTGCTGAACACCCGCCTCCCTTCCCCGGGCACCTAGCTCTGCACATGCGCCCCTCCCCTGTGCAGGGTTCCAGCGGGCAGGGTTGCGTGGTGGGGGTCCTCGGTGCTCCCCCCGCAAGTCAGCGCCTTCCAGTAGAGCCGTGGGTGCCCGAGCTGGCGGACGGGGCCGCTGTCCTGCAGGCAGCCGTCCTCTGGGGTTCCCTATCCCCCGGATCCCAGCCCAGGGCCTCCGGGCCCAGCCAGGCCTCTGCCCTCCCCCTGCCCCCGACAGGCTGTGCTCTCCCAGGGTCCTGGTTTTCCGGTGCTCCAGCAGGATGGGGGGAGAGCAGACAAACCATCCTGTCGGCTAGCACCGCAGTCTCCCCCTTCATGGTGTGTGGGGCTGCGAGAAGAGCCTGGAAACAGGAAACACAGTCGTATGCACGGTAACTAGATCGCTGCCGGAGTGTCCTCTTGAGGGGACAGGAGCAGGGAAGGCCGCCAACTGGCACAGGTTAGCATGACAACACTCCAGCGGCCGCTCACCCACATAACCGGGCCTGGGCCCCTTTCTGCTCGTATCGCCCGGGCCACAGGCGGCACCCACAGACGCTCCCGCACCCGGCAGGGTCCTCGAGTGCAGGAGGCGCTGGTCCTCGGCTCACTCTGGTCCCCTGGTACCCAACACCAGAGCGTGCAGGCAGAGTGGCTGCCCGGACCTCGGATTATACAACGACAAGTAACGCGGAGGGCGGTGCAGACAGGTTGTCACGGCGAAGCCAGACCAGCGGTATGGGGCCCAGGGGCGGGGCGACAGGCCCCTCCTGTCCCCCTGGGGGAGACATGGCTCCCTGTGGTTTGGAGGAGCTGAGCCTGGTGCAGGGGTGGGGGGCTGCTGCTTCAGCCCACACTGCCATTCAGGAAGCCTGGGACAAAAAGCACCTGCCTGGGGAGGCAAAGCGCTATTATATACACACATGTATGTATCCCCACTCTGTTTCAGATCCTTTTCCCATATGAGTCATTTCAGAATATTGAGTAGAGTTCCTTGTGCTATACAGCAGGTCCTTATTAGTTATCTATTTTATGTACAGCAGTATGACTGAGCGACTTCGCTTTCACTTTTCACTTTCACGCACTGGAGAAGGAAATCGCAACCCACTCCAGTGTTCTTGCCTGGAGGATCCCAAGGACGGGGGGGAGCCTGGTGGGCTGCCCTATGGGGTCGCACAGAGTCAGACACGACTCAAGCGACTTAGCAGCAGCAGCAGTATGAATATGTCCATCTCAATTTTCCCATTTATCCTCACCCCACCCCCTGGTAACCATAAATTTGTTTTCTACATCTGTGACTCTATTTCTGTTTTGTAGATAAGCTCATTTGTTTCTTTTTAAGATTCTCCATATAAGTGATACCATATATTTGTCTTATGATAACTTGTTTCACTCAGTATCTCACAAACTCCATCCATGTTGCTGCAAATAGCATTATTTCATCCTTTTTTATGGTCAAGGAATATTCCATTGTATATGTGTACCACATCTTCTTTATCCATTCATCTACTGATGACCATTTAGGCTGCTTCCGTATCTTGGCTATTGTAAACAGTGCTGCAATGAACACTGGGGTACGTGTATGCTTTTGAATTATGGTTTTCCTGGGGTGTATGCCCAGCAGTGGAGTGGGACTGTAGTATGAAGGAAACTCCATACTGTTCTCCACAGTTGTTGTTCCAATGTGAAGTCATGTCCCACCATGGCTTGCCGTACTCCAGGCTTCCCTGTCTTTGTCTATCTCCTGGAGTTTGCTCAAACTTATATCCATTGAGTTGGTGATGCCATACAACCATATCATCCTCTGTCACCTCCTTCTCCTCCTGCCCTCAATCTTTCCCAGAATCAGGATCTTTTCCAATGAGTTGGCTCTTTGCAACAAGTGACCAAAGTATTGCAGCTTCAGCTTCAGCATTGGTCCTTCCAATGAATTCTCAGGGTTGAGTTCCTTTAGGATTGATTGGTTTGATCTCCTTGGAGACTAAAGGACTCGTAAAGAGTCTTCTCCAGCACAATTCAAAAGCATCAATTCTTTGATTCTCAGCCTTCTTTATGGTCCAAGTCTCGCATCCGTACATGACTCCTGGAAAAACCAAAGCTCTGACTATATAGACCTTTGTGGGCAAAGTGATGTCTCTGCTTTTTAATATACTGTCTAGGTTTGTCACAGCTTTTCTTAGCAGCAAGTGTCTTTTAATTTCATGGCTGCAGTCACCATCCGCAGTGATTTTGGAGCCCAAGAAAATAAAATCTGCCCGTTTCCCCTTTATCCCCATCTATTTGCCCTAAAGGGATGCGATCAGGTGCCATGATCTTCATGACGCTGCAGTCCCAGGACACTTCTGTGCCCTTTCTATGTCTCCTTCTGCCCCACTTAGAACTAGGTGAAAACACTTACCACCAGAGCCCTCCAATAGATAGGCGACGGGTGTCACAGCTGATGGTTAAAGTAAAGGAGCCAAAAACTCAAGGATAAAATGCATTTTCATAGCTGTATTAAGCATGTGTTCTGGAATTCATTCCTAGATCACCTACAGCTTGCTCAGAAATGCTCTATAAAACAGCATTTTGTGGGATGGGGGTCTTTTCAGAGGTTGTGAGACCCAGGGCCTTGCTGCTCACTGTGCAGGCTTGGTGTCAGCAGCCCTGGGGAATGCAGGCTCCCGGGCCCCCACCCTGGACCTGCTGAGTCAGGAGCTCTGTTGTGACAGGTGAGCGTGTGCACAAGAAAGCTGGGGATGCTTCATTCTCGAGTGGAAAACAGCCTTGAACCCCAAGTCTTTGTTCAACAAGTGACTAACTGATCCAGGAAAGTCACTTTTCTGCACTGCATTTTCCCATCTGTAAAATGGGCATCATTCTCCTTTATCAATTTGATAGGAAAGAGGGAAGGCAGTGACATTGTATTCTAATTGGTAAGCACGTTCTAAGATGTTACATAAAGTACATGTGAAAATTGAAATGAGAAATACCCTTCCATAAAGACAATGACAGCACTTTCATGGTTCAAGCTGGGGTGACACCTGGGCTCTTGAGCTCAACCTCGTCTCCCGTACCCAGCGTACCCGGATGTAAGTAATTCTCCGAAAGTTACTTTGATAAAAAACCCTCAAGGAGACAATCCAATTTTCAAATGTAAATTCCAACAACACACAGAGGGACCACTATTGCTTCCGGTATTTCCGGTGGGAAATGAGGCTTTCGACCAACTGAGATTGCCTTTGACGTTGCTGTTCCTGCGGAGGGATTCTCAGTGTGAAAAGGCGCTGTTTCTCCTGCGAAAGGATGTGTGTGTGTAAAGCTGAAAGTTTGCGCCTCTTATGCATGAGTTCGAGGAAGACAGAAATGATGTAGAAAGACAGGAATGTTCAACGTCGTGTGGTTTTGAAGGGCTTGCTTCCGACCCTTAGTTATGATCTGTTCTTTGTACAGAGGATGAGATTCCAGCCGTGGGAAGAGGAGACGTGGCCCCACCGCGGCCTCCCCCCGAACGCGACCCCTCACCCTAGGGCGCCTCCCACTGTGGGTATGCACATCCAGCCACTGCAGCCTGGAAGCTGCTGGATTCAGAATTCCATTTCAGGGGGATCAGCCAGTTCAGATTCTAGATATTTTGCTGTTACTAACATTGGCCAAGCTCTATAGGCGAGAACATAAGCAAGTTAAATACTTGAGGGAAATAAGCCCTCAACAAGGGGTGATAAATTTTTTCTCTATTTGATATTCATGATTTGACACATAAGAATATATTGACAAGGAGATCAGACCTTTGTAGCATTAAAACTAAATTGTGGTCATTCAGCCCTTAATTCTGTTGAGCTTCTTTCCCCCCATCCCCAAAAGGCTGTGTGATATGTAGGTGTGTGTGTGTGTGTGTGTACACTTCGTTGATCAGTCATGTCCAACTCTGTCATCTCATGGACTGTAGCCCACCAGACTCCTCCATCCATTGGATTCTCCAGGCAAGAATACTGGAGTGGGTTGCCATTTCCTCCTCCAGGGTTTCTTCCCAACCTAGGGATCAAATCCACATCTCCTTCATTGGTAGGAGGATTCTTTAACCACTGAGCTACAAGGGAAGTGCGATAATTAGATGACACAGAAGTCAGTGGTCTGAACACCTCACTTGTGCCGGATTAAAGGAGGGTCTTGAGTGGAACACACTTTGCGGTCAGAACTGTGATATTCTTTCTGGTTTGGTCACCACCTCACCCGACAGAAGATTTATAACAGAGGCAGTTGTTATTCTGTGACACTTTCAGTCAGGCATCGAGGGCAGGACCTCAGCATTTTATGAAAGGGTAAGACAGAGACAGTCTGGTGCCCTGGAAAGGAGCTTGCCTGCACTCTGGCTGCTTCTCTGCGACCTTGGACAAGGCACCTAATCTTCTTGGGTCTTGCTTTCTCCATTTATAAAGTTAGTAGAACCAGATTGTCTCTCTTAAAAAAAAAAAAAATATATATATGTAATTTATTTTATCCCCCTTTTTTTTCTGCGTGCAGGCTTTCTCTAGTTGCGGCAAGCGAGGGCTACTCTCTAGCTGGAGTGCAAGGGTGTCCCGTTGTGGTAGCGTCTCTCCTGTTGCAGAGCTCAGGCTCCTGTTGCAGAGCGCAGGGTCTAGGGAATAAGGGCTTCAGTAGTTGTGGCACACACGCTTTGCAGCTGCACGGCACGCGGAATCTTCCCAGACCAGGAATCGAACCCATATCCCTTGCATTGGCAGGCATGTTCTTGACCATGAGACACCTAGGGAAGCCCTAGGTTGTCTCTTAAATCCCAAATTTTACCATTTAAAGGTCAGCGGGGTCTTCTCGTCTGTGATGAGCAGAGAGCCTCCCAGACTTCCCCCAGGTCTGTGTCGGGGTCTGCGGGCCGCCTCCCCTGCGCCCAGGGGCTGCCACACACAGGGCAATGCAAACTTCCAAACTTCCAAGCTGGACAGCGTCTCTGCCCTAAACATGATCCACATCTCCCACCAGCCAGAGAGACCACAGGCTCAGGTCATTCTAAGATTCGGTTCCACTCTTCGCATGGAAGGGATAGGGCATAATGGTAGCTGACGATTTATGGGCCGTTTTCCTGAGCTCTGAGCATAAATCCATCTTCCCTACTGGACCTCACCACCAGTCAGCAGGGTATGTTTTAATTGTTATTTTAATTTCACATTGGCAGAAAGACACTGTCGAATAGCTCCCTTCAAGGGGCTGTTGGTCCCTGTGCTTTTGGTTCATGCGTGCCTGCACGTGTGAGGCATGTATCGCTTTCCCTAAACTGCACCCCGTGGGGTACTTACCGACTGCTCCAGAGACGCAAGACTCGCTTCGTGACAGGGTCTGTGCCTCCCCGGATGCTGTGAGCAGGTGCTGAAGGGCAGGTCCACAGTGGACCAAACCATCTTATCAAGAACGGAGGCTGGTTATGTTGTATCTATAGTAGTGTGTATATTTTAATCCTGACCTCCTAATGTAAAACCTACCCTTTTCCCCCCTTGGTTTTCTATGTCTGTGAGTCTATGTCTGCTTTGTAAATAAATTCATGTCATATTTTAAATTCCACATATAAGTGATATCACAGGATATTTGTATTTCTCTGTCTGATGTATTTCACTTAGTATGCTCCTTAGATCCTGAGGTCTATCCACGTTGCTGACAAGGACTTACTATATAGCACAGGAAACTATGCTCAATATCTTATAATAGCTTGTAATGGAAAAAAATCTGAAAAAGAATATACACATGTTATTGGACAATATATACACATTATTGTACATATATATACATAACTATACATATACATATAGATAGACATATAGTTATGGAGAAGGTGATGGCACCCCACTCCAGTACTCTTGCCTGGAAAATCCCATGGACGGAGGAGCCTGGTGGGCTGCCGTCTATGGGGTCGCACAGAGTCGGACACGACTGAGCGACTTAGCAGCAGCATATATTCATATACATACATATATACGTGTACATATATACACATAACTCAGCCACTCTGCTGTGTACCTGAAACTAACACAGCAATGTAAATCAACTCTATTTCAACAAAAATGAAAAAAACAGATGCTAAGACACCCCGCCATTTTTAGTGTTGTTTTCACATCCCGGTAACTTCTCAATCTAGGGAAAGAAGAATACAGAAGACTCAAGCACACAGAATTAAAATATGTATCTTATTTGACTTTTTTAAAAAAAATATCAACTCTACTATCAAGAATTATGTGAACCGATACATACTGGGAAACATTATTTATTTTGTATAGCATTTTTGGGGCCAATATTCCATACTTTGCTCATGTTAACAGTAATAAGGTTCTCAAACATTCCTCCTTTCACAAGTTGAATAGCATGATACGAAAAGTCTACAAAAAAATGGAGTTCCAAGGTTAAAATGCCCACACTAGTAGTATTGAGAACTCAGAGTTTTATATTTTTACTTCTGAAATATGATCACAATTCTGGGCCATAATTAGAACATTAGTTACAGAAAACCTAAATTAAAAAAAAAAAAACACCAATAAACCCCCAAATTAGCTAATAAAGTTTGCATACATTTTGTCTCTAAACAAGTACTATAAATAGCAAGCAATTTAATAAAACAAGACACTGGACAGTATAGAGAGCAGTAATTATGAATGCACCAAGTCAGGCCATTTGTACCTGGGCTACATTCATAAACCTTGTGCTGTAAGCCCTAGGAAACTCAGGCCCGAAGCTGATCATGCTCTGTCTTCGCCTATCATTTTTTTTTTTTTTCCCTGAAAGTTGCATGCTGCTCGTCTGTTTCCATATAAATCTAAAATATGCTGTTTATCCCATATGCACATGTGGTCAAGTGATCAAGAAACATATTTTCAGTCCTGAGCACTCCCTGCCCCATTTTAAAGGAAATCCTGTATGTAGTAAATTCACGCTAATTGGGAGCTCTATGAAGGGGTTAAAACGCTGTCCATTACAAGTCGGGTGGCCATTATAAATGTTACCCAAATAAAAGCCAGAAACAGGAAGCCAAAAAGCAGGTCCCTACGGCAGGCATGTCTTAAATGATATCATTTGTCAAGTTTCCAGCATCTTGTGGTGGGTGAACACACACAAAAAAGGAGGTCTGTGTTGTACCAAGGACGTTACATCCTCATTAGCTGGAATGTTCTTTAAGTACATAATGCAAGATTTTCATTTTAATAAAATGAAATGGTGACTTGTCACTGCACTTTCATTAGGTAAATACTGCATGTAATACTAATGACCATTTATAAAGGCGCTATCCTCCTGAGAAACTCCATTCAGATGAAATCATATAATAACAATTTTTAGAGCACATCATGAAAAACTTCTCTGTAGTTTCTCTGCAAACTATATCCTGATTTTTTTTTTTTTTAATGCTGAAGGCGGTGAACAATGGAAGTCATCATCAGATGGACCTGCAATGACATTGTTGGTATTTTTTGCAAAACCAAATTTGAAGGAAGAGCATTTGGCCTTTTACAAATCACAGTGGGACGGGAGGGAATAGCTGGGACTCCCTTGTTTCTTGGCATAACTGGAGCCAAGGCTCTCCATCTGCCCAGCCAGGGACCTCAAGGCTGATGTGCAGAGAAGGCCACCCTGAGAACCCAGAAATAATTCATCCACCGGGATCGTTCAGCCCCGGCCCCGTCTCTAAAACAAAGACTGACAATTGCCCTGAATTATGGATGTACTTTTTGTGATATGTAATACAGTTCAGAAGAAAGGCGGAGAGAGGATCGCACCATTTCACCTCCCATTAGAGGCTGGGCTTGAACGATAATCCCAGAAGATGAAACTGATGCTGAACTATGACCCTCAATTTACAAATCATTTTTCAGAAGAATAAAAAAAAAAAGTTTAAACATATTTTTGGCATTATCTGAATGGGCAGAATCTCTCATGCTTGTTTTCTAAGAATAAATGGAAACAGTATGCTCTGTAGTTTCTTAGTTTGGGGAGAGACAGAACATGAGGTTTTGAGATTATATTTTATTTTAAACCTGGTTGTTTGAATTTTTTTTTAACATAGCTGAATTTAGTGTATGCCTTCAAAACATAATAAATTTCTATTCTGTAGCTTCAGGGATCCATCCGTTAAAATGTTGGTCTTTCATCTTTATTACTCTCCCATTAAAATGAAAGAAACCGGGACGCACTTCAGTTTAGAAGAAGCAATTTAGTTGGCAATGTCCTTACTACTCAAGTCTTGACAGAGGGAGAAAGCCCATGATTGCTTAGACTTCACACATCTGTCTGCCTAGGACACAACTAAGCCTATCGGACAGAGACTACCTTACAGTGAATAATATTCTCTGATGAGCTGATTTGATTCCAGCGTTGCTCCACTACCAGTCATTCCCTTGCAGTTACATTCATAAAACCTGTCCCCTCCCCTTTGTTTGCCTGGGTCTCTAAAAGGGAGGCCAAGTCCCCTTCGGTTTCGCTACAGCTGTTAGGTCTGAAAGGGACAGATTAATACCCGAGCAGCACACTGGCCTGGCTTCTCCGGTGCCCTGCACTAGTAACCCCTGGCTATAATGAGGACGCAAAGAGCCTCCCATCGGGCTGTTACCCTTCTTCATAACTCAAAAGCGTCACAGTGGCAATAGCCTCCAGGGCTATTTGTCTTTAGTGCAGTTGTGACACTCCGGCATGATCCATAATTTGGCAACTATTTACCGTGACATTTCCCTTCAGTGCAGCCATAACATTCAGTGAAGCCATTATTTGGCTCCATTTACCATATAAATTGTATTGTTGTGCATGCATGCTAGCAGCTACATTAGGTACCTGAAAATGAGTAAATCTTGTAAAATAGATCCTAACAGCTATTCAGCGGTAGGACTGCCTTGCCTCTCAGACAGAAGGAGAGAAAAATTAAATACGGTCACCAAGTTTCCTAGAATATCTCTAATCCGGTGTCTGTTTAGCCTGTTAGAGACGCTGAAACCCAAGGCTCTGAAAAAGTCTGGTGGGCGTGGCTTCGTTAGACAGGCAGGGTGGGGTTCCCACCTCCGCGATGAAAACCCGGAGCAGCCTCTGGGGAGCTGAGGAAGGAGGAGACGAAGGTGGGTCAGCCGTGGGCTTGATTCAGAGGGGAAGGCGCCGGGCTGGGTACCTTCACGGGTGTGACGTCAGGTGATGGTGGCAAGAAGCATCTTGTCCCAACAGGCCGCGTGGAGACCTGAAGCGTGACATGGCATCAGTGGTGGCTACTCTACTTCCAGGTCAGGGAGAAAACCCGCCTTCCCAAAGTCTTGAATGAGAAGCAAATGCACGCTCATCTTAGGTCACTTCAGTCCCTGCTTTGCGGGATGCTGTTTGACACACCCCAGTAGGCGGATGAAGGGTTCTGTTCCGTGTCTACAGAGCTTTCCCTGTACGGCCATGTTTTGTTATGTTGACTCTTACTGTGGATGGAGCATATACTTCATTTCCCGTGCATGTACTAAATTTTTAAAGTCTCCCGAATCTCTAGTTTCCCTTTACCAAACCTGCTCTTTTGTCCATATGAGTTTTCAACACTACTTTGCTTCTTAAGGAAAGAGAGAAATTTTCCATCCCACACATGCCTCACCAGCATGATTGTGCATAAAATCATTAAATAAAGAGACACTTCTTTAAAAGAGGTCTGTGCTCATTTAATTTTTTTTCTAATGACCTAACAGAGTCAGAGTTTTGGGAGAATCCTTCCAAATTTCTATTTAGAGAATTGGCTGGTAATTTATGGAAGGAGAAGGGCCATTTCCTGAGAATATGGACTCTTGAGAAGTGACTGACTTGCTCTCTCTCTCATTTATTAACAACTTGTTAGCATTATACCAAAATCTCCCATAGCAAAGAACTCATGAACTGTTTTCAAGCCCGATTTTAAAATCTCATCAAGTTGAAGACATGCTGATTTGATCAGATCTTGCATCAGGAATTAATTTAGTTCCCTGGAACAATAAAATCTGGAATGAGACTGTCCATGAGTGAAGAACTGAATGTAAAGGTTTTACCTCTGTGCCATGGAGGGAAGTTTTATTAGCACTTTTTTTTGGCAAGGGAAAGCAAAAAAAAAAAAGGAAGCAAAGAAAAGAGAGAGACCTATACATTAAACTTTACTTTTGTTTTTTAAAAAAATATTATCTCCATTACCAACTAAAAATAAATTGATTTGAGTAATTCTGGGGCATAAAATGCCCATTTTTTTTTCTCTTATGCCATTGTTCTGCTTTTATAGCTTACTGTTGACAGAGGGAGGTAATTCAACGACAATTTTTCCAGTGTTTTTTCTCATGTACATATAATCGACGGCCCGGAAGACGGATTCCAGGCCGGTAAACCTGCCCTCTGCAGACAGACCTCCAGTGTCCACCTCACAAACCAGCTCACCACCCGCATACATCTTGAGCAAGTGGTCCATGGCACCTCGAAACTCAGGAAGGTAATGGTTCAAGAAGAAGCCCTGGACACTGGCAGATTTCTTCAGCAGTTTGGCTGGAAGTGTTCCTGCTTTCACGGGCGACAGGCCAGTAGGAGTCTGGTAGCCAGAGACGAACCCGATGACTATCAAGCGCCCTCGGGTAGCCAAGGCGTCCACGGCCAAGTCAAACATGGCTCCCCCGACGGACTCATACACCACGTCCACACCTTGGGGGTACTCCTGCCTCAGGACGGTGCCCACGTGCTCGGTGTTATAGTTGACGGGCCGGTCGCAGCCAACAGACTTCAGAAAAGCAGACTTCTCGGCAGAAGAGCATGTTCCAATGACGTGGCACTTGGCCTTCTTTGCGAGCTGGACGGCGAACTGGCCGGTGCCCCCGGCTGCCGCGGTCACCAGGACCTTCTTCCCTTCCGACAGCCCCCCGAGCTCTTTCAGGCTGATGTAGGCTGTGGTCCCACTCACCAGGAGCGTGAGATACTCGGGTTTCAGGCCCGGCACTGGGATGGCGACCCTGGCAGGCACCACCGTGTACTCAGCGAAGGAACCAGGCGCCATGTAGGCCACAGCCTGGCCGACCATGAACGCAGCGCTGGCAGAGAGGCCCAAGGCCACCACCTCCCCGACACCTTCGAAGCCTGCGTCGAAGGGGGTCTTGACTGAAGGGTCGTAGCGGCCAGCCGAATAGTTGATGTCAGAAGCATTGACACCAACAAATCTAGAGGAAAACAAACACACACACACGTTCAGGTGCTTTCTTTGTCAAGGCTTTTTCTGTTCCTCTAAATCTGGTGACCGTGGAGGGTGGTGAAGCTGTTATCTATTCTGATAGAATTTGAGAAAAACAAACACCCAAAACTCTTGATATGCACTTCAAAAAAAAAAAAGAAAGAAATCAAACAAATGTGAGCTAAACAGTGATTCCATATCAGAGTTTTGGTTTATTGTATTCTTTCATTAGGTTAGGAATAATTTCACGTCCCTCTAAACAGTTTGTTTATTTCATACGCCATTTATTCCCTTTCTCTTTCTTTCAAAAGAGAGGAAAAAAACAATTCAGGAAGCCCTCATACACAAACTTCACTAGAGCTATGAGTTGGAAATTAATTGGTCTCTTAGCAAAGATGTTAAAAACAACAGAGGGATAAAATATATTCAAAGAGGTAGACTTGTATTGATTCTGGCAACAATTTAACACTTCAGATAATAATAGTAACGACAATGATATTATTAAAGATTGATGTAATGTACAAGGTCACTGGCTGTTACACATTACTGCAGGGCTTGTTTCAAACAGTGTGAGAGGCTGCAGCAAATTTTCCTTCTGATGTAACTGTGTCCAGTGTGAAAATATGCATTTTGATTAATTGAACAAAAATTGTCTCATAAGGGTAGAGAGATTTTTATGGAACATCCAACATTTTACAGTCCTTCCCAGATGAAAAGGAAAGCAAATCGACACTGTATTTTTCCTCAACAAGAAGCAGAGACATACTTGATTAATACCAGATGATTATTTTCACTTTGGTATCCAGAGTCAATTTAATTGCCAGGCTGGTATTTTTACCAGCTTTTTTTCATCTCAGTATACCTCATAACAAAAATATCCTGATACATAAGGGGAAAAGCCATTCTCCTAAGGATGTCGGGAGGTGGCCGAGACACACTACTGGAGGACCCTAAAGACGCCATTTCCACCTGTAATGAAAGGAAAAGGTGCTGGGATCTGGGGGCAGGAGGGAAGCTGGTAAGTAGGGTTCATGTTAAAATAATTTAACTTAATAAACCCCAAACTGCCCCGCACAAGGACTCACTTCCACTTTGTATAGAGACAATACTTAGCCCTCGTAAATGTGCCCTTATGACGGTGCCCGGCATACACGATTGGACACTCTCTACATATTTCATCAACAGAAATAAGAAAGCAGGA
>NW_011494925.1:3842600-3842974 GCF_000754665.1 Bison bison bison
CTCTCCTTCGGGCTCGTCCAGCAGCTTTCAGAAGTTACCAGACGCAAGGCCTCACAATCACGTTACAGGATTCCATGCTCGAACAGGACACATAGTAATGAGAAGCGGGAATAATGGTTTGTGGTGGGTTCTCATTTGGCATTTAATGCCAAGACGCCCACGTTCCATCTTTTGGGCAGGGGAGGGCCGGGCATCTTTCCTTTCACTTTGCCGAGTTCTCCAGGCCTGGCCTAGTGTCCTGAGCGCGTGCTTCCGGACCTCGGGGAAGGCGGCGGTGGAGCCCTGTCGGGGTGCCTCTGGATGCCCGATCGCTGGGGCTGGAAGGCCGGCTGCAGGACCGCCGGCGGGGGCGGGAAGGCGGGCTGTGCTTACAG
>NW_011494925.1:3843338-3845957 GCF_000754665.1 Bison bison bison
TTGGGGGGCAGGGTGGGCTCTGTCGGGAGCTCGGCGGCTGCAGCCCACCAGCGGCAGCTTGAGCTCACCAAGGGGGCTTTGCTTAAAAACCCAAATCAGACATTGCGGTGGAGCCCGGCCAGCGCTGGAGCGGGAGCCGGAGACCACAGGGCCCGCCCCGCGCCCGGTCCACGTCCCCGCTCCCCGCGGCGCCCTCGATGCGCCCGGGCCGAACCTGCAGGGCGCCAGAAACCCGCGCTTCTGGGACTATCTCCCCTCGCAAGTGCCCGGCCTCCACCGACTGCCCGGCCGGTGCCGTCGTCCCGCGGTCTCTCCACTGCCACCACGGACAGATGCGATCCGTGAGTCCGACTCCCGGAGCGGACTGGAGTCGCCCGGGTCGCCGCCCAGGCCCGCGACCATGACCTCAGCCTCCCTGGGCCGAGCCGGGATCCCGGCGGGCGCGCCCAGTCCACACCGGCCGCCGAGCTCGGGCCCTGGGGCGATCTAGTGCCAGGGGATCCCGGGGCATGCGGCGCTCCTGAGCTCATCGGCCTCGCGACAGAAGCCGCCGGCGGCCAGACCGTGACCTTGGCCTCGCAGGCACCCCCATTTTTCGTGTCTTTCTACCCTACCCTGCCGTCTTCTAAATCGCCTGCGTCGTCGGTGAAGGAATCCGGAGTTCCTGCTCGGCTCCGCACACCTCACCCTCTCCAGGATCGCCCAGCCTCTGGTTGCGAGCCCCCACCTCTCCCTGAACCCCCGCTTTGACGCTGCGCCGCCACCGCGGCTGGTGTGGACCCGCCACTGCCCGGACGCGCCTTGGTTCTTACCTGGGCTTTGGGAAGAGGATTGGGAGGAGTGGGAGCCGGCGCCTTCGGCTCCATCAGAAACAAGTTCAAGAGCGGCAGGCGCGTGTCCGGGTTTGGGGAGCAGCGGACAGAAAGGGCGAGTGAGCGAGAAAAAGAAAGAGAAGACGCGCTAGGGAGGATGCGTGCATTTGGAGACTCGTCTGTACCCCTTTAATTTAAACTACGTGCTTTTAATGAGTGCAGGGGTCTAGCGATCCGACAGGCAGACCCTCGCAAAAGACAAAAATCGAGGAGCCCCGGGAAAAAGAACGGGATGTTTGGGGCTCTCCCCAAATATATACCCTTACAGAGTCACTCGGTTTATTTACACTAAAAAGCGATGAGCCCTTTCGTCATGTTTATTGTGAAACAGGGCAGCGGTCCGAGGGAAGGCAATGGGTTTTCTGTTAACAAAAATCAAACCCGAAGACTCAAGTCCAGAGCAAAACCTTCAATACTGGAAGACAAAGTCCGCCAAACCAGACCTTCCTTAAAAAAAAAAAAGAAAGAAAAGAAAGAAAAAGAAAAAAGGGGGATAAAGAAAAGGAAGAATGAAGGAAAAAAAAATCTCGGCCTGGAGAATGAGCAGGAATAGTTACCCTCCCTTGAGCAACAAACGGTTTATCAAAAATGCCCTCCCCATCCCCCACCTTCTCTGTGCCGGTCCTACAAACTCTTTGCTCCATTATCTTACATTTGAACAGAAAATCGTTAGAAATATTTGGAAACGAAATAATGTGGCAGTATCTTGCAAAAAAAGAGAAATCTAAAAATAGTGCGTGAACTGAACCAGAGGGAGTCGGAGTCTTTCTCCCTTTATTTTCTTCTCTTTTCTGAGGAGGGAAGCGGGATTTCCTCGGATGTTAGAAAGCCGAAGGCCAGAAGTGGATAAAGGAAAGGCGTGGGCACGTTCTAGAAGGATTCTAGGCCCCCTTCTCACACCTTTCCTAAATGATAAACTTGATTATGCTAAATCGATGTCTTAAAAAGCACCTCTATCACTGTGAATAAAGAATTTGTATTTTCTGTTAAAATGGAAAGACACGTGTAAAAGGTTCCGCTGAAAGACAAAGTCAGACGGAGCACAATTAAAACCACCCAGACACCTTTCCAAACATGTGAATTTGGGCTGAATCCATTCACTCCGGAGCATATTATTATTATTACGATTAAAATGAGAAGCTCTTGCACATAATTTTCATGCAGTTGACACTGTTCGGGGCGATTTGGTCTGGGATTAAAATGAACTAACCTGTAGTGAAGTATTGAGCCTCTATTCTTAAAAAAAAAAAAAAAAAATCGGTAAAATGCCACCCTTACTGACAACGTTTGCTAGAATAAAGGATCTTGCCACAGTTTTGGGGGTAGGGGCATATTTTCCAGCAGAGTAAGGAGAGGGACAGGCAGAGGTCCGCCCCCTCCCCACAAGCAGAAAACGCGCCCCCTTCTTCTGTGACGGATTTCAAGGTAGAAGTTAGAGGTCAAGCGGTGACTATAAATATCCTATTTATATTAAAGGGATTCTTGGCATCTGTGGAAGGAAGATAGAGGTGTGGATCTTAAAGCAACCCAAGTTGAGAGCATCCAACATGGCAGCCGGTGCTCCAGAACTCCAACCGACCACCCAGTTCGGGGACCGGCCCTGGTGACCCAGCGCGGGGAAGGGGCGCACACCCTGCGGAGCTGGTGCCCCGCAGGCGGGCAGGCCGGTTCTGCGGGCAGGAACTCCTCCACGGCGGTGCGGGCGGGGGGCCCGCCGCGCCGCTGCTGGGGGTGCGGAAACTTCACA
>NW_011494925.1:3846057-3846405 GCF_000754665.1 Bison bison bison
GCTCACCGGTTCCGGACGAGGAGGTCTCCGTCCCCGGGGAGGGGCACCGGGCAGTCCCGGCGCAGGGTGACGGCCTCTCGGAAGTTGGGGCTCAGCCGGGTCACCACCAGCTTCTGCATCTCGCTAGGGATGGCCGAGCCCTGGAAGTCCAGGAAGTGGCGGGCGTACGACATGTCCACGATGGCTCGGGTCCCGGCGAGCGCCAGCCTCTGCATGGCCCGCGCCTCTGCCTTCTTTCTGCGCCGCCGCTGGCCGGGGTCGCGCCCAGTCCGGGCCGCTCGGCGAGGCGAGGCTCCGCGCGGCGGGCGGAGCGGGCGGGTCCGCCCCTCCTCCGGCCCGCGCCCTCCC
>NW_011494925.1:3846505-3847734 GCF_000754665.1 Bison bison bison
GCCTGAGTGAAACTTTGCCTGTTGGATTTCTTCGGTGGTTTTTTAAATCTGAGTCTCATCTCACTTCCAGCAAATCACTCGTGTGTTTTGTATGTCCTGCGTGAACACTCACCCACCCTTCTTTTCAACTTGGCAGGACGCGCATCTGGATCTCAACTGCCTTAGCGGTTCCTGGTACTGATGAAGAAATCCTCCGAAGCCCGGGTCCCAGCGGTGCACTTCAGCTCACCGGTTCAGGCGCCCCCTACCCCCACCCCTTTCCCAGCCTCCACTCAGTCCCACCCTTAGCTCACTTGGTTTCTACCTCTCCAACAGGTTCCCAGAAGTTTGACATCCTGGTCAGAATTCCGAAGTCTCCGAGCCAGGTTTGGAAGACTGATACGAATCTCTAAAATGGACCGTTCAGCATTGCCCCAAGCTGATTAGATAAGATACACGGTCCTTCCTTCAGTCCTCGCCGAGGACCGGGTGCTTTCGAGCACACCACTGACAACCTGGTTACAACCAGAAGTCACTTCTCCCTCCGAAAGTATTACGCAACCTAAAATATGCAACACTCGCCCCACAGACGGGACTGACCCGGTGGGCGAGCCCCGCTCTCGCCAAGGGGGATGGAGGAAGCGGACGCCCCGCCTGCAAGTCAGGCAGCGAGAGGACCCACCGGCAGAGCCGCGGGCACGGCTCTGAAGAGTGAGGTCCCTTCCCTCTTGTTGCTTCAGCAGTTACTAAAGATTAGTGAGACAGAAACAAATTAAGGTGGGCAGTGTGGAGGTGGAAATGACAGTCCCAAGGTCGGGCGACGACCCAAGCCTCACTCAGTCTGCAAAACCTGCGGCCATGCCCCCGCCCGGCCCCGCCGCCCGGGACGCGCGCCCCGCGCCCCGCGGTACACTGCAGGGCACAGACGACAGTCACACAGAGCTGACAACACGCAGACGGCACCAGCGAGGTGCACACCAACACACCCAACGACAGGCTCCGCCACAGCCAGGCAGCTGCCAACCTGGAGCGGAGAGGAACAGCCAGCCAGGGCCCCGGCCTCCTTCCTCCAAAGCACGTTACCTAAACGTCGCGGTTTGTGTCCAGGCTGTTCCCAACTCCACCCTAAAGATTAGGCGATCGCTGGAGCCGTGGGTGCGCGCGGGTGGGCTGGGCGGGGAGCCTCCCCTTCTGGGTCCCGTCGGTTTTATTTCGGGAGCGGGAGGGGGAGGAGGAGGGAGGGTTGGGGG
>NW_011494925.1:3848437-3848669 GCF_000754665.1 Bison bison bison
CCGGTAGTCCGCACAGCCCCCGCGGTTCCCGGGCGCGCCACCCCCGGGGTCCGGGCCGGGGGATCGCTGACGCCCTGGCCGCTGCTCCTTTAATCTTTTTGTTTTGGTTTGAATCTGCTTGGCGCAGACTGGCCAAGGATCCTCTCCGCCCTCCCCCTTCCTCCCGGCGCCCGGGAGGCACCGGATATCTCCACCCTCCCCACGATCTAAAAGCCGGATTTGACTCCTCTAA
>NW_011494925.1:3848769-3850552 GCF_000754665.1 Bison bison bison
GGAGCCCTGGGCGCCGGTGCGGGCGCAGGAGCACCCAGCGCCGGACAGGGGGTGCCCAGGGCATCCTGCGCCCCAGGCTGTTGGCCCTTGTCCCCGCAACGCCTCGCCCGTGTCGCCTTGCCCTTAGTCTGTCCCATGTAAGTTGCACGAACTAAGCCATTTTATTTATTTTGGCCAAGACTTCATGTTTTTCCATGACTGTTTTAAGTGGCCTCTACTAGACTGTTACAGGTTTCCCACTGGGAAAGAAACACAGATACTGGAAACCAGAGGGTCAAATTCCCACAACACACGAACATCTTAAACTTCTGGGGGTGGGGGGTGGGGGTGGTGCCAAGGGCCTTAATGGAACTGGATGGAGACGTTGCCATGATGTATGAGGACCTTTTTTATAACCCAGTTAGAAAGATCTGCCTTTCCATCGTGTCAATTACCTCCCTGTTTGTATTGACCAAATAATCAATTCACTTCTCACAGAGGGGCCAGATTAAATATATTCCACATTTTTTTGTGTGATGAGCAAAGTCCATCATTAAATTTTTATTAAAGGAATACATTGAAGTGAAACATGTTTCCTTATTTCCACTTACTCATTAATTACCAAAATATAAAAGCCGCACAGTGCCCCTCCCCAATCACATCTAACCCCCAAACTAGGATTGCAAAAGTGACACAGGTATTTTTATCTCAAATGTCGGACATTCCTCTTCCAAGGGTAGTTTGTGTCCACGTGGGTGCGTGTGTGTGAGTGTACAAGCGGGGGCGGAGGGGGAAACTCGCAGGTTTAAAAATCTGCAGGAACTAGTGTCTACTCAACTTGGCTTATAACACATGGGCTTCACCCACGGTCAACCGGTGGATTACAATAACAAACCCCTCAATGTCTTTCTCCAATGTGCAATCTTTTATGTTATGGCGTATTAAGATTTCTTTTTTGTGTCATATTGTTTAGCTCGGGGGGGAAAAAAAAAGAAAACAAAGCAATTAAAAAGATTGACAGGTATGGTTTGTGAGAGACCTATTTGTAATTGTCAGGGTGACGTTGGCGAGAGGAGGAGGAGTAAAAACTGAAGCCGGAAAAGCAGCTCGATGTGTCTGTCTATCAGTTGAGACTGTCTGAAAGCTCTGCGATCCGAATGTGTGTTATATTTCACTGAAAAGAGGAGCGAGCGAGAGTGCATCTCCTCTCTCCCAGGAGTTTGGGGGGGACCGTCCACGCTCATCTCGCCCACCCAGTGAATGTCTGCTCTTCACCCCTTCGCGCACACTCTCCGGGTTGTTGTTGTTGGTTTTTTTTTTTTTTTTTCTCGGAAGGGGGGGTGCTTTTTGTGTATTTTTCAAAATTTTTCTGTTGGAAGATCAAGACCGGCCAAAAATCCATGATCAAAATGTGTTTGCATTAGATTTCGCCTCCGAAGAATTGGCGATCCTGGCGGCACAGCCCCGCGGGGAGCGCGGGGCACCAAGTGGCGCTCCGGCGGCGGGTGACACTGTTTGATCTGTGACTGTTTGGAAGGTGGAGCAGCGCCTGACATCTCCCCCCGGCGCATGTATGTACGGGGGCTTCACTCCTCTGTCTTGTTTGCTTTCTTCCTCTTAGACTAAGTGCCGGGAGGAAAAGGACAGCCCGGATCGGCCTCGCCGGCGCACAATGAGCAAGCTGCGACCCGCGCACTAAAAACACTCGCCGCGACCCCCGCACCGCCTGGAGCGAGGGGGAGAGAAAGTTGCGCTCCGAGACTCTCGGCTCGCGGAGGAAGGCGCAGGGCAGCGCCCGCAGAGG
>NW_011494925.1:3858799-3862071 GCF_000754665.1 Bison bison bison
AAATTTTTCTAATAATGAAATCAATGGCGGGGTGACCATTGTCTGCACACGTGATCCTGGTCACACGCGTGCATAAGTGTGCTGTGTTATGTGGTTCCTATATGCTATAAATGTGTACCACACCCTTGCCCACATACCTGGAGATGTGAGAATACTTGTAATCTGTCCACTGTCATAAGGGAAATAGCAAATCTCAGGTCCGTTGTGATGCCAACCTGTCCAACTGTTTGTGTGACCCGTGCTGAAATTTAAAAACCTCAGTACTATGTGGAGTCAGGGGCCTCACACACTGCATAGTAAACTGCACACAGAAGAACTTGGCTACATTTTAGAATCCAGTTTGTTAATATTTCCTACCAGAGGAGCCTTAGGGAAGCATGAAAATCTACGCTTGCAGGCAGGGTCCTTCTGCATTTAAAACACTGGGCTGTACGTATGGATAAAGCAATAGTTGACAGTGACTTAAAAAAAAAGGGAAAAACAATGAGGTGTTTTTTTTTGTTTGTTTTTTGTTTTTTGCATGTCTATTTTCTTAGGAATCATAGAAACTTGTGAAATGTGTATAGATAAGCAGCTGAACCAACTCTTTCTTACAGTTTAATTGGAGAAATATACTGTTAAATTTATGTACTTGTAAAAACCCAACAGAGCTGCTTACTGACAATTGGAATAAAGAGGCCTCCAGTTACCATTTTTAATGGTTATTGTCAGGCAAGGGGAAGAGGATCATTTTTAGGGAGGGGTCTGGGGTGCAGTCCTGGGTTGGTGCGCCCTCCTTTCAGTCACCTGCTTGGCTTTGCTGGTTTGGGAATATCTGGATTGGATTTCTGTTTTAATTGGCGTTAAATTGTTGAGAGGGTGCATTGTTTCCCAGTACAGTCAAACTCAGGCACTGAGGTTGGATCTCGCCTTGGATGTTCTCCTCACTCGGGCTTCCCTGGGAGGGCCTGGGCTCCCGCCTGCTTGCCCCTTGCATGTTTCCCGGGTTCTGGCTGCTTCTGTTGTTCGTCCACACGCTGCTGCTGCAACAGTAAGCAGGTTTTGGAGATGATAGACATTTTTTCCTTTCTCTGTCCATTGTGTCTTTCTGAAATTCTGCACCAACACGGACAAGGATCTGTCTGTTGTTTTGGAAGGGAGGAAGTCGAGAATCAATGGCACGATTATAGATTTGACCATCTCTCTTTTCTCGGCAAAATGTAATCCAGTATTTGCCTATTCTCGCGATCGCGGCGCATCCTGCAGGAAAATAGCCAAGTCGAATCCCTCCAAGCCACCGTCACGGGGCTGCTCCCCAGGCCTGCAATTGCTGCTCCCAGCAGGGCCGCTGGTAACCATACGTATTGAACCGAGGTGCGTTTCCAGATTTGAAATATGGGCATTTCTGCCTCGACTTGCTAGCTGCAATCTTAAAAGGTGTGCTCTGCAGCAGCTCCTTTCTGGAGGAAATTAGCATATGGTAAATATAGGTCAAGTACGTACATGCTTATAAATTCCACTCTAAATCTTGCTCGAAGGCGTGGATATATAGGAGGGAGTGATGAGCTGGGACTGCATCGAGGTTTAGAAAATTTGGTTGTAAAAAATAGCCTCAGTTTTTGAGTTCAAAGTAAAGTGCATCTTCAGCAAGATCAGATGATGAAATAAATTAAATCAGCAGTGAAGGTCAGTATACATTCTGACTTGGGAATGTGAACTTTTCAGAAACCTGTATTTATTACATTTTACTATTTTTAAAAGCCAGCTGCGAGATTCATAGCAAGAAATGGTGCGACATACCAATGAATGCTGACCCGAAGTGAAGGCTCTTTTCAAAATGGTTAATACGCCTGATTGGCAAGTCATCCCTGGCGCCTGTGTCATTGTTACAGCACAGCTTTAAAATATATGGATTTAAAACGCAAGTATCGTGACTAATATTTATTTCAAGTACAGAATGTGTCACAGCAGTGGGCCATCCTATTATTAATGCAGTAAACTGTGTAATACTCTATAAGAGCCAGCCCTGCTTCAGTTCTTAGCTACATGAAAATAACAGTAAAACATGTCTGTTTTTTCCTGCTAAGCTTTATTGTTACCTGGGAAGGTACTGGCATTCAGAAAAGCCAAATGCAGACAAATAATGTGAACATAAACCATGCCTGAGCATCGCTCTGCTGTGCAGAAATCTCCCTGCACTGCCCCTCAAACTTTGAGAATATATATATATATATATATTTAAATTAAAAATAATTAAAATAGAAGGAAACTGCTGTATCTCCAGAAGGTAATCAGAAATAAACATTCTAGTAAATATTCTAAGTCAGCCAGGAAGTAACTCAGATGGTTAGTACTCACTGCATCACACGTGAAACACTAATAATATTTATGAAAACAGTCCTTGGTCAGGGGGTGGGGGGTTGAAAGGAAGCAGCCCACGGAGGTCTGAGTTTTCCATCTGTGGTTTGACATGGTCGTGAGCAGGGGGAGGGTGCTACCTAGCCTTGTGTTATTTTGTGCAGGAGCAGAGTTCCTTTACTGTATCCAGCAGGTCTTGAGTTTGCATTATGTTGTCCCTTTAAAATTGAGAACAAGAATTTATTTTAGAAAAAGAAAGGAAAATGCATCTCATACCTAGGCAAGTTGGGAGATGCGTAGAGGCGATATTTGAACCTGTTTGCCCCCACTTTTCATGAACTGGGAAAACGAGTGTCTCAAAAGCTCTCAGGGAAAACCAACTTGGAACTGCGGTGATCACAAAAGGGCCTTGTCTGTCTCTCTTCAGCTCCTCCCCTTTCCAGGCCGAGTTCCCGGGAGCTGGTGTCACGGGGTGAAGGGATGGTCCAGACCCTCTGGCAGTTCAGGTTCAATGCCCTGACACCCACCCGTGCCCAGCCTGGTGGGGATGGGGGTGGGCAGCCTGGGTCCCTCTCCCCGCTGCCTCCTTCCGAGTCACTCAAGAGGAGATGCTCAGGGCTGGCTTCAGAGGCTTTTTTTTTTTTGGTGGAAACATTCAAATCCAGTAGGTGCAGTGCACATGGTAACCGAATCCCCAGGTTCTCAGGCACTTTTCTGAAAGTCGGAGCTTGTTGTGGTGTTTGGCTAAATTTCTGGGAGTAGCTGGCTGAAGGCATTAGACTACTGAGAGTCTGGCTGATTCCCAAAGGGTTTCTGCAAATTAATCACCCTCTGAGCTAAATTTGTTTATAGACGTATTTGGAATGGAGGAGATCGCCTGGGATGCATCCTTTCCATTTGTTCTGTGGAACACCTGCTCAAAGTATTGGATGGCA
>NW_011494925.1:3862171-3889139 GCF_000754665.1 Bison bison bison
CGCCGCCAACCCCGGGTCCTCCTGGTGTGCCAGGACCCAGTATCTCATGACTGTGGCAGGGGGGATGACAAAGATAATCATACATCTACGCCTCCATTTTTCCTCCGGGGAATCGAGGGCCCCGAGTCATCTCCGCAAGAGTTGAGGTGGTCCAGGGGATGCAGGCATATGTGGAGATTTTATATATGTATAAATCCATTTGTCTGTTTCTATAGCAATTGCTTCTTAAAAATAATTTAGTAGTTTAATACAAAAGCAGGAGATGGATTTTTATGTGCTCATAGAGGGAAGATTTTTTTTTTTTTTTAGTTTCACACATGTTCAGTTTTAATGGGTAATAATTACATCTTTGTGTTTTGATGTCAGGCTGGTTAGGAGCCCTGATTCTGCAGGCAGGCTCCTCATTGATTTGCTGGGAACCGCTGATTCGAGAGAGAGAGTTGCAGGCCAGGCTCCCCTTCTGTTTTCAAGACCAGTTAACACTTAAGTGGCTCCTTCAGTCCCCTTTCTACAGTCACTTTTTTTTTCTCCCCAGCCTTTCTGTCCAGGCCCTGGAATCGAATACACATATGGTTTTGTGGTTGGGTTGTTTCTGAAAGGCAGATTCCTTAAAAAAAAAAAAATGACCCCCCCACCGCCTCCCCCAACCAACCCTCTTTCGAGGCTTTTTTCCCACCTCCTGACTCCAGGCTGTGGGCTTGCAGGCCCGAGTCTCTGCTGCTGTGCCCTGGATGTGCTGGGAAGGCAGTGAAGATGAGCGATAATCAATCTTTCCGAGAGAAGCGATGGGCATGAGAAGGCCGCCGTCCTGTGACTAAACACACCCCTTTTATGGAGTGTTGGTACTAATAAAGGACGGCTTATTACTGAGGCAGAGACCAAAGCCTGGGTGAGGTCAACCCTGACTGACAGTCATCAGTCATTCTTAATGATACTTTTTCCCGAGCTTTCTAAGGGATTCTGAGCAGAGTGCAAATCATTCGGGGTCATTCATAGTTCATGTACCCACAGATGGCAAAGGTTTTGAAAGACTTCGGTTTAAACTTGTTAAAAAAAAAAAAGATCCTCACTTTTTTTTTTTTTTAAAAGGAAGGGAAAATACCCCCAAACAAAACATAGATTTTTCTTATTGGAACGTTTTCATGTTCTTTCAACCTAGTAGATGTTTTACACACTATGGTGCTTGTGCATTATTAAAAGAGACATAAATTTATGTTTTATGACGTCTGTCTTCTTTAATTATTACCTTTGATGTCTATTGGTGACTAAAGAGAGCTTAACAGGATTTCTTTCTCTTCTTAAATTTCGTGTCGTGAAACCCAGCTAGTCCCTGACACATGTGTGTTCCTCACCTTCAGGATTATTTTATAAATCCCTTTCTGATGAGCGGAAGTGTCAAATCAAGGACAGGTCATAAAGTAAAAGTATAAACCTTTTAAAGAGGGACCTTGGTAATATATAAACATTCTGCACACTATCTGAATTTTTTATGGACTAAAGAAAAATTATATTTCAGCTGGAGGAAGGGAGAAGTTTAAACATCAGCCTGTGTTTTAATGTATGATTTTTCCCCCCTCATGCTCTTATTTATAGCCACAGAAGGAACCATTGGTGTTCAGGGCGATTTTAAACATTTTGATTTGATTTGGAGCCTGCCTGTTAATTGTACATGTTTAAATGCAGAAGGTTGACTGTAAATTGATTCTTGAGCTGACATTGAACACCAAGGGAAGCACTGGATGTGGGGCAGAGGCCTGGGTCTTTGTTCGTTCACTGATTTTTTTTTTTTTTTAATAATCTTCCCTGAGCCTCGGTTTCCTCCCTATAAATGAAAGGTTTGGCTTATACCCCTCCCCACCCCCCACCAGGGCCATGCTCCTATACAACCCTGCCATCCCCTTAACTGATCTTACCTCCTGACTTGGAGCGCATGGCTGCCATGAAGCAACAGCTGTCCCCCTTGTTTTTTTAAAGCTGGTTGTGCACAGAGAATTTGTGTTTGGTAAAAGTTGAGTTTATTTTTGCTCATAACACTGGAAGTAAGCTGAAATCAACAACTTCCGGCCTTCTGCCAGCTTTGGTGTCAAGGCGAATGGAAGTGGTCCCCACACAGGAGGCCTCGACATCCGACCAGGAGGACCTCTTGGGAGTGACTGTTTGAGGCGACTGCTGTGATGATGGGGGCCTAGGACTTTGGGGAAAGCTTCCTGGGTGCCCTGCGTCTGAAATCTTGGAAGGGGAGGCTGGAAACACCACTGACTGTGCTTTTCAAAGCGAAAGGGCTGACTTGCTTTGTTACGGAAATACAGGGTATTTTGAGTTGAATTCAGCAGGTGTTTCCTGACCACCTACTGTGTGCAAGCAAGCTGGGGCACTAGGTGAGTGAAGCTCCGGAGCCCACAGGGATGACGTTGGAGCTGTGGCTTCTAATGGTTCCTCCTGTGAAGGTGCAAACGTGACTTTCCCAGTGGCAAGTGGGCCCCTCCTGCGTCCACCACCTCACCATGCCACTCTGAACGTTGCTTCTTGGGCCCATGAAATGGGGATTCCACGGAAATGTATACCCTATGGAAATGTAGCTGACCATCCACGCATCAGGAGGGGACGGGGCTCCTGGCAGGGCGTATCCCGTGTGGGCAGCCCGGAGCCCTTCACCGAAGCCCATCCTGCTACTGGGCTTGCCTCACTGCTGGGCGTTAGCAGGAAGAGGGGGCCCTCCAAGCCTCGGGTTCTCTGAGGACAGGTTCTCCGTGGGGGTGTTTTTGGCATGAGTTGTTTAGAATTCAGCCACACAAGAGCCACTTGGTTGAGAGGCAGGCTTGCTCTGCATGAATGTCAAATGTCAGTTCATCTGGTAAAACGTGAGGCTTAAATTATGGCCTGTGCTAAACAATTTTGTTTAGAAATAAGTGCTATCTTTAGGGAAACCCTATAAAAGGGGATCAGCTGTAAAAGATGCGACTCAGTAGTGGGGGGGGGTGTGTGTGCCTGTACACAAAACTAGCAACATATTTTCAAGGCAAAATTATAGACACAGATGTAAATGTTTGCTTGCAGTGTATAAATGTCTTCAATATTCAGACCACAGAAGATGTGAAAGGGGAGAAAGTATTTGGATGTAGCTGTTGTTAATGTTTAGTTTTCCTTATGCAATCAGTAGATCGTCCGTCTCCAAGGAATGGATCTCTCTCTGCTCCCCACTACCCACCTCCCGTTTTTCTGGAACCTTCCACTATTCCCACTGGTGAGCCCACTGGGTCTTTGGTTCCCTCCTGATTACCCTCTGGAAGACATCTATCAGGCACTGTCTTATCTGTTTGTAAGGCAGCTCAGGCCCCAGATTTAAGTCATGGGTTCTGGCTACAAGTTAGAGTGTGATTAATAATTGACTAATGTAGCTTTTATTTATCACAGGCTAGCACATTTCGCCATTACTAGTTAATTTATGTTAAGTGTAAGCTGTCGTTCAATCTGTTTTTCAACTTTTTTTTTTTTTTAATCCTAAGTCTATCTTTCACTTTTTGAGAAACAAAATCCTCATACAGGGTACAGGCTCGCTCGGTGCCAAAAAGTTGATTTCCTTTTCACTGAAGCCATACATCACCAGGCCTCCCAGCTGCACTGTCAGCCTGTGACAGAATGACATGTGTCATTTATCAAAGGGGCCAGGCTGGGCCTTGGGAAAGGCTGCCGACAAAGCCTGAGAGAGTTCATTTTGCAGTCCCCTCCTACCCTCTGTGAGCCCCTTGCCAGGAAAGGCTGTGATGTTTCTGTCTTCACAGCATTACTGTAAGTCCTTCAACCTTCACAGCATTAACCCTCGGCACCTCAGCGTGCAGCAACCCTGCAGAGTCCAGCTGGAGAGGCTTGGAGACCCCCGCGGGTGCGTGGTCCAGCCTGGGACCCCCCCACATGGCTGTGTAGGTGCACCCCCTCAGAGTGTTGTGTCTCCTTTCTTTCCCTACTTTCTCATGACTTTCAACAATTCAAGCCTTAAGTTTTCTCAAGTGTGACAAGGTCAGAAGCAGGAAGAATCTCCCTTGTATTAAAAAAGTCGGTCCCCAGCTCCCCCCGGGGCAGAAATTCTGTCTTCTATGTATTTTAGGGTCTGCCTAATGACTGTTTTACTCTAGTCTATTTTTGACACCACCTACTAAAACCCAATAGTTGTTTCTTCTCTATCTCTGTTGCTTAGAATCTGTAACCCCATCCTCACCCGCACGGAGACAGTGTTGGGGTTCGGGTGTCACTCTTACTCAAAAGGATATTTTTCGAGGAGGAAGAGAAAAGGCTACCTTTACCCCCCAAGTTGCATACTTTTCCTATGAGTCCCGAAACCACCCCAAAACAACCAAAAAAAAAAAAAAAAAAGGAAAAGGGAAGAAAAATATCCACCAGAGGGGAGCGCAGTGTTAAAATATAAAAGCACTTAGTTAAAAGAAAAAATATATATATTTTTTCCTCCTTGAAGGGAAGAGTTTTGCATTTTAATCCCGTGTGGGAACATGAGAAAAGTTACTATTTCTCCCATCCCTACCCCTTTTCTACTTTGTGTCCTCCTAGGACTGAAGTTATTTACAGCTTCAGATATCATTTAAAGAGATAGCTAAGCAGACTGTTGCCTCCGCCAGGAACTTTCCAGAAAGAAGTCCTATAAATTAGCCATTGCTCAGGAGTGGCTGTTTTCTAGGCAGAGCTGGCCCTTTCATTTGTCTGCATAAGGCTAATTTATTTTTGCAGCCAGATGTGAGCTGACAGCCATCACTCAGAGCTTCCTTCCCCACCGTCACGAGGTCGGGAAAACAGTCACGTTTCCCATTTTACAGAATCCCCATCAACATTATTGAAGATGGATGTATCTTTAAAGCAAAGATTGATTGTGGATATCGGAGTTATGGTGCCATTTATCATGGTGAATATTATTTAGACTTGGGTTGTACAAGGCTGTAACTTGAGACCCAGCCAGGGGAGGGACAATCTGGAAATGTGAATCCATGAACTTTAATGGATGGATGTTTTTTTCAAAGCTCAACTCACTATAGCGTGATTTACTTTTCTTACAGAGAGGAAACAAGCGTTTCGGTTTTAAAGGGACAGCACACTGGATTGTCCTGTTGAGTGGGGTCCTGCCCCACGTCCTCCCCGGGGAGGCCCAGGATGGTCGGAAGTACTGAGAAAGCCGGGCAGCCCAGCCCGTGGCCCTGTAGACACACCTTAAAGGCCAGATTCCAGGTCTCTCATCCCTGTAAGGACCTGGTGGTATTAGGGGTGGAGATGCGCCCCAGAGCCTGCCATTATCAGGGAAACAGTTAAGACGCTATTTATCTGAAGCCAGCTCGCCTCTCCTAAGTGCTGCAGAAAGTGGCCATTTATATTTAGGAAGACAGATGAAGCCGGAATGCTGGTGTGTCAGGAGCAGGAAGATCTGGGGGAGAATGCTCAGATATCTCTGGGTTCCTAAAGGTAGGAGCGTATGCAGCGGAAGGCGTCTCGGCGACCTAATTAATACCAGCCTTTCTCGCCTGATCACTGTGCTTAGTTTCTGCTGCTGGCTCTTTCGGGGGCTCTCAGACCTTTCCGCCAGGCGTCAGGGCGTCCGAAGTGGAAGCTTCCAAGGACTGGCTCTCCTGTCTCCGTTCCTAGAAAACAGTAGCACTGGACATCCCAGCGAGTTTGTGATTCCTTCCTTGGGGGATCCAAGAAGTTCCTGTGTCAACTCAACCACCCGAGGGCAGGGGACACGTGCTTCATTTACAATGAGTCACTCTGTGCAGACCTGTGCCTTGCCTGCCTGGGGCGTGGCTCTTTTGACCCTCAGTCATTTTATTTGTTGCTAATGTTGTCTGATTTCTCTCTTCCATTTCAGGGGAGCGGGTGCCAGCCGTGAGTATAGAAGCTCCTGAAAGTGAGAGAGGGTCAGTCCAGCCGGGCAGGTGTGCCGTCCTAGCCCTCCTGACTAGGGAGGCCGCCCCTATGCCCCGGGAGCAGACGCATTCTGTGGAGCTGGGTCCCACGGACCCACAGAGGGCCCCCACAGAGGGCCGCAAAGCAGCTCTGATGCTTAGACTGTCCCTTGGACTGCCTACCCTCCCCGCCACTTTGGGATTTAAACGTAGGCAGTTGCTTGCAATTGTGCGGTGCCCTGAAGAAAAAGTAATTCTTCCTTTTCAGCACTGGATGCTCATCAGCTGTCAGATGGCCCCCTCTGACGGCACAGGCCAAGCTGTGGGACCCCGAATGCTTGCCTCTGTTCGTAAAGTCACTCCTGGACACACCTGTGTCCCCGGGGACCCTGGGCCTCCTGAGGGCAGGACAGCGGGGTCTTCTTCCCTCTGAGCCCAGCACATCGTGCTATTGGATGACAGAGCACCTCGGTGAGCAAGGCCTGGCTCCGGAGGACCAGGGCACGGGCAGCCGCCACGTCCGGCAGGCTGAGTGGACCCGCATGCGGGGATGGGAGGGGATTCAGAAAACAGGCACCTTTTTGTCTATTTCAGACTGCTAACCCCCGTCCGTGGTGGGAAGGTTCTCTTGGGAGCGGCCTTATTTGTACTATCGACGCATCTAAAAACAGAAAACTGAAATCCAGGGTAGCAAAGAGAGGGACAAGGAAAGAGGGTGAAATGAATCCCTGGCACCCGCTCTCGAATGTTAGGTAGGGAAGGGTGAACTCACACCTGGGAAAATAAGGTTGGGGGTCTACTGGTCGGCGAACTCAGGGCTGTGGTGATGTGGGTATTCTAAATACCAAGATCTCCCATCCATCTCGTGGGTGTACAGGTCTGTGTTTATTTGCAAGTTAAAAGCACATTCTTGGCCTTTTAGGAACCTATGAAATATCTGCAAACAGGAAGTAGTCTATCAAATTCATATGAATCACGGCGTCTGTGATATTGGCTGAGGTTAAGTCGTTACACTAAATATATTGTAACCATTATTAATGCATGGGGTCCTCTGCCATCTTGGTGATATAGGACCACCGCTTCCTGATGAAAAGCTGTGGGTGGGGGTGGGTTCAGCACAGCCCCCCACCATCTTGTAGTGATGGGTGGGTGCTCAGGAACTCAAGTTTCTGACCAGGCAGCTTGTTCACGCGCACACACCCAACAGGTTGACTGCAGTTCCCAGGAAGACAGAAAACGGGAACAGAAGTGCCCGAACTTCAGCAGACACGACCGAGCATCCAGAAGGAGGCTGAATTTATCACGGCACATTACGGAGTGCAGCAAATGTCATGAAAACCATTGTTTTTTAATTTTTTTTCTTGGAGCGTTTGAATGAGGTGATTTATGGGAGTTATCCATCTTAAGGGTCATCCGTCATTTTTTAGTTGCTAGGCAATCAAACCAGCAGCTGTTTGCTTTGAATCAAGCTGAAAAGTTGTCAGTCACCACACGCAGGTATGACCTTAGTGGTTGAACACATCATGTGTGCACAATTAAAGAGGCGTCGTCTCTTCCCCAACCAGGTCCCCTGACTGCCCTGCCAGTTGTTGGGGTAGCGCTGGCCCTTCTGGGCTGCTCCGAGAAAAAAGAAACAAAGGAGCGGATGGAAAATTCCTTGACTGGGAAACTTGAAAATACCCCTCAAACACTGTCTCATCCCTTTCACTCTGTGCTCCACAGAGGGGCTCAAATAAGAGCCACCAGGGGCTGGGCGGCGAGCCCAGTGGTTTACAGTATTTCAAGAAACCAGGCTAAGAAAAGCAAACCTCAGTTCTCTGGTGGGAGAACCGAACCCCAGCTGTTCAGCACGCGGCCCAGGTTGGAGGCCAGCCCAACGGTGTTTAGGGGTTGGCAGCCGGTGCCCAGTGGTGAGATGATGCTCTGTCCTGGTGGGTCCCTAGCAGGGGCCAGGGGCCATCAGCTGCTGCCCTTTCCCCTGGGAGCTCTGGCCGCTCAGCGTGGAGTGAATGCCAAGTCTCACCTGCCACCACCATGCTGAGCCCCTGTGTCTCCTGGGGTCCTTCTGATCCCACCTATGTCGCCTCCCCCAACCTGGAGCATTTTGAGTCCTTCTGAAACACTGCTGACATTGAGGGGACAATTCTGGGTGTAGGCAGCACACCAGCTAATGTGTTGGCCGTACCACCTGCCTGCATCCTGAATTTTAGATATTCACAAGACTCCAAAAACTACCCCTAGCGAGGAAAACAAATGCATATTACCGTGTATTTTTCATAATTTGGATCAGGTGCCCATCGTTTGTGAATCGTCCAAGTAGGAATATTTCCTTTGTTTCTCAGTTGGGTTTAAAATGTATCCACACAGGGAATCAGAGAAGGCAATGGCATCCCACTCCAGTACTCTTGCTTGGAAAATCCCATGGACGGAGGAGCCTGTTAGGCTGCAGTCCATGGGGTCGCTAGGAATCGGATATGACTGAGCGACTTCACTTTGACTTTGCACTTTCATGCATTGGAGAAGGAAATGGCAGCCCACTCCAGTGTTCTTGCCTGGAGAATCCCAGGGACGGGGGAGCCTGGTGGGCTGCCGTCTATGGGGTCGCACAGAGTCGGACACGACTGAAGTGACTTAGCATAGCATAACACACAAGGAATTAACAGCCACAAAGCCACGTTTTAGGCATCTGTGTGTCACAGAAGAGTATCTTCAGTAATTCAGGCTACCTGGATGGTTTATTTAGTGGATTTTGCTGGTGGATATTTAGATCATGTGGCTGAGAGATCTTTAGTGTGTATTTTGGAAAGTCTAAAGCTAATTTAGGGTGCAGAGGGAGGTGGGAAGGGTGTTCAGGATTGGGGGACACATATGTACCTGTGGCCGATTCATTTTGATGTATGGCAGAAGCCATCATGGTATTGTGAAGTAATTATCCTCCAATTAAAATAGATTAATTTTAAAAATAAATAAAATTAGTTTAATTTGGGAGCTGAGTGAAAGCCGCTCGATCGTGTCCGACTCTTTGTGACCCCAGGGACTATAGCCTGCCAGTCTCCTCTGTCCATGGGATTCTCCAGGCACGAGTACTGGAGTGGGTAGCCATTCTCTCCTCCAGGGGATCTTCCCGACCCAGGGATTGAACCCAGCTCTCCTGTTTTTGTCTTCTTTTAGTTTTGCTTCCTTTTGATCTTTACCCTACTGTGTCTGGGAACCGTGCGTATGTGTAACAGCATCTAGCATACTTCTTCATGTTAGCTTGCTGCTGTTGCTGCTGCTAAGTTGCTTCAGTCGTATCCGACTCTGTGCAACCCCAGAGACAGCAGCCCACCAGGCTCTGCCATCCCTGGGATTCTCCAGGCAAGAACACTGGAGTGGGTTGCCATTTCCTTCTCCAATGCATGAAAGTGAAAAGTGAAAGTGAAGTTGCTCAGTCGTGTCTGACTCTTAGTGACCCCATGGACTGCAACCCACCAGGCTCCTCCATCCATGGCATTTTCCAGGCAAGAGTACTGGAGTGGGGTGCCATTGCCTTCTCCGTCATGTTAGCTTAGGAAGCCCAATTTGGGAGTTGGGCTTCCCTTAATTTGTCATCAATTTTTTTTTAATTTGTTCATTTGTTAGGTGTTTCTGAGGGTATGAAACCTTTCCTTCAAGTGGGCGATTCTGCCCGTTGGAAGTGAGTTTTCTGATCACGGCTTCTCAGGAGCCAGGTGTATACTGGACTCCAGGTAAACCATAAAAGGAGCCCTGATATGACCTGTCCCCCCGCCACCACCCAGACAGCAGTGACTCCAGACAGCAGTGAGAGGTTCAAGGGAGGACCCACAGTCCTTCACCTGAAATCCTGGAGGTTTTGGAGGACAGAATTTTTCAGATTTTTGAAAAGAAATTCAGTGCCTACACTGTGTTATTTTGCAGCATCTTCGCTTAATGATACGTGGATTTTCTGAACTGTATGAATATTAACAGTGCCCAGAGTGAATAAATAGAGACCTCGTATATATAGGTTGGGTTTTTCCTGCCAGTGAAGTCAGGTCAGGCTAGACTTCTCATAACCAAGCAAGGAGAAACCCCTAAATTCTCAGAGCTGTTTGGACTTTGGAGTAGAGGGGAGAGGTTGTGGATCCGTCTCACAGACCTGCCTGTTCTGGGAACCACACACGCCCCATGGCCTGGCTGCAGCTTCCTTGGTTCTGAGTTGTGGGCTGGTGTCGCCTCTCACCCTGTCCTGGGGCTTCTTCCTGGAGCTGTCGCCTGCCATTCCGCTCCCCCATCCTCCTCTCCCACCTTCCCCCCTCCCCCATTCTTCTCCACCAACCCCCTCCCCCATCCTCCTCCCCCCCACCCCTCCTCCACCTCTCCCCCATCCTTCTCCTCCCTATCCCCCTCCCCCACCCATGTAGAGGGGTGTATCCCTTATATCTTCAGCCTTCCGACACCTTCCCAGTTACCTATTTAAAACTTGAAACTGTAGAAACATGTTTTCCTGCCAGTGTATTTTGCTACATCTCCTGAAGTACAGTTTTCTCTCATTTTGGGGGGAATTTGGAATCAGTCTCATAATGCAGTTTACTTAGGGAGGAAAAAAGGAAACTCTTAAACTTCCAGTGTTCCTGTCTATTTTCCTGGCAAATACCTAAACACAGTGAGAATACTAAGAGAGGGCTTTGCCATCATCCCACCCTTGTAAGAGAGAAACCCACGCCACATGTTAGGATGACCAGGGCTGACACATGGAAGTCACGGTTGTGCCGGGATCCTTTCTTCTTTTCAGGGGGGCTGGGTGGGCTGAGTCAGCCCGTGGATTGATATTAACATGTTTAAAGGACCCTGTAAGCAAACCTCCTTTTTGAGGGGTTGTATCTCGCCACCTTCCATTTCTCACTTGGAAAGATGGTTCATCCTTTGACTTGTTGGGCGGTGCCACCAAGGTGCTTGTTCACTGCACAGCCGCTGGCTGCCCTGCTCCCCACGTAGGATGCATTTCGCAGGCTGGTAAGTCTTCCTTTGTGTAGTGTGGGTTGGGAGGATTCATTGATTTTTAAAATCCTTAAAAAAAAAAAAACTTTTAGGAGGCACATAATTATTTGTAAAACGGGGTACCCTTTTGGCTGTCTTCAGAGCTCTTTGAAGGGCAAGGCCACACCTGGGGTTTTGTTGTCTTTCAGATTCCTCATCATGTCACTGAGAAGATGCTATCTTTAGATGGGCCCCCCTCCACACAGACAGGAGCTGAAATATGTCCTGTGAGTGGGGGAAGGGGATTCTTCTCATCCCGCCGGATGCACTGCCCACGTGGCTGACTCGGCTGGGTGGCCTCCGTGGAGCCTCTGTGGCACAGCTGAATTTCCAGTTGCTGGTTTCTGCACGTCTACCCCTTCTACCCGCCATCCCCCTGCCCCCCACCCCTGACACACTGTCCTGGCCCCTGCTCCCAAACTCCGTTCTGCTCATCCTGGCTCTCTCATCCCCTTCTCATCTCTTCTCTCTCCTCCACCTCTTCTACCAATTTCCACAAACGTTATTTTGCAGTATCTTGCACTCTTCAGAGGACAGTTGCTCCGAAATCTAGTAAGTCATAATAAATATAGTTCCAGATGATGGGGTAGTGGCAGTGCTCTGGGAATAATAACTGCTTTGCCAGGGCTTCCGTGTGGTTACTTGAGAGGGTTCCTTCCCCCCCCATTAAACTCTGTATCTTTTGTTTATGAGATGGGCTTCATTAGTGTGTTTTGGTGCTGGTTGTTTGGTTCCCAACATGCATTCAGAGAACAGTTCTTGATATTTCCATTAACGTTTCTGTTAAATATGACATATTTACACACACACTTTTCTATAAACTTACTTCAAGGATGTCAGTGAAAATATTTTTTCTCTTCGTGTTTGCCGGTCATAAAACACTCGAAGGAGAATTGTGATATTATGATGAGTTTTTGGATGAGTTTTAGGTCTCATGTTGGAAGGCACTGTCTTTCCCTTCGCTTTCTCAGGAGACCCAGCATGTGGAAAGGTTTTGTCTATTGCCAAACTGCTTTTATTGCTGGTGATAATATTGGTAATTATTAGTTTCCTTCCCTTGTGGGTGATGACGGTGTTAAGCCGCAGCACCCCAGGATTTTCTGTCGCCGAGAGCTGGTGGTCCGCCCTCGGCACCTTGTGCTGGCAGGTGCTGTCCGTGTGTTATCCCGCGGGAGGTGTCATCCGGGCGCCTTCCCAAGCCTGCATCAAGCTTCCTTGAGTCCTCCTGGAACCACGTGGGGAGTAAACAGGAAATAAAATGTTCACATGAAACGTGCAAGCTCCCCGGCATCTCAACATGCAGGGCTTGGTCCCTGGCTCTCAGCATTATTTCTCGGGGACTTTCCCGGGTGACCCCAGCTTGTGCACCGTACTGTTGGGCAAAAAACACTGGGTAGGCTTTAATCTCAACCCCCAAACTGACCAGCCCTGAATCCTGCGAGGGGTCTCATTTTCCCGTGAATATTAGCTTTCCCCACTGTAAATCGAGGCTGGTCTGAGGGTTCATTTACTCTCAGAGTTCATGAGCCCGTTTCTCCCATTGTTCACTGGTTGGTTTATTTCTCCAGTAAATGCTTATTTTGAGCACCTGCTGATTTCCAGACAGTTCAAGGAGAAAGAAAAAATAACTAGAAAGGTCCTCCAGGTAATGGATCTCACAGCAGAGTGGGAATATTTTGAAAACTAAAGCGGTTAGCAATATTAACTTTATATAAAATATTTTATTATGCATCCCGTGGATGTAATAATTTCATTGTGTGATGGAAAAAATGTTATCAGGATTGAAGCAAAAAATCCATCTTCCAGTTTATTTCACCTGCCCTTTCTTCTTTGCCTCCACACAGTCCATCTGTAATCTGCTCTTGCCTTCGCCATGGACAGTGGGGCAACTGCTCTGCTTCCTTCAGGGTCTGTTCCAGCATCTTGAGTCCTTTGACACGAGCGCTTTTGTTTTTAGTTAGAAGACTGTTCTCCCTGCTGCGATGTTGATGTTGATGTACTCTCGTCGGAGTCCTCTTTCTGGCGCCTGTGTCTGTGTCTAATAGAGAAATTCGGGGTGATGCATAGTGTGCGTGTGCTAAGCTCTATGAACACTGGTCATCACCCAGTGGCCCTGCTGATCATCGCCCAGTGGTGCTGCTGGTCGTCACCACTGACCATGCTGGTTGTCGCCAGCGGGCCTGGCTGATGCTCCAAGGCTGTCGATGTGTCTTGGCTCGTCCCCACGTGACAAGCATTTCACATATTCTTACCTGTGGCCTTCCCTGGGGTCACCGACCTAGGGAGTCAGGATTTTCTGCAGACCCAGTTTTAGCAAATTCCCATCTCTGTACAACTGCTCCCCAGCTGTGTCTTCTTGTGCCCCTCCCTGGGGAAGGAGATGAGGGTGGACCAGAGGGAGAAAGCCTGCTGCCAAATTGCGTTTCTTTATGATGATACCTCCAAAGTTAATTTTGCACCTGTGCGCACTAGATTATAAGACACACGTTTAAGGGACAGAGTTGTTATAAAATACGGTGTGGCATTCTTCTCAATGCACCTTTGCCAATGCCAACACCTAATAACAGCAGTAATAGTGGTGCACATTGTCTCTAGAATTTAAGCTCCTTGGGGACAGGGGTTTTGTCTGTTTTGTTCATTGCTGCCCATGTCATGCCTGGAACAGTGCCCGGGAAATAGTCGGTGCTCAATAAATATTTGTAGAGTGACTGGATTTACCATATGCTGGCTCAGTACACTTGCATTATGTCATTTAATTTTGATTGTGGTCCTACTTTTTTCTCCATCATGTAGAAGGAGGCTTCCTGAAGCTGGGGTCGTGTACACTGTCAGCAGGTCACTTAGAATAAGATAGATAAGGTCAGACAAATCAAGGCCGAGGTCTGGTTCCTTGGCCTCTGAAACCACCCGTATGCTGTTGTCATTTCCGCCTTTTATCACATGTCTCCCTAGAATCTGTCTTGCAGTATTGAGCTGTGGGGGATGCAACTCTGGAGGAGGGGTCAGGATGAAGCCTACAGGGTCCCAGCCCTTCCACCTGCCTGCTGCAGGAGGCACCACGGAGTCTTCCAGTGCAAAGCCAGGAGCTGGGCCGCAGGACCCCTGACATCTGTTCTTTGAAAGTTGTGCATCAGGGCGGTTCCTGCACCTCAGCGTTGACTGTGCCTTCCTCATGTTCCGTGTGTGTGCGCACGCTCAGTGGTACCACGTGTGAGATGAGAACAGACATCTTACCCCTCCCATGCTTGCACATATACGAATATGTGTGTACATATAAGTGTGCATGTACACCACACAACACACACACGCACGCACACACACACACACTGTTTTTGTTTCTATTTTTCCAATGGCACCAACGTTATTTTGTAGGAGAGCACGGATGCACAAGGGTTCCCCTGTGGCTCAGTGATAAAGAATCTGCCTGCCAATGCAGGAGAACCGGAGACGCAGGTTTCATTTCTGAGTCAAGCAGATCCCCTGGAGGAGGAAATGGCAACCCGCGGCAGTCTTCTTGCCTGGAGAATGCCATGGACAGAGGAACCTGGCAGGCTGCAGTCCATTGGGTCTCAAAAGAGTTGCACACGACTGAAACAGCTAAACGACAACAAAAACAACAGTACGGGTGCTCAAAGACGAGGGGGTTTAGAAGTGGCCCTCGTTTCTTAAATGGCTCATCCTGTGTCTCACTGATGAATCTGTCTGCAACCTTCTAGAACTGGCTCGTACTTTAAACTACTCACTGGTGAGTTCATCTGGGCTGTCTTGTGTGTGAGCTGCAAGCAGACATTGGCAGTCAGGACACCACGTGTGCAGACATGGTCCACGTGCCAGGGCACCAGTGGACGGCCCTGCTGGACTTCGTATGACTACGTGTACGACTGTGACACCAGGCAGCTCCACTAGCCAAATTCGGACGTCTGGTAGGCGACTCTCAGGCTGCCCACGGCGGGTACACCGGGAGCTCTCAGAAGATTGAGAATCGGCCAACCAGGACATGAAGTCACAGTGTTCCAGGGAAAACACGATATGGAGAGTGTTCTCTGTATGGAGCAAGTGTGTTCCTTCAGTGAGACCCCTGGCAGGAGGCTGGCCTGGGGTCTTTGCAGAGCCTCAGCAGAGCTCTGGGGCCACCCACAGGCTTAAACACTCGAGAAAGAGACTTAAGGGCTAGTCTGTGAACTTCACAGCATCCAGTGCTGGGGCAGGAGCCAGATTTGGCGGCGGGGGGCGGGGGGCACTTCTTTAAGGAAATAAGTACAAAATCATGAATAAAATGTTAGGTATGAGTGTGACGATTTATTTAGTATGAGAAGCTGCAAAGCTGAAAAAATGGCAAAAAAAAAACAAAACAAAAAACGACAACCAACCTAACATCTAATTAATGAGTTGCCCAATACATCTTGTTTTCTAAGTGGAGCAGCACAGGGAAAGATGGTCTGGCCACTCCTCTGGCCTGGGTAAGGGGAGGTGATCTTTTATCTCGGACGCTGGGGGTCCATCAGACCTGCAATGGCACACACAGCTCAGCTGCCCTTACCCTATACAGCTGGAGTCACGAGATCCACTGTGCTCCCTCTTAGGTCGAGGAGGGCTGTTGGGGGCGGGCTGGGGTGGGAGGGGACAGCTGCCCCCACCCCGGCCCTGGGAGAGTGTGGACCTTCTGTGCATCCCAGGGGGCCCCATGGACACAGGGATCCCAGGGCTGGAAAAGGGCCAGTGTGAGCAGGGGCCCAACGCATCCTGAGCACCAGCCCCCCTGTTCAGAGCCCCCCTGGTAAGATAATGGTCTTAATTAGTTGAATAATTGATATTTTGGTACTAATGTCTAAAATGTTTTATTTTGTTTTTTGGTTAAAATTTCAGGGAGACCATGAAACTAAGCTCCTTTCAAACTCTTAAAAGAAACTTTTTGGCATTTCCCTAAGAAGTATGGTCATATGATGAGAAGAATCGGGCCACCTTGACCGTGTGCTTATTGTGCAAATAAGCGCAAATTCATTATGCAAAGTATTATGTACTTTAATTTTCAGGAAATTATGAAACTGTTATAAAAATAATAAACTTATAAACAAAGTTTTTATAAAAAATTTAAATGGTTAGATTAAATTTTCATTGTAAATGGTTGTTTATTAGAAAAATTCTCACTCTCTTGAACATATCTTTTTGAGTGAGACTAAAGTCTTTCTTTTTTCGAGTGGATTTTAAGTGGCTTGTTCCTTGCATGGGATTTACACACTGTGGTCAAAGTAAAAGTCTCAAAAGCACGAAATATGAGGAAGAAGCTCCGGGGACATCAAGGAGAAAGCCTAACACTGCCTCCCTGTTTTGAGAAGCCCCTGTCTGTTGACAGTCCTTTTGCAGGGTATGGGCCTTTCTTTGTCTGCTTTCCTTTGTTTTGAGTTATGAGTGGGAGGAAATTCAGACCAAAGTGCTCCCTTCTTGAGCCCATTGGAAGAATTTATCCTTCAAAGATAAATTGTGAACTTTCGACCTTGGGACACAGTAACATCCTTGCAAAGTTTAACATTTACAAAAGTAAATTGTCGTTTTACCAAGCAAATCTGAACTAGTTTTCTGCTTTCCTAAATACGGAATTTTTTCAGACTGTCTACCTCTCTTTTCCTTTCTTGGTTTTTGACATGTCATTTTCTCTTTTAAAAAATGTATTTTTTTAATTGGAGGATAATTGCTTTACAGTGTTGTGTTGGTTTCTGCCACACATCAGCATGAATCAGCCGTAGGTATACATATGGCCCGTCAGTCCTGAACCTCCCTCCACGTCTTTCTTTCTTGAAAGTGATGGTTCTGCAAATTTCATGGGACAGTTAGTTGGCTTCTACAGAGAGAAATGCATTGCTTTATAATATTTTTGGCGAAGTTTGGAATTTTTATGAGATATTTAAATGTGAGTGAAACTCATGTGGTACAGCTTTCCTAAGAAACTTCATGGTTTACAAACGATTAGGGTTCCGTGAATGCCCACCTGCTGGTCACTGAGCATCGTCCCACCTTCTGTCTCAATCCTGGGAGAGCAACCTGCTCCCAGGTGCTGCCTGGGCTCTGTGCAGGTCTTTTCTCTCCCCTGGATCACGCTCCTTCTTTCTGCATCCCCCTGGCTGAAGCACCACCGGTTCTTTTTTGATCTGGGGGATCCCGTGTCGCCTGGTGGGAGCATCCCCTGAACTCACCTGGAGCCCCACCTGGTCACATACAGCATCCTGCCTGGATGAAGAATCATAATGCTGTGTCCTGGTGCTTCCTCTTTTCCCCCTTCTAACTCACCTCCAAAAGAGGATCCCACCAGTTTTGTAACCATCACAAAACACAGACCTATTCAGTTTTGATCTTCAGAGTCACTCAGTAATTATCAGCCAGTCAAACCTACTCTTTAGATGAATCCATTCAAAACAGCGGCTCATGGGCTGTTTCCCAGGTTTAAGTGAGTGCTTAGGTGTACAAAAGTCAAAATGTGAGTCGCTCAGTTGTGCCTGACTCTTTGTGACCGGAGATTGCCAGGCTCCTCTGTCCATGGGGTTCTCCAGGCAAGAATACTGGAGTGGGTTGCCATTGCCTTCTCCAGGGGATCTTCCTGACCCAGGGATCGAACTCAGGTCTCCTGCACTGCAGGCAGATTCTTTACCATCTGAGCCACCAGGGAAGGAATTTTCTGGGTTTAAGTGTTCGGATGTGGGAAAACACTGCTTACTTTTCAGGAAGTGTGTGACGGCTGCTCCTGCGTCAGACAGGGCGCGCCTTGCTGGAGTGGCTCCTTGTGTTGGCTGCTCCAGGGACAATTTTCCCCTCTCAGCCATCAACAGGGACTTGCTGAGCGCGGACTCTCTCTGATGTGAGTCCGCATACACATCCCCGAGGGGAACGGTCACCTCTCTAGGACACAGCCTAGTGTCCTGTGGCGTTTGCACTTGCAGGCCCCTCTGGCTCTGGAGCAGGGCGGTGGTCTAGCACCTGACCCCCGTGACACGTCTGTCCAGCCTCAGTGCCCATCATGAGTTTGCGGGTTAGGATTCTGGTGCAGGCTGGCTGTCTGTCCCCAGCTGGGTGGTGCTGACTTCACCGCAGGGGGCAGGGGGTGGGTCTACACTGACAGGAGCCCCCACCCGCCCCACGTCAGGGATCACAGAGGTGTGTGCCTGCAGGTGGTCAGCGAACGCGGACGGTGGGCCAGCCTGGCCGTCTCATTCTGTCATCTGGCTGCTCGTGTCTGCTCCATTTTGCTTCTGACACTCTTACCTAGTGTCCTTAATTTCTTCTTTGTTCGGTGAAGCTCTTAACAAGCAGGTAAAAATTAAAACCAGAGGGAGTTTAGTAGTTAAACTACTTGTTAGAACAATAGAAATTTATTCTGTCATAGTGCCGGAGGCTGGGAGACAGAAATCAAACTGTCGGCTAGGTCGTACTTTCTCTGAAGGCTCCAAGAGGAATCCTTTCTCGTTGCTTCCAGCTCCTGGGGCTCTGGCCGTCCTCAGCCTCCCCCAGCTCGTGGCTGCCCGCCTCCAGTCTCTGCCCCACCATCACATGGCCTCCTCTGCTGGTGTGTTTGTGTTCTTTCCTCTTGTTACAAAGTCTACCAATCACTGGATTTAGGTCCATTTCAAATTGTGGTAATCAAGAAGATGCCTGTGAGTCCCTTGGACAGCTGGGAGAGCAAACCAGTCAATCCTAAAGGAAATTATCCTTGAATATTCTTTGGAAGGACTGATGGTGAAACTGAAGCTCCAATACTTTGGCTGCCTGATGCAAAGAGTCAACTCATTGGAAAAGACCCTGATGCTGGGAAAGATTGAAGGCAGGAGAAGGAGGGGACGACAGAAGATGAGATGGTTAGATGTCATCACTGACTCAATGAACATGAGTTTGAGCAAACTCCAGGAGTTGGTGAAAGACAGGGAAGCCTGGCATGCTGTAGTCCTTGGGGTCAAAGAGTCAGATATGATTTAGCGACTGAACAACACCACCTCTTTATAAACTTATATCTATGTAACTAATTGCATCTGCAAAGATCCTGCTTCAAAATAAAGTCATTTTGTGAAGTTTTGGGACGACACAAATTTTGGGACACCTGGTCAACCCACTGCAGACACCAAAGGAGAAAATTACCTACTATGTTTGTTACTGAGCAACAGCTTTTAACTGAAGTTAAGAGAAGTCACCCGAGTCCTATTTATGCTCAGGATCCTTTGTGAATATTTGATATTGATAACCAGTAGTGATTGCTGATCATAATCAACCCACAGAATCCTCTTGATCACCGGGTGTTTTGATCATGGCCATCATTAACCCCAAAGGGACAGGGAGGAATCACCGATCCTTGTGGGGACTTTTGTATCAACAGGTGACTCCTGACCTGTGGTGAGGAGCCTGCAGCTCTGCCCAGTGGGAAGGTGATACAAAATGGGGGTCCCCAGAGGGCTTGTCCTCAGGAAACTTACAGGACTGGGATGCAGTGAACACTCTTGAAACAAACCATGGTTGGTAAACAGGTGTAGCCTCAGTCACCTGAAGTTTGCCCCCATGACGTCTGAAGGCCGGACCTCACAGTGTTCCTCGCTCTGGGGTGTGGTTTGGCTCCCCCCACACAGCGGTGGCTGTTGCCTGTTGCCCCCGTCGGGGACCCTGCAGGGCTGTGACGCTGTCCAGCAGAGGGGCCCTCGTCTCTAGGACAGGTGCTCATGGAGTGAGGGTCATTGGCTGTCAGAGGACGGAGGTGTGGGGAGCTCCAGGGGGCACAGAGGCTCGAGGTGGGGCTCAGGCGAGCCTCACTGCTGCATGGACCCGCGGCCTCGGAGGCCTTCTCTGCCCCTCCTGCTCTATTCTCAGGCACATCTGTCCCTTGTGTTGGGGGGTCCAGTCCCCTGTCCTTCCCAGCGTGTCTCCCTCCCACCACGAGGGGCCTGGCCAGTGAGCGTGGTTACTCTGCCACCTGTTTCCTCTGGGGGTCCCACACTGGGGTCAGTGGAGATGGGGGCTTCCACCTAGTGCCATAGGGTCAGGCCTGGGCCAGTCTGGGAGGACTGGAGGCAGGCAGGGATGCAGCCTGGAGCAGGGCAGGGCCCCGTCCTTGGGGATCTGAGTGCAGGTGGGTGAAAGAGCCAGTCAGGGACGACTCAGCCTTGGGGTGTAACTGCCAGACCCCATTGACTCTTCTGTGGCTTTATGTCACCTCTGGATGGGACAGTCTTCACCCACAAGTGATGTGGCCTGATTCCTTCCAGCCCATTCTCCCCACAGTCATTTCTGAGGTTCCCCCATGTCCAAGACACCTGGCAAACCATTAACATTAGCAGGCCGGACCTGGCCTGTGAGCTCACATGTTGAGTTGGGCAAATAAGGCAGACCTCACATCCGGTCTCTTAGTAACATGGCAAGGGGCACAGATTGCAGGGGGCTTTCCGCATCACTCATTAGGGGATGTCCAAGCCGAGAGGGGTACCTGTTGTCTGGGTGGTTTGGGGAATGAGCAAGTGGACTTTGTGGAGCAGACAGCTTGTAGGTCATCTGAAGAGTGAATGAAACATGCATTTGTCATCCTAAGTTGAGATTGAAAAGGAATCCCCTTCCTGCCAGGTCCAGATGGTAAAGAACCCTTCTGCCAATTCAGGAAACAAGAGACGCAGGTTGAAGATCACTTGGAGGAGGGCATAGCAATCCACTCCAGTATTTTTGCCTGGAGAATCCCATGGACAGAGGAGCCTGGCGGGCTCCGGTCCAGAGTCACAAAGAGTCAGACACGATCAAGTGTACACGCAGTGCAATGCAATGTTCAGCCAGGTCTCAGGAGCCTTTGGTGGATTCAGTAGGAATGGCTGAAGAATGTTTCAGTTTAGGAGAATACCATACACCAGACAATCTCATCTATGACATAAATCTTCTGACCAGTAGCTCTCAATTAGCTTGAGAGTTGAAAAAAGGTTTTAAAAAGTATTTTATGTGTACACGGTTCTCCTTGGAGTTTAACTTGGATGGTTTTGCCTTTTTCTCAGAATCGTTCACAGCGTCTTGGTGCAGGCTTTTCAGCTGTAACACACCATATGCGTTCTGGAAGCAGCAGGGATTTATGGGAGAAGTGGAGCTGGGGCCAGACCACTAGAAACCCATGTGGCTTGCTAACCGGGGTCCCCCTCCCAAGTCAAAACCTAAAAAGACAAGTTCCTGATGAATAAGGAAATATTGCTGACAAAGTTCCATTTAGTCAAAGCTATGGTTTTTCCAGTAGTCATGTAGGGATATGAGAGTTGGACCATAAAGAAGGCTAAGTGCCAAACAATTGATGCTTTCAAACTGTGGTGCTGGAAAAGACTCTTGAGAGTCCCTTGGACTGCAAGGAGATCAAACCAGCCCATCCTAAATGAGCTCAACCCTAAGTATTCATTGGAAGGACTGCTGCTGAAGCTGAAGCTTCAATAGTTTGGCCACCTGATGCGACGAGCTGACTCTTTGGAAAAGATTCTGATGCTGGGAAAGATTGAAGGCAGGAGAAGGGGACAACAGAGGATGAGATGGTTGGATGGCAGCACCAACTCATAGACATGTGTTTGAGCAAACTCCAGGAGACAGTGAAGGACAGGGAAGCCTGGAGTGCTGCAGTCCGTGGGGTTGCAAAGAGTCGGACATGACTTAGCAACTGAACAACAGCAATTCTAGCAAGTGTGGGCTCTGCATTAGGAAAAAGGTGACCTCAGGTTGGTGGACTGACCTGTTAAGTTCCATGCATTAAATCAGGAAAGGGGGGCAGCGGCAGGGATTCGCTCTGTGCCGTGCCCCTCTGCACCCCTGCGGGGAGAGCCTGGCTGTCTGGGCACAGCATCCACAGGGACGTCTGTGCCGGCCTGGCAGCCTCCTCCACTGGCCAGGAGTCCCAGCAGGTGGACTGGAGGCTGGCCTCCTCAGGCTCAGCGCGGGCTGCGGGTCACAGCGGTGTCCGGCCTCTCGTCTGGGGATTTCGCTCTGCCTGTCTCGGCTGTGTTTCAGTGTTGTGTGTTCCTGGTGTTTCCCGAGCTCTGATGGCCTCACACTGCGTTCACTTCAGTCCCTGTTCCCCTGTCTTCCTTTTATGACTTGGAGACAGCGGGTGAGAGTTGTGAAATGAGGTCTTTGTTTAGTAAGAGTTGGTTTAGGTAGCTGAAAAAAAGTGAAGAATATTTGACCCAGTTCTTTGCCAAGGTTTATAATCCATTCCTAAGTGTGTGAAGGCTCTTCTCTCTCACCGCTGTCTCTGTCTCTCCCTGGCCCCATCCCCACTGTGTGTGTGTGTGTCTGTGTGTGTGTGTGTGTGTCTGTGTGTGTGTGTGTGTCTGTGTGTATCTGTCTGTCTGTCTGTTAGCTCTATAGGAGAGAACTCTTTTAAAAGCTAATGAAGGAGTTTCAGTGGAACCCTATTAGATTTTCCTTCCATTAAATGCCTGCTACAGACTTTTAATGGATGTTTTAACTAGGCATTGTTATCAAAAGGACTATTGCACAAATTAAAACCAGGCCTACAGTCTGTGAAGACAGACTGGATTTACTTTTCGCCTTTAGGTAAAAAAGAGAAAAAGCAGGGAGGTGGTGAGTTCCACGTTGGTATTTTTAGAAGCTGGATCAGGAGCGTGGCCAGTGCTACCTAAAGCTATGGAAACACACAAGAAAGCGCTGCACAGGTATCCTTTCTGTTTTTAAAAAAGTGAAGACATTTACAGAAACCCCCGGATTTTTAGGGGTATGTCAATGTACATTTTGAACTATTTTATTGATATTTAAAATGCCTTCTTAGCTCTTCTGGTACTGCATCATGCTTTCTGTTTTTAAACGCAGGAAGCTCTGCTGAAAAGAAAAGGTCAGGACTTTTTTGGGGCTGCTGATGTAGACTTGGGCTCTGGTAACCATAAGAATCCAGAGTTTCTAAAACTGATGGCTCTTTGGTTTCTCATTTTATCCTGATTTATTTTGTTTTAGGGAGTTGCCCCTTTGGCCCTATAAAATTTGTTTACTGAAACCACAGAATTTGTGTTTCAAGTCTGGGAAATTCTTGTCTTATCAGGGCTTGTACCAGAGATGTGAGTGCGAGACTCCCGGGAGAGGGAGAGCCTCTTGCTTAGAAAGGGACTGCAGGCAGTGTCCCTCACAAATTATCCACCGTCACAGCATGCAGCAGACGACACCAAGCTGTCTCATGCTGCCTGTCGCCTGTACACAACAGAGATGAGGTGGTGTTTTCTTCTCCTGAGCGCCCTGATTGTTCTACGAGTTAAAGCTCTGCCAGCCCTGGGCCCTGGCCTGTACTGACACAGCCTCCTGCAACAGACCCGCGTCCTGGGTGGCACCTCCTCCCCACCAGCACGTGCTCACACCTCTTTCTGAGTAGGCTTCTCCAGCCCCCCACCCCCTGCCGCCCCCCAGCTGCTGAAGCATCCTTGCCTTGTAGGTGTATTCCGCTGAGATGGGGGTTTTGAGTTTTGCTTCTCTTAAACCAGATGTTCCGAAGAGGAGATCCAACCCACAGTATCTGTGAGCTGGGCATTTGCTACCAGAGACTGGGTTTCTGGGAGGAGGTCAGCTGAGATGGATGGGCTGTGTTTTGCAGCACGATGGTGGAATGGATGTGTGTCCCACGGCAAAGGAACACAGGAGGAGGTGCTGTGCCCGTCACGGGGAGCGGGGAGGTCTCCTCCCTCAGGAAGGGGCAGGTGGCATGGGTCCCAGATCTCTGCTCAGCCCCTGACGGGGTGTCATCGCTTCCTTGTCTTGGCACACAGACCTGGCTGGGTTAGCCTGAGAAGGACACCCACACAGAGGCCCCCATCCCTGGATTGCCTGCGAGCTCAGAGCACCGCAGTCAGTGACTCTGAAATTTCTGATAGTAGATTTAATTTTATGAACTGTATTATCCAGGAATACTAAGCCATTTAGCTTATGCTCGAGTCATGGGGTTTAGAAGAAGTGATGGCTTGGTTCTGTCTGTGTAGGGAAAAAAATAAAAATAAAAAGAGCTTTTCTTTTAAGCACAAAGCTAGTTTAATTGAAAGAATAATTTGATTTGCTGCTGCTCCAGAAGAAGGGCTTGAGATGTGGTGAATTTGCTCTCCTTTCCCCCAAACTCAAGAATTTAGTGCTAGCAGGTGAAGTTCTGAAGGCTGCTATCAAGCACACGGAGACAATAACTGTCTGAAGAGTGGAATTTCGTCAATATTTTTTGCTGTGGGCCAGAGAACATTCACAGTAATGGAGTCCTGAGCCCTGCTTGAAGATGTTGTAGTGAGGGCCCGGAGGATTTATTCCGGGTTGGAGCCGGCAGTATTTTGGTGGTATATATGGCTTTTTCATAATCTTTCCGCTCCAGCAAATGGAGGCCCCAGATTTGATTCTGTGTGGAGGAGGCGCGTGGGGTGGCCGTTCCTACCCAGGGTCGGTGTCCTGGCAGAGAGTCCCTGAGCTCATAGCTTCTTTTTAGTCACTATGTCAGCCCACCACCTACTTCCATCCACTTTTGCAGTACCAGTGATTTCTGATGGATTAAACTCCCTGGTTCCAGGAGGTGCCACGCTGTGGACGTTACCTGTGTCCGGAGCCTCGGGGTCATGCCTGCCCCAGCTTTGGGGGCCGTGCAGCCTGTCCCTAGTCCTTCCTGCCTGGAAGCCTCAGCCTCCTTCCTGCCCAGGGAAGTGGCTGTGTCCTTGCTTTAAAAGCTGCCATTTCACCACGCTTTTGTAGAAAGTTGGTTAAATGGCAAATTGCACAACCCATGAAATCGAATGGCCTTTATGACTGAAAACAGATGTTAGACTCAGTTGCAGAACTGCCTCGCCCCTGAAGTTATCTTACTTTGAAAAGAACTAGCCCCTGAAATGTCATTTTGGGAAATGTCCTTCCTCCTCCCTCTTCTGTTTGTGAGAATGGGTGCCTGCCTTTTTAAGGTTTTTGCAGGAAAGCCCTTTTCTGATCTAGAGGTGACGCCATTTTGGTCATTTTCCTGATATACTCTGTATTTAGTATAATTGGAGAACCAGAAGGGTGGCCGCACACACACAGAACAGTGAAGCACAGCTTTGTCCGTCTTTTGAAGCGTGAACATCATTGGGGACTTTATCATTAAATGTACTTGTTGCTGTGCGCCTTTGAAATGTTTAGACTTTACTGTTTTCTGGCTTCCTGTTCATTTTCATGGAAGAGGGTAATAGCTGAAGATTTTATTTATTCAGAGCCATGGTGCAGGCAAAGTGAAAGTAAACCCTTGTCTCCCGATTGCGTGTAAAACCCAGGAAAACAAAACAATCTTTTCTGAAATATAAAGATAAGGGCAGTAGGCAGATACTTTTTTTTTTTTTTTTTTGAGGAAATTTGAAATAATAGAAATCATCTAGGACTGTTTCATGAGGATGTGTATGAATAACATGTTACAGAAATTTTTCTAATGCTGAAAAATCTGCCTCCCCTGGACAGGCACGATTTTCGTCAGGCTTGCAGGCGGTGTCAGCCGTGCAGCTCGTCAGAATATCAGCGGCTTCAATAATTGCATTCTAGTTCAAGTGTAAAATTCTTACGAGGGTCCAACTTAATAATTCTGCTGGCTCTTAATGAATGATTTTTTCCCCTGCGGAAATATCATAGGATGAAATTGCATGTGGAGTGTGATAGAAGTGTATTCATCCTTAGGTTAGTATAGAAAGTACTGGATTCTGGTCCACGTATTTCTTTTATGCTCACCTATAAAATATGTGTGTATTTCAGGCATTCATTTGGGATTATTTAGATACTCCCTTACCCTCATATGTCATCCAAGGGGTTATTCATAATCGTGAGATAGATTAATGATGCCCTCGGAAAAGTGGAAACTGAAAATATAAACATATTTTCGTCAATACAATTGACAGTTAATTGGCTGGTGTTCATGGGGGGTTGAAGTAAAATAGACACCATAACTCTAAAAAAAATTTTTTTTTTCTCATTTGGAGCCCACTTTGTTCATACTACATAGGAAGCTAATGTTTCAATTAAATGTGACATAGGTATATATATTTACTTACCTAATTGTCTTCTTTCTGTTAATAATACAATCATATATTTGTCTAGTGTGTGTCCAGCTTCGCCAAGTATGATCGTTCAGTTTTGCTCTATAGTCTCCGCTTTCCTGGCTACGATTTGTGTGTGACTGAGCCGAGAATTTCTTTGTAACTGGTTCAGAAATAGCAGCAGAAGCCAGGATTCAGAAATCGTGTGTGAGAAGCCAGGAGTCGCAAACCAGGGTCCCGGGGACAAACCTTTTCTCTTTGGGAGGGTGTGTCTGAGCTTCCCAGGGGGAGGGGACCACCCCAGCTTCTTGAGTGAGGGGGTGCAGGGTCTGGGGTGAAGGCCAGTGGCTGTCACCTGCGTGTCGGTGCCCACCGGAGGTGGGGACAGACCGTGCTGCTCGGCAGGGAGCCCCCGTGCCCCCCGCCCGCCGGCTCCTCACTGGTCTTCCTGCTTCTCTGCTCCTGGCCCCTGTAGGGGCCAAAGCCCGTGGCTCTTGGGCCCCTGGCCTCCCCTCCCGGGCCTCCTGGGCCTCCCAGTCCCCGTTGTATCATCTTTGCGGTGTCTCTGCAGGGACCCCATTTTTTTTGGTCACCAGGACTCATGCCAGGTCAGCTGTTCAGACGTCCCTCCCCCAGCACCATCCTCCTCAAGCCCTTCCCCTGGAGGTCCCGGGAACACACAGTCCCAGCAAAGGGTAGGGATCCCAGGGTCCCGGCCACAACCTTGTGGCGGGTCCTTGGGAAACGAACGTGTGGAGCCCGGGCCCCAGTTCCCCATCTCTGAGGGGAGGGCAAGGTGGGATGCAGGTTCCGCTCTGCCCTGCACTCCACCCATTGGCAATGAGCTTGGCTTCTGCACGCCACCTTCCTGAGGCTCCCACACCAGCCCAGGGCCTGGAAAAACTCAGCCTCGAGTTCCTGCCACTCGAGGGGTCTTCTTTCCACGCGGTGGCCAGTGTCCCCTCCACCCTGAGCCACATGTTGCGCCAGGCCCACGCTGCAGGCTGCCTCCCCTCCGCCCCCCATGGCCCTGGGTGG
>NW_011494925.1:3889239-3892349 GCF_000754665.1 Bison bison bison
CCCTGGGTGGTGCCCGACACAGTGGGCCCCCGCTTGGCCTGTGGATGTGTGTGCAGACAAGCTAGCTTGCCCTTCAGTCCTACCAGCCCTTTCGCCAGGACCCGCTCCTTCCTGGAACTGGAGGAGCGTTCCCTCCGGAAGGGCCCGCAGAGCTCTTCTGTCTCCTCAGAAGCCTCTGTCACCTGAGGGGTCCAGGGTAGCTCATGATGAGCGAGTGTGTTCCTATGAGAGCTTAGCGGCCTTGCATCAGAGATGCTTCCTGGAGGAATCTCGGAGTGGGCAACTCAGAAGGACAGTGATGCTGCGATCACGGCTTTTAGGGGTAGGAGGAAAGCAGGGTGTCCTCAGTGGGGTTCCTTCAGGAGCCGGAGGAGGCCTGACCCCAGACCGACTGAGTGCCCGGCCGGTCCTGCAGCTGGAGGGGCCAGGGGAAGACTCCCAGACCACCTGTCTCCTGAGGGTGCCCCAGTCCTGGCATGTTGGCAGGCGAAGCACTGCTGCGGTGAGGGTGTGGCTGTTAATCCAGCCGCTGCAAGCTTTTTGGACGAGACTGTATCACTGTTGTGGTCTTGACTACCTTGCTTTATCCATGGATCTTTGTTTTCTAATTTTTACTGGTAAAGTCCATTACTGAAGAATTTATATTTTTGTCATTTTACTTTGAGAGAAAATTATGGGGAAGTAAGTCCTACATGACCAAATATTTTTCCTCTTTGTGGAAGTGTTCCTGTTATATGGATAATTTGGAAAATAAAGGTAAGTAAACAAACCCAAAAGCACACTTTGTGATGACCCTACCTAGTTGTAGCTACTGTGAACATGCTTACCTGAGTTCCTACAGAAAGTTTTTTGGCTTCCTCATATTTTTTTAAACAAAAATGGAGTGGTGGTAGTTATCAGTTTACTCTTTCACTCATTAAATGGTAAATAGCTTTTTATGTGTTATTTTATGCATTTTCATGATTATTTCTTTAGGTTTTTTTTTTTTTTGACTTGGCATTGCTTAGTTAACCTTTGGTACTTATTGCAAAGCTCTTCTTAAAATGAATCAATGGATTTTCCATTTACAGTGCAGGAAATATTCATACCCTGAGCCATTGTCAGTGCGGGTATTTTTAATTCTGTAATCTTTGACAACTTAGTAGTTATGAAGTAGTATCTTGACATGGTTTCTAGTTTGCATTTCTCGTCTTCCAGGTGAGGGGGAATGTTTTTCCATTTTATTAGACAAATGTCTCTCCTCCTTTTTGAATTATTTTGCCCATGTTGTTTGCTCATTTTTCCTTTGCTTTGTTCATTTATTTTCTTGCTAATTTGGGAGAGCTCTGACAAGGATGTTAACTCATCTTTCTAGTATGTCTATAGTAGCAGATGATTTCTTTGGTTTGATGTTAAACAAAAACCAGTTTATAAGGTTTTGCCCTCTTCTGTTATCTTTTAAGATGATACTGGTGATGCATATTTATTTTAGAAAAACTGGAACATAGGAAACTAAATATAAGTGAAAAATAAAAATAAATGAAGCTTATGTGCAGTCTTATATAGAAGTACCCAAAGTTGATATATCTTCTCTGGATCTTTTCCTCGGAAAATGTATACATATGCATATATTATTGTAACATTTACATATTTACTTGGCTGTGCCAGGTCTTAGTTGCAGCATGTGGGATCTTCAGTCTTCATTGCAGCCTATGGAACCCTTAGTTCCAGCACATGGGATCTACTTCCCAACCAAGGATCGAACTTGGGCCCCCTGCCTTGGGAGTGTGGAGTCTTAGCCATGGAACCACCTACATTTAGGGAAGTCCCTACATATACAAACTATACATGTATTTTTACCAGAGTAGTTTCTTTCTACATATTTTCTTTCATCGCTTTTTTTTTTGCACATCATATTTATCTTGTCTTTATAGACCTGTTTGCCATCTTATACCTGCATTGGATACACAACTTATTTGAGAAATCAACCATTGTTGGAATCTCAGTACTTTCTCAGTTTCACAGTTATAAGCAACTGTGTAATTAAGGCCTTGGTGTGTATATGATGGCCATAGCCTCATCGTTCCTTGATAAATCCCCAGAAGTCAAGTGACCAGGTCAACGTTTGGCTGTTTTGAGTCGTATGGGGACACACACTGCCAGCTGGCCTTCTGGAAAGGTTCTGGAAAGGTTCTGCTCACCCTCAGTCCCCTCAGCGGTGTATCTATTTCTCTGGGTCATGGTTGCTTTGAATAGTTTAGCTGATCCTTTCCTGCATAGTTTCAATCTTTTAAAATCTAAGAGGCACCTTCTGACCCTCAAGGTTATGTAAATATTCAGTTTTATTTTCTTCTAGTATTTTTATGGATTCACTTTTTTGGTATTTGAATACTTGGTATATCTGAAATTAATTTCGGTGTATGGTGTAAGATTGGAGAAGGCAATGGCACCCCACTCCAGTACTCTTGCCTGGAAAATCCCATGGACAGAGGAGCCTGGTAGGCTGCAGACCATGGGGTCGAGAAGAGTCGGACACGACTGAGCGACTTCACTTTCACTTTTCCCTTTCATGCATTGGAGAAGGAAATGGCAACCCAGTTCCAGTGTTCTTGCCTGGAGAATCCCAGGGACGGGGGAGCCTGGTGGGCTGCCATCTATGGGGTCGCACAGAGTCGGACACGACTGAAGCGACTTAGCAGTAGCAGCATGGTGTAAGATGGGCATCTACCTCTTTTTTTTTTTTTTTCACAAATAGCAAGTTTTCCCAACTCCATCTATTAACAAATCTGTTCTTTCTTCATCAAATTTGAAATGGTCCTTCATCATACACTCACTTCTTCTGTATATTTGGGACTGTCTCTCAATTTTCTCTTTAATTTCAAGGAGAAATCTATCTCTTCCTGGCCTATAGTTCCTGTTTTAATTATTGCAACTATATAATACATTTAAAAATAATCTATCCATAGTTCCTATCCGGAGAAGGCAATGGCAACCCACTCCAGTACTCTTGCCTGGAGAATCCCATGGACAGAGGAGCCTGGTAGGCTGCAGTCCATGGGGTCGCTAAAAGTCGGGCACGACTGAGCGACTTCACTTTCACTTTTCACTTTCATGCATTGGAGAAGGAAATG
>NW_011494925.1:3892449-3909286 GCF_000754665.1 Bison bison bison
TCCGGAGAAGGCAATGGCAACCCACTCCAGTACTCTTGCCTGGAAATCCCATGGACAGAGGAGCCTGGTAGGCTGCAGACCATGGGGTCGAGAAAAGTCGGGCACGACTGAGCGACTTCACTTTCACTTTTCCCTTTCATGCATTGGAGAAGGAAATGGCAACCCACTCCAGTATTCTTGCCTGGAGAATCCCAGGGACGGGGGAGCCTGGTGGGCTGCTGTCTATGGGGTTGCACAGAGTCGGACACGACTGAAGTGACTTAGCGTATATAGTTCCTATCCCTCCTCATTACTCTTTTTTCCATGAATATTTTTCTATTCTTCTATATTAGATGATCTTTAGAGCCATTTTCATCAGCTTAAAAAATAATACTTCTCGTTGTTTGGTTGAAATAATATTAAATTAATAAATTAATTTAAGAATACTCAGCATACAGTAAAATTTTCCCATTCTAAAAATGAAAATGGTGTATTTTCAAATTTATTCCTCTTATTTACTTCTATAAAGTTTTGTTTTTTTTCACAGTTTCCTCATACTGTTTATGTTAACTTCTAAGTTATTCATTTATTTATTTATTGGTTGTTGCTCTTTTAAATGGAGCTACTTTTCTATTTTAACTGATTACTATTGGTGTATCAATATGCGGTTGAATTTTTATATAATTCTAGTGAGCTTTTTATATTAGCAGATTGAGTGACCTATTGTTTACATATAGTAGTTACAATCTAGATTTTGAGTCCTTTTAAATTATTACTTTCTTTTGTGGCTTTTTTATTTTGGAAAAACACAGTAGTTCTTCAGAAAGGATGAACCAATGGTGAATTTTTTAATTTTTTTAAAAAATCAAATATCAGCTGAGAATGACGCTTAAAACATCTTCTGCAGAAATCAGTGAGGATTAGACACCACCAGAGTAGGAACAGCACAGGAAGAGGGCTGGTTGTGAAGGTGGAAAGAGGTTTCCCTGGGCTGGTGGAGAGTCAGCGAGGACCGGGGCCCAGGGGAAGCAGGCATGCAGTCTGCTCAGGCTGGAGGTTTCAGAAGTGAAGTCTTTTCAGAGTGAACTGACAGGGATAGGGGCGTAGGCATGGGGAAACGGTGAGAAAGGCTATATTTGAATACAGAACCCACCCAGAAGCTAGGGGGTTTAGGAAGTGAGGCAGAGGATCAGGTTCTTAAAAAGCGTGCTAAGAATGAAATCTTCTTGATTTACTTCTTCTTTAATTTCAGGGATAGCCTTTGGCAGCTATTGTCCGAATGTGCCACTTTATAATAGACTTAGTAGTTTTTTTCTGAATTATTTGGTGACAGTGAATAAATCTTTAAGAACTTATAAAACCACAGGAGTTTATATTTGTTTGTGTGTTTTACGGGTTTGTATTTACCGTGGCTGTTTTTGTTGCTTAATCCTAAATCCTGTTGAATAATCTAGGTAGTCTTTAGACTTTGAGCCTCAGTCTGTGGTAACGTCTTTTTAAACATTTACCTTTTGGGGGTAATTTCTCACGGTCATCTTTAAGCTGATGTAAAATAATTTTCATTTTTTCATTCTATTTGGGTGTAAAGGTGAAAATCAAATCTCAGGGTGTGTATGGCTACTGTGTAATTTGGAATTGACATTCTTGTGTTTGCTTTTCTACTGTGTTGTGGGTTCTTCTCTGCCACTCTGTCCTATCTCTACCTGTGAAAAGTGAATGCTTACTGCTTTACAAGGGACTCAAGGAAAATTTAATATGATCATATACCAATGAAGCTTTGAGACATTCCGTATAATGTATATATCTTTTTTTCTTAAATTTTTTGGAGTATAGTTGACTTGTAATCTGCTAGTTTCAGGTGTACAGCAAAGTGGATCAGTTAAACAAAACATACATGTAGTTTTTGAAACACGGCAAAGCCTCACCCATCTGGAAACCAATTAACTACCATTTTTTATTTTTCTGGAACAGAGCTAAGAATAAGAAAAGATGAAAGGACATCGGGCCTCAAAAGTCCCCACACCGAACTGTGTATTTATTCATAGGCTGTGTCTCAGGTCCTTGCTCACCATTTACATTTTATTTTTCTCTTATGCACAGCTCTAATATTCATGAATCTCTGTCCTAGGCTACTGCAAGTTAAAAGTAGCAAATTGGAAGTTGGGAAATAGCACCTTAGGTAACAGTGAGAAGTGACAGCAAAGACCTAATAGTAAAGGAGCATAAAGAAAAAGTACAGTCAGAAAATGAAGACCATGGAACCACAGCAGTGCCGGCCAGCGACTGGAAATAGAATACAGTTCTTTGCCCCTTCGTGGATGTTACCGATGGTTCGTGATTTTCATTCTAGTCATCAGGAAGATTTTAATTGTGTACCATATGCTTTAATTAACGTGGCAAAGCAAGTATCTTTGATATAGATTTTCCCGTGTTTAAACATGTTTATAAAATTCTGTTTAAAGGGGTAAAGCTTCAACTATCCAGAAAACGCAGACTCCCCAAATGACTCTCCCTTTGGGATCTAAAGAGTTGTGGTTTTATTCATCATTGTCCTTAAATCACTGACAGTGTAAATGCTTCATATGTTTTTGGGAAACAGTTTAGCATGTAATTTCCCAGTGGCTGAGCCTACTTTCTCATCTGTTTTACTGTATGTGTATTCTAAAGTCGAGTTGGCTGGAAGCTATTTGGTTCTGTCCTTCTGACATGTATGTTTCCTTTCTTCCTCATCTCCCGTCTGGGATGCTCTGTCTGATGCTGCATTTTGGAGTGGATAACGCCACTGTTTTGTTTCAACATACGTGGGTCTGGTTGCACTCACGTCTGCCTGTTCACCACCCGTTTTTCGTTTTCACACTCGGTGGACGTAGGGGGCTGTTTGCACTGCTTGCTAGAACTGTGAGACTGCGACTTAATGTGCGACTTTGACCACAGTGTACATTTAGCTCAACAGGAGACAAACATGCTAAATGCAGGTAGCTTGCTGTTTACACATACGCATACCTTTTATAATTAACTAATCTTTTTTTTTCCTACCGTAGCTGGAGATAAACTATAAGCCAATTGTTACTTCTTAAAATGTAACTGTTTTTGATTTGATGTATGATACAGTATCTAAAAATAAGATTAGGAAAATGCCTCTTGTATTTTTTAGTACCCTGGAATAGTCATATGAACTTTGATTTCTACTAAACACAAGAGAATTATTGCAGGGATGCTTCAGTTATAAAAGCAGGATATCACAGACAGACCACCTTTTTGAGTATGTATTTTACTTTTTGTACTTGAGAGGAGAATGAATAGAGAAGAAAAATAATATTTGTACTTACATCCTGGACAAATGTCATAAGAACTGTTTATTGCTCACTAAAGAAATTAAATCACTTAATGAAGGTGAATTATTAACTTAAATTGTTAGGAATTTAATTTGGAAGCTATTTTCATAGGGATATTGGCCAAGTCATGAACAATAGCACTTCAGTGCGTAAAGATGCTCATGTGTGCATGCGTGCATGCTCTATCGCGTCCGACTCTTTGTGACCCCACAGACTGTAGCCCACCAGACTCCTCTGTCCATGGAATTCTCCAGGCGAGAAGACTGGACTGGGTGGCCATTTCCTCCTCCAGGGGATCTTCCCGACTCAGGGATTGAACCCACATCTCCCATGTCTCCTGCATTGTCAGGCAGATTCTTTACCACTGAGTCACCTGGGAAGCCCTGAAGATGCTCAGATGGCTTTAAATAGACAACCAAGTATATTTCGATGGAAACTTTTATCTCTAAGCTTTAATAATAACAGTTCTTCAAAACTGCCCGGCTACCAATATAACTATGTGATCAGTAAGGAAGTATGATTTCTTTAAGAAGAATTCATTTTCCAAAATAGTCTTGCTTATTATTAGTAGGCATCGTGTAGTTACTTTATCGATTAAGTTCCGTTTTTAACATAAATGCTGAGTTGCTTCTGGTTGCAGGGTGGCTGTTCATAGTTAATGTTGAGACTTCAAAGAACAGAAATTAGGCTGATCACAGTGTCCCAGGTCTGGTCATAGCAAACAAGGTGGGTTACAAAGGAGTCTAGACTACATGACCCATGGTAGGTCATGTGTGCATTGGTGATTCTATTGAGTCAACTTCCCCTGGCCTTAAAATAAGCTATATTATCATTGCCCTTACTGGATAGTTTCTACTTTCTCCCATTTTAAAATGCCACAAGATGGGGAGGGGAGAGATTTCTTGATACCTATGTGTGAATTAGTGACTAGGATGAAAGCCAGAGGGCTTCCCTCGTGACTCAGCTGGTAAAGAATCTGCCTGCAATGTGGGAGACCTGGGTTAGATCCCTGGGTTGGGAATATCCCCTGGAGAAGGGAACGGCTACCCACTCCAGTATTCTTGCCTGGAGAGTTCCATGTACTGTATAGTCCATGGGGTTGCAAAGAGCCAGAGTGACTTTCACGTAATGAAAGCCAGAACTGGGAATGTGAGGGTAGTTCACTGCAGTCCTCTAGAAACATCCCCGTGTGATCATCGTTTTAGTGACTTACGAATTAGGTGGGAGAATTGTGAGAAAAATCTCATTCCTTATCTAAATGGACTGTTCTTCTGTTTGAATTTTGATTGTTTTTAGTTTTTATTTCCATGATTATATGCAATATGGGATCTTGAGATAATTTCTAAAGCAACACATGTAAATGTAGATACAGAAATACATCACTACTGTGCGTTTTACCCAGCCCTTGCCCACATATACAAACACAGCTAGTGAGGTCAATGGAGGCTTTTTTATGCTCGCAGCTAAGACTTCTGTTTAGCTTTAAGCTGTGGCATTTCACATGAAGTCATTTACTTATGACAGGCTTATGGGGAAATGCTATTCTTTTAAAATATCTAGATAACTTGATTTTATTGCCTATTTATCCTAAAATAATGGTGATGCGTATTTACTGCCTCAGAGATGTGTATGAAGCACCCAGTTCTGTCTGCATTCCTGACGGGAGGAGCCAAGCTACTGTTAGTCACGGTCTTAAAGAAGACAGTTAAAGAGCTTGATGAAATTGATCTTCAATTGAAAGATCATTAATGAACTAACCTCCTACATTGACAGATCACTCAAGACCCCAGAGAGCATGTGATTTCTTCTGTTTTGCAGTAATTCATTTGAAACATTTACCAAAACCCTTAATGTAAATAGAAGCTGCTCAACTATCTGTAAGTGATGGGTCCTTTTTATTGCCGTTCTAAACCATGCTTCTTCTCATGTGCCGACAAGAAGCACAGTGTGCTCGATGTTCCAGAATCTTGACTTGGACAAAGCACAGGAAGCATGAGTTTAACATAGTCCTAAGAGCGAGTGCTTTCTAGGAGAAAATGTTTTGAAGGGCTATTGATTGAGGATATTTAGTGAGTTACTAATCTAAGAGATTGCTCATTTTTTTTTTTTTAATTGCTCTTAGGTTGCTTAAGAAGTTGTGGGTTAGCAGGATAAAAAGGCTGGTATCTGGAGATACATTAATGAAAGTCTTTTCTTTTGGTTCTGGACTATTTCTGTCTGATTTGGTGTCTCCGTGGAGGAAAGCATAATAGCAGAGCACCTCCAGCTCCGCATCAGGTCTTTGCATCTTCTCTTCCTCGTTCTCATGGATCCTAACTGCTCCTAACTGCAGCTACCTTGTTGTCTGTTCCTCTGGTTGCAGTAGCTCAGCCACCTCCTAGTGCTGTGACCTCCGTTTCTTTGTCTTTGCAACTCATGGGTTGTCCTGAGGAGTCACTGACCTTAGCCAGCTGATATGCTTAGAATGGGGTCTGGCACACAGGTCTGGGGAAGGGCCAGCTGCTGTCGTCATGAACGGGGACACCGGAGAGGTCAGTGCACACGGGCGTTGTTCATGCAGGAGGAGAGGAGGTCCCCCAGCATGTGGAACGGCACCTTCTCCTAGGACCTGTCTCTCTTTAACCTGAGGGCTACACGTGGCATCTGGCGCTTAGTGGTGTGGTGGGGAGTCGACCAGGGCCTTCCTCTCTGCTCCCAATGATCATGACCTGGGCTTTGTTGGGATGAACTGATGGATTCTTCTGGCACACATGGCCCGTGGTGCTCTCTGCAGACCCCCTCTCCCTAGGAATGTATATTTTGTATTGAAATAACATCTCCTGTATTTTCTACCTGCTGTCTGACCTTAATAGGCACTTGTTTCAGACTGAAATCCCATGATTTCAGTAAGTGCACATGTGAATTATTTGTTTAGATTAGATAATTTTTATGTAAAATTGTAGGTATTTATATTCTCTACAAAAATGAAGGATTTAGCTTTACCATTCTCATTAGGAATGCTAAAGACTCTTTCTTTGGGAAAGGGATATTTTTCCTCCTTGAACTGTAGTAAGTATATTTCCATGATGATATATAAATATGTATTGGTATATTACAAACATAGGTACCTTTACTATAGGTGATGCTACCTGAAGTTGTCTACTGTTACTATATTCTATTCCATTATTAAAATGCCACTAGATTGATTTCATGACCCATTAATGAATTATAGCTCTCAGTTTGAAAAACATTGTCCTGAAGGATCACCTGGATTTCTGTCCTCACCTGGGCTCACAGTCAAAATCAGGAAGGATGACTGTCAGTCATGGTGATGAAGATGATGGAGATGATGATGGTGGTGGTGATGATAGTGGTGATGGTGGTGATGATGATAGTGACTATGATGTGACAAGGCGATGATGACAGTGATAACAATGACAGTGGTGGAGGTGATGGTGGAGGTGATGGTGGTGGTGATGACAGTGATGATGGAGATGATAGTGATGATGATGGTGATGATGGTAGTGACTATGATGTGACAAGGTGATGATGACAGTGATAACAATGACAGTGGTGATGATGATGGTGGTGGTGATGATAGAGATGATGGTAATGATGAAGGTGATGATGGTGGTGATGATGGTGGGATGATGCTGATGGTAGTAGTGGAGATGGTGGTGATGATGGTGGAATGATGGTGATGATGGTGGTAGTGATGGTGGTGGTGATGGTGGTGATGATGGTGGTGGTCCTGATTATGATGAATGTGGTGGTGATGGTGGTGATTATGGTGGGATGATGGTGATGATGGTGGTGGTGATGGTGGTGGTGATGGTGGTAGTGATGGTGGTGATGATGGTTGTGGTCCTGATGATGGTGGTGGTGGTGATGGTGGTGGTGATGCTGATGTGATAAGGTGATGATGACAGTGATGATGATGACAATGAGCGTGGTGATGGTGATGATGATAGGGATGATGTTAGTGTCAGCTACTGTTTATTCACATATTCTTTACGTATTAGTTTAAAAAAATTAAAAAATACATGCTTATTTTAAGTCATAAATGTATATAAAGAGAGAAGTAACGTTCACAGTGCTGTGTGCTAAGTCACTTTAGTCATGTCTGACTCTTTGTGACACCATAGACTGGAGCCCTCCACCAGGCTCCTCTGTCCATGGGATTCTCCAGGTAAGAACACTGGAGCGGGTTGCCATTTCCCCCTCCAGGGAGTCTTCCTGTCCCAGGGATTGAACCCGCGTCTCTTACATATCCTGTATTCACAATACAAATGGTTAAGGAAAGTTGTTATTCTCACCTCCACTGTAACTAGCGAGAACAGTCTGGCTCCATCTTCCTCGCCTTTCTCTTGCTCATATGTGTGTGTGGAAACATACGTGCTATATGTGGGGTTTTCTTTTTGTAAAAAACTGGAATTCTTTACTGAGTAGTTGATTTTTCACTTGGAAACCATCACGATCTTTGCTCCAGAGAAGCATCTCAGTCTCTCCTTAGCTTTTCGAGGTGTGGCTGCCTGCGTTGGGTTAGCTCGTACCTTCTATGGCTATTCCGGGCCTGTCTGGTTATGGGACACCCCAAACGATGCCACTGGATATAAATATGTGGACATATGTGTGCTTTCACGACAAGGGCTATATCTCCTAACCAGGTATTGCGAGGTCAAAGAGCTTTTGTAGTTTTAGTTGCCAAGTTGCTTTCCAGGAAGGTATCACCATTGCCCACTTACTGAGCACGTAAGATGTCCTAGGCTTGGCACGAACTCCTTATTCTCCTGACTTTGGGCCTCACGCCCTCTTTGTGCTTGGTTGACAGTGACCAGCCCATGCATTCAGGCTAAGTCCTGTGTGCGGACGGGTGGAGGCCCGGAGGAGGGCAGACAGAGGCTCTTCCAGGGCCCCAGCCCAGCTTCTCAGCCTGCTGCTTCTCCTGTTCCCTCGGTCCTCTGTCATTAGGGCATGGATTCATTTTACCAGCCAACATTGTTTCTCTCTTCTTAGACGAGATAAGAATTCCACCTGCTTTTGCGTTTGCCTAACCTGCAGCTCTAGCAGAGCGCTTGCAGCACTTTGTCCTGTATTCGGGGGAGTGGAGGGCATCCTTCTCACACCCGACCTTTGAGTTCATGCAGACAAAGCCCGTCTGTCATCTTGTGCCCCTGCAGAGAGTCACCTGGTGCCGAGTCTCTGAAACTCAGTAAGTGGCTTTGGAACACGCAGGAGAGTGTCGCCAGAACGTGTGTGCATGTTTGTGGACAAAGTCCTCGGTTTTCCTTCTGTTTTCTCAGATGCACTGCTATGCGTCACATTCAGCCTGACTGTCCTTAGCTCTGGCGACACAGGGCAGCTGCCAAGCCTGTTTATATGCATTTGTAGAGGAAGCCGTGCCTAGGGACTGACGGCATCCCGGTCTCTCCCCAGGGGCTCCCGTGGGTGCTGGTGGACTTTGCCTTTGTGGCTCCATACCTGGACGCTGACCTGAGATAGTTCCCATTCACTGAATGCCCAGGGATCAGACACCAACGTACAGCTATCAAATGTGCGTGCGCCCGGGGAAGCCTTACTTCCCCAGTTTAAAGGGACCCATGGCAGGCTGACTTCAGAGGACCTCTTACTTTAATATTTACCACCCCTACATCACTTCTGATGTCCAGGGAAGATGGACTAAAATCTGTCAATGGACTAAAAGCATGGTCCTTTCTCCCAGCTGCCAGTTCTTGGTTTGGGTCCCGCCCCCCATGACTTCACTGCTCAGCCAGCCTTGGAGGGAAGAAGGTACCTTGCTGGGATTCCTGAGCTCACTGACTTGCCAAGGTGATGGAAGCTGCAACCCAGCTTGATCGTTGGGGGCAGGAAGGAAGGCGAGGACTGTGTCGGACAGAAGAGTACATCCAGTGACAAGCCCCATATCTCCGGGGCTTCCATCCTCTCTGAATCCACGTCCGCGTGTGCTGCACGTGGCCCCGCCTCGGCTCTGTGGACGCTGGTCACTAGGGTGGGACCTGGCGGATAACACACACTGGCTCCGAAGGCGCCCCCGGAAGTGACCCAGCGTCACTGCTGCTCCCGTTTCCTTGGCCACATCCTGTCCCATGGAGGCGGAGAAGAGCAAATCAGAGTGTGCTCAGAAGAGATGAACCTGAATTTTGGTCGATACCCCTGCTGTGGGGGCCACGTAGGACGATGAAGGGAGGAAAAAAAGAGAGAGAGGGCAGCATATTCTAGGACATAAATAAAACTCTCTCTCGTAAGAGATTCGCTGACCGATTCTGCCAAAAGAGAAGTCCCCAAAATGCTGTGATAAATGGCGACATCACTGTAACCAATTTACGGTGATTCCTTTGAAGGACAACAGTCATCTTTCTGCAGAAAGACGTTCTGTGAAGAACGCTGGAGCACTTGTCAGCCCACACGGGCATCCTTAATACATGGCCTGACCCGTGCACCCATTACCATAAACTCAACCACAGACAGACACCCGGAGGCGGGGCCGCCTGAGCTGCAGCCCAAACGGAGAGCGGACTCTGCCTGCAGCAGAACGCGTGCTCCTGACTTCCCAGAAAGCTGGGGCTTGGTTTTCTCCAAGGCTTCTGGTTCTTTCTGTCCCTGCTGGAAGCATAACTTCTCATTTCAGAGTCACATAGTGTATCCGCTCTTTAAATATGACTGATAGGAGGAAATCGCAGCGCCCCTCTAGCTGTTGTACTGTTTTCATGCTGTGGGGTCTCTGGCTGAAATGAAAAGACTTGATTTGGGGGATTTTAAATCAACTAGGAGTTCTGATGTGAGAGAGCATGTTCATTTCCACATAGGATAATTTTACAGATCGACTTAATAATAATGTGTAATAAACAAGCAAATAAATGGCTACAGCTTCCATGGGGCTTGGCCATCGTTCAAGCCCAGCCCTCAGTGCCTTTGGTATCGAGATGGAAGAGCTGTGGTGGTTGGCTTATGGTCTTCACAGGAGCGGCGGGAGTGGCTTGTTCCTCTGTGACTCCAGGGTGGGGGAGAGGCTGATGGTTCCGAGGCGATGGTGGCCTTTCTGATCCCATTGAGAGATGCAAAACTGCATCCCCAAGTCTTTTGTTCTTTGGAGAAAACTTACCCTGAAATGAGAGAGCAATAAAACTAGCTTGCCTAATTTCTCAGAGTGTTCATTTGGTCCCTGAAAGTTTACCAGATGATTCTGGTCACCATCTACCCCAGGAAACAGTTTTTCCTTTTATTAAAAAAAAAAAAAAAAAGAGGAAGAATTGATGGAATAAGGTAAGTCCATTTGCTGCATGAGATCGAGTAGTCTTGGAGACAGTGATATACGCTTTTTAGATGTTTTAAAAGAAATGCATGTACTTATTTATTTCCGGCTGAGTCAGGTCTTGGCCGTGGCACACAGGCTCAGTAGTCATGGCCCCGCAGCCTGTTGGATCTTAGTTCCCAGCCAGGGATTGAACTCATGACCCCTGCCGTGGAAGCATTAAGTCTTCACCACTGGAGCACCAGGGATGTCCAGAAATATGCTTTTCTGTATCCTTTCTCTTACCCATCCAGTAAGTACTCACAGAGTGCCTGCTATATGCCCAGCAGTGCTTTGGGAGGTCTGCAGACTCTGGCCTTTAGTTTCTAGGCTTATGGTGTAAACGGTGACTGTCCTTTTGCCTCTTGCCTAGACTGTCTGATTTGTCCTTTTGAACCTGAGAACGCCACGTTTATTCTCTTTAAAATACACTTGAATTAGGCCTACCTCCTGGCCTCCAGCTCCACGTGCCCCCCCAACGCCCCAGCCTCTCCTCGTGACCCCCTTCTTGGCGCCCTCCCTGCTCTTCTCTGCCGTTGGGAATCCTTTCTGACTTCCCAGGGCAGCTCAACTGTGTCCCCTGGGGAAACCCTTCTGCCCCACCTCCTTCTGGGAGGGATGCTCTCCCATCACACATGTCGGGGCTTCCGTACGACTGGTCCCGCACGTCCTGTCTGGAGGCCCATTTCCTTGTTCATTGACTGTCCCTGCATAGTGGCTCTGGCTTTTCTGAGAGACTCCAGTGACGTTTTCCGGTTGGCATGGATTGTAAGGGTCCTTGGCTGCAACCCTGCCTTTTTCACAGGTGAGGAAACAAAGACTTCGTGTGGCCCTGGCCCTCGTTCAGGTTTCCCCGGCCAGACCTGCAGTGGAATGAAGACAGGCATCCAGATTCCTGACGTCAGTCCAGGGCTTTCTACGTGACATCACGCGACCTTGCAACGAAGCTGTGTGCGCGAGAAACCTCCGTGCCGTTCAGTATGCAGGCTCATTACATATTTGCGCATCTGTATTACTTGTGGTTATATCTTTTTGTAAAAAAATAGAGAGCATGGAATTCATTTGTCAGGAATGTAATCCATCAAACCAACATTACATCTGTGTCAAAATCAGGTTCATCTTTTATCACTCTGAGTTACAATGCCTTTTTGAGGACAGGAAACTTCTGTAAGTGCAGCGTCTTCTCCATTTATGTCACTGTGCTTTTAATCTTCAAACTCCTTTCTCCTTTCTTAACCTTTGAGAGAGATACACTTTTTTGTTATGTTAAATATCAGTATAATTAAATTATCAATAATCAATATATTTTCTGACACCATGTTGCATACTTTTCAAGTCCTTTTTCTTGAGGGCAAATGTTTGCATCCCGATCAAATAAACTTAAATGGAGAAGGGCATGGCAACCCACTCCAGTATTCTTGCCTGAAAAGTCCCATGAACAGAGGAACCTGGCAGCTTGCAGTTCATGAGATCACAAAGAGTCAGACACGACTGAAGTGACTTAGTAGCAAATAGGTATTTATGAGTTAAGGACTTGGTTTGCTGCACTTATGGTGCCAAGAGAGTCACTGTATATAGTACATCTATGTTTCTTGTTTGCATCTTGGCAATTAAACCATAGAGAGTTTTTTTTGTTTTTGTTTTTGTTGTTCCTCATGGTGTTTGTATCAACATTCATGCAGATACAATAATTCAGTGTGAAGGAAAATCAGTGTTTTACTGAGCTGATTTGCATATGCATGTCAGATCTAGCTATGCCATTTTTATGCTATTGAGGAAAACAGAATGACCTTTTTTACCAAGTTTTTCATTCTGGAGGATGCTGTGTTTTGAATGTGGAGGGGAGGGGGCTGCAGAAGAAAGGTGAAGAAGCAATTGTTGATTTATACCGTGATGCTAGCCACAGTCAGGAGCCTAAGATGCTTTTCAGCTATAATTGTATCTTTGCTCAAGGCTACTGTAGTTATACTCCATTAAATCCCACTGTCAGTCATCTCCAGAGCTGCAAGGAGCCCAGGCTGAAACTGACCACTGAATAGTCCCAACTCGCCTTTGTGCTTCTTCTCTTGTTTCAAAGCGTAGTGCGGTCGTGGACGTGGAGATGTTGCATCACAAGATTACACAGTATTACTCATTTATGGGATCATGGTAGAGTAATCAGAAATACGTCGTAAAACGTGTCTAGCTAGCTGTCCTCTTAAAGGCCCTGGCTTTCATCACGATTATTTTCCGAAAAGAAAGAAAAGACAAAATGTCATCCAGTAAATATGTTGGCAAATAACGTCTATCTGAAATGGGTAGTTTTCCCTCAACAGGAATAGTAAAGCACGCTACAGAAGCATTCGACTGGCTTCTGTCAAAATAATTATCCTGCAATTATCTCTGCCGTCCTGTTAGCTTTTGCATGCGGGGATGGGATGTTGTGCTTCTGTGGTCTTCAACTCCAAGCTTAGCGTTCTCCCAGGAACTATTACACTGATGGATTTTTTTCTTCTTAAAGTCTAGAAAAAAAGAACGGGGAAGGGCTGTTTAAAAGGAACTGTGCTCTGACGCATAGGTAGTGGGTAAATCCTTCGGAGACCCAGTTGGCTGCCTGTACTGTGAGCGTGGGGTCCTTCTGTTAGCGTCTCCACACTCATCAGGACCACAGTACCTGGTCCAAGCCCAAGGTCAGCCAGTGTGACTAAGGAAGGAACTCCAAACATGCTGGGTATTGAAAATAAATGGGGGTAACCACATCAAGACATGCATCCTTAACTGTCTTTTACAAAGTGTCATTCCTAAACTTCCATCTCAAGTCAGTTTTTTTTTTTTTTAAGTTGAGGGGAAGACATTTACAGTTACAAACTCTTTGCTGCTGCTGCTGCTGCTAAGTTGCTTCAGTCATGTCCGACTCGGTGCGACCCCATAGGTGGCAGCCCACCGGGCTCCCCCATCCCTGGGATTCTCCAGGCAAGAACACTGGAGTGGGTTGCCATTTCCTTCTCCAATGCATGAAAGTGAAAAGTGAAAGTGAAGTCGCTCAGTCGTGTCCCTGACTCTTAGCGACCTCATGGACTGCAGCCTACCAGGCTCCTCCATCCATGGGATTCTCCAGGCAAGAGTACTGGAGTGGGGTGCCATGTGCCTTCTCCGACAAACTCTTTAGGCATCTTTGATTCAAAGATACTTTTCAAAGATGTGACCTACACAGCAGAGTACATGTGTGCTTCTTATTTCTTCTTATTTTTTGGAAAGACTGTCCCTAAAAGAAGGATCTTTTTTTGAGGGGGGTATTTATTTAAATTACAGCAGAGTACATGTCTGCTTCTTATTTCTTCTTTCTTTTCTTAATTTTTGGAAAGAGTGTCCCTAAAAGAAGGGATTTTTTTTGGGGGGGGGTATGGATGTTTATTTAAATGAGTGCATTCAATGTGCTCCTGTTTTAAAGCATTTTTAGTTTAACAGTGATTTTCCATGCAGAATATCATCTCACTTGTCCAAATCTTGGCCCATGGAGGAGAAATGTCTTGGGCAGAAGCCTGCTTTGACCTCTGCATTCCTCTCCAGGTGACATCTGTGATTTTAAGGCAGGATCTTTTTTTTTTTTTTTTTTTAAGAGAAATTTATCTCTCAGTGGGATTATTTTCTTTGCAATTCACCGCCAAGGTAAGTCCTTTTGACTCCTCACGCATGTGTACTTGACTAAGTAACAACACTTTAAGAAAAGTAAACTCCGTGCTTTTCTGCTGTCATATTTGATTTGAGCTATGCTCTGACGGTTGTTTGAAGCTAACATGAAATGCAGCGCCTGCCTGATCCATTTTAGCAGCCCATTATCATAATTTCACTGTCGTATGGCCACTGACTTAATGTACTTACAAATGACAGAGAAAGTGTGTTACATGACCTTAGGGTTTTCAAAAATTAAATGACGTCGTAAGTCGTATTTCAAAGAATAGCTAAGGAGAACGGTTTTCTTTCCTGCATAAAGTGTCACTACGCACAGCAACAGGATATTGTATTTCTTTTTTATTACACAAAAATGTGAAGCTTTTAAACTCCTAGATTCCCCACATAAAATTTAATATTGGGGTAGGGAATGAGATATCCAGTGGATAAATCTGCTTCTCCCCCACCTCATCCCCTCTCATCTCAAGATGAAATGCCTTCAAAACTTAGAAATGCAGAAATATTTTGAAATTCTTATCTGATGATGAATCTATTATTTTTTTCCTTACACAAAGCCCACGCGTTCCCACCTCAAGGGCAGTAAAGTACTTACATTTACTGACGCATGCTTTGCTAGGATGCTCAAACATAAATCACTTCTTCCTTCTGTGTTTAAGAATCAGTTTTGGTTTCAAGAGTGTTCTTTTGAAGGGACTGAGTCTTCTAGTCTGGAGTGAAGTTGGATCTGGAGGAAACTCTTCATGGAAGTGAGTGACATTGGTGTCTGGTCAGCACACAGAGCTCTGTGATGCCCTGAACTCATGTGGCCAAGTCCCCCTACTCTGTGAGGGACTGATGCCTCCCACCATAGGAGGGGTTACGGAGCACCAGGCTGTGACACGCACCCCGTGCATGGGCCGTGGGCAGACCAGGATGGACCACGGGCCAGTCTTGCATAGAGCGTGGACGTAATCAGCTCACTCGCCTGCTTAGGGTCCTCTCTGCAAGGAAGGCACAGCGGTGGTGGTTTAGGTGCTACGTTGTGTCCGACTCTTTGCAGCCCCATGGACTGTAGCCTGCCAGGCTCCTCTGCCCATGGCATTTCCCAGGCAAGAATACTGGAGTGGGTTGCCATGTCCTTCTTCCCAACCCAGGGATCGAACTTGCATCTCCAGCATTGCTGGAAAATTCTTTACCACTGAGCCACCCAGGAAGCCAAGGAAGGAATACTATGGCTCAAACCATAGCTCACTGAAAGAGCCCTTCGACTGGAAGAGCGACTGATTGATTTCTAGATCACAGAAAATAGTGGGTCTCCATGCAACCGTTAGAGCTCAGAAGCCTTTTTCAATTAGATCCTGAAAAATAAACATGCGGCCCAGTGCAATAAGGAGGTAGCCTTATGGGAGATAGAGCGGCTTACCAACCTTGCCGGCAGTTCAGTGAACAAAAATTTAACTTGTATGTTGATTTCCACATGGTCATTAGTGATAGTGGTTATTGGAAGTAAATGGTGATCAGGAGGCACACTGGTATGGCAGGAAAGACAAGTCACAGGCTTGCATTCTGTGGCAACCTAAGGATGTCCTTTGAAAGCCAAAAAATGGGGCTGAAACAGAAGGTCTTACCTCCCTTCAGCTCCCACCTGCAAACCATGAGGCTTGTGCGTGAGTCAGAAAGGACAGGGATGACCTGGGGATCGCCTGAGAGCACGTGGGCTGAGTCCATGAGGGGACTTGCTACAAGTCTGTTTCGTGCAGTGTGGGACCTTGCAAATGTCCTGTTACACCCCAGCACTATTGACAGGAAGAGTGTTATTTAAAGTTACTAAAATTCAGTGCCGATTCTAAATTGAATTGACACTTTTTTATGCACCAGAATTAAATTGCAGGGTGGGAGGAAAGGTGTAGTTGCAATGTGTGCTTACGAATCACTTATCATAAAGATGTTTTCAGCCCAAAACAATTAAACCATTGGAAAAAATTTTCTGATGTAGCCCCAAAGTCTTTGTTCTGTCGTGGATTTAGTGGGCCTGAAAAAAATGCTTTCTTTTCTTGATTTCAGTGAAAGGTCATTGTGTGGCTCTAATTTTCCTTAAACTGAATATACACCAAGATTACAGATATATTCAAATATTTCCCCCACGGAGGAAACCTCATTTTTATGTTGTTGCTCTGCCCATAATCCTGCATGGGCCGGTCTGAAGCTGCCATCTCCCAATTTGAATAAGTGATGCCAACAGAAAATTCCTAGGCGGGGCCGAGGTAAAAAACCTGCCTGCCAACGCAGGAGACCCAAGAGGCGCGGGTTCTATCCCCGGGTGGGGAAGATCTCCTGGAGAAGGAAGTGGCAGCCCACCCCAGTATTCTTGCCTGGGGAATCCCATGGACAGAGGAGCCTGGAGGGGTCCAGTCCCTGGAGTTGCGCAGAGCTGGACAAGACCGAAGCGATTTGGCACACACACCACAGAAAACGCGAGCTCCCGCTGCTCTGGGGACACGTGCGTTGGTCAAGCGCCTGGGAGACGCCATTGCGCATGCCGGCTGCTGGGGTCAAGCTGCACGCTGACCCGGACTTAGGG
>NW_011494925.1:3909386-3922811 GCF_000754665.1 Bison bison bison
AGACATGGGGTGGGGGCTGGGGGGTGGAGGCTGCCCCCGTCTTCCAGGGCACCGGGGCAGGGCTCCTCAGTGGGTCCCGCGTCCTAACGGGAAGGAAGGAAACCCTGGGGGTGGGGCTGAAAGGCGCTCTGGCTCTCCCGCATCTTTGGTCCCCCGTAGTAGAGACGCCACTCAGGGGAAGCTCTGTTTCCAATGGTTCTCTCCTGAAGGCAGGGAGAGCGTATTGTATGCGTATTCATTCCTGGTACAGGCTGCAGTGGAAGGAAGCTGGGGAACATTCCGCACCTGTGGAAATGCTTAAAGCAGGGCATTCGGAGACCAACCACGCAGGGTTCTTAAGACGCAGGGCGGGCAGGACTCCACCTTACTGCTGTCACTTCCGGATGAATCTCGGGGGTGAGGTTAGAACCCCTTCTCCCTTCCCCGCAGCCTCTTCCTTAAGGAGTCGTGGGTCTGAAGGGTTTATTAGGACCATAAATCGCCTCTCCTGTCAGTCAAACGCTCAGAAACAGCACGGCGTGGTACTGGCCATCTCGGTGTTGGCATGTAAATCACTGCAGATTAAATTATTAGATAATTTGGAAACTTAACAGTTTGCATTTTGTACTTCCAATTGTTTTGCTGACTTGCACTTCTCTTGGCTGGCTGGGATTTTATTAACCGTCTTGGAGACATCTATCACCTCCTTCCTCTTCATTTTCCAATGGGCAAATTTTCCCAGGAAAGAGAGTCACAATACTGATGTCTGCAGCCACTGCTCCAAAAAGATTGCTGTATTTCCATTGACATGCAGTGCATTACCATAATTGGCTTTTCTACATGATAGGAGAGAGGAAATAATAATGTCATTTTATTTACAGCCAGAGTGTCGCTTTATGAGACTTCTCCAAGTTTCTGCCATGCTGTGTAGGTCAAATGACATCTTTTGATCAGTCCTGTCCAAAGACATCAAAGCCGAGTGGCATGTAATGGAGACCTAGTGACAAACCAAATCTAGAAAAGAAATAAGACTGCCAGTTTCCCATTAAACAGCCTGCTAAACAGCACAGCTTCCCCGTGTCGACTACGAAACCACTCTGACCACCTAAATCAGGAGAGTGAAAGGAGGCTGAATTGGACATTAGTGCTGCAAATGACTGCCGTGATTGCCAGGGCGCCCCTCCTCCCCCGCCCCCCGAAATCAGCGAGCAAACCAAGCGAGTTACAGCGAGCACCATTCATTTCTCTCCTGCCACTTGCTGGTTTTCTGATCTGGTTTATTTAGGTTTGACATCAGGCAAATGGTGAAGCGGGATATCTCTGACAGATATTCTTACTGATTTAACGGGAGGCACACCGCTCAGGGAAGATGGATCTGAGACAGGATTCCAGAGTGGCGGCTTCTCCCTTTTCCGCCCCGATTTCTTCCCTTGATGATCCGTTCCTGTGGTAGGCCCTTCCTGCTCACCGTCAAGTCAGGAACCCCTTCAGAACTTTGGAGGAAGTTAAGTTTGACTGCCTCACGTAGTGGGAGTGTAGTTTCTTTAAAAAAGGATGTTTAAACGGGACTTTTATACCAGAGACTGAAAAACGGAGTTGTTTCTGCTTCCCAGGTGAGGGGCCCACGTGGACCCGGATACCATGTGTGCGAACGAAGCAAAGCAGCACCCTTGGGCTTCGGGTCCCGTTTAGTGTTTCCTTTTCCCTTACTTCCTCATTCTCACTGGTAGTTACTGAGCCTCAGTTTCGTTCCAGGCACCCAGAGAGCTGCCGGGAGCCCAGGTCCCCTAAGCTGCTGTCAGTGCTCGTGGCCCAGGGGCAGGACAGAGACCAGACCCGTGATCATCTGTGCAGCTGGGGGTCCTGGAGGCCTGGCCAGCGGGCAGACGGAGCCCGTTCTGCGGTGGGGAGGCTGTGGCTGGGCAGAGAGGTGACTCAGCAGGGGAGCCTTGGAGGGGTCATGGTTGGAGACCCTTTTATTTTTTTGTCCCCACTTTTTTTAATCATGGTAAAATGTACATAAACTCATCTAAACCATGTAAAAATGTGCAATTAAATGGCATTAAGTCCATTCACATTGTGGTTCAGCCATCACCACCTCCATTTCCAGAACTTTTCCAGAGCTTCTCAGATTGAAACTCGGTCCCCATGAAGCACAACTTCCCACACGCCCCCGCTCACAGGTCCTGGTCACACATCCTGCTTTCTGTCTCTGCGACGACCAGCCAGTTAACATGGCTGGAAAGGGGTTCCAGGGGAGCCGTCCCTGAAGGCAGACCCCGAGGAGATGGTCCTCTGTGGCCTCTCACAGCTGGTCCCTGACCTTGATGTTCAGGCGGGATTGTCCGAGGACGGTTTTGTTGACCTTGATGTAGATAAAGACCTGCTTTTACAAGCAGCATATTCTAAAGACAGAATGCATCAAAGCTCACACCACTTGGAGTTGCTGGTAGAAGTGGGACCTGTACCATCCTCTGAGTGCATGTCAGGAGCCTGGCTCTGGAACAGACACCCACTCCCCCAACCCCGACCCTGGCAAGTAGCTGCGGTCACCTGTGCTCAGGGGCGGCTCCCCCTGCCTCTTGGCCTCAGCATCCTCCTGCAGACGTGGAGAGCAGACACAGGCCTTCCCTGTACCAAGCTGGCGAGAGGCTAACAGTTAATAAATGCAGGGCACTTAAGATAGTGTCTGGTCCAGAGAAAGGCTTCAATAAATATTACCTATTATTATTCAATGACATTTTAATCCGAAGCATAATGCCAGCTGGGCAGATGTGCTGTGGGTATGAAATGTTTACCCAAGAACAAGTAAATTCTTTCTTTAAAAATAACAGTATATTATCAGTACTCTCAAATAAATTTCTAGTGTGCTGAAAAAAGGCATTCTCTCTCTCTCTCTCTCTCTGGGTGGATCATTATCCCAGAATATATTTCATTCCGAGCTGAGATTGGACTTCAGTGTTGTCATGGAGAAAACACTTCTGATCGCAGTGGGCCCCTTACCTTTCTACAGAGAATTTATTTACATGAATGTCCCTTTTTGCTTCCAGGCCGTGGCTTCAGAGCTTGGAGATCTGTTATCATCAAACGTCCTTGTTTCTGGGCTTTGAGGATCTTTTTTCCAGTCCACTCCCACGGGGTCGTTTAGATGGTCTTTAGTATGAGCTCTCTTTCTCCCTCTGCAGAGTTTCTTTCGGAAATAGTACTTTTTTTTTTTTCTCTACAATTTAAACATGTCCAGCGTTTCTTCCCAAGCAGTTTCCTGAACAGAACCAACGCAGACAGACGGGAAGAGAGAAACTCAGAGACTAAGTGAGAGGTTGGAGTGGAGACTCTGGGTCTCATTCAGCTGGTCTCGTGGAGAAAGGCTTTCCTGGTAGAACAGCTGGAATAGGATTGCTTTTGTTTCTGATGCTCCACCAATGAATCTTTTATTTGCAAACCTTTTCCTAGAACTCTTTGAGCCTCCAGGACTCCCACCCAAAGCCAGAGTTTCTGGAGATGTAGTCTTGGGGTTGACTTGGTGCACCCTGAGCGGACTTCCAGAAGGAATCAAAAGACGAAACATCTCTAGACTATCCAGGAGTTGCTGTTTCCGTGAGATTTCTAAAAAGGGCAAGAAGGACGAGTATAAGGGCCCTGCGCCTCCCCTAATGACGTGGAGCATTGCCCCAACCCCCAACTGTGGATCTCGTCAGGGGCGGCAGGGGGGAAATAGCAGGAAGAGGGCACGAGGCTGGAACCCAGACAGTGACGCCAGCGTCTCCATCTCTGTAGCCAGGAGCATCTCCACCCCACTTAAGGATGCAGATGAGGAGTGAAACCCATCCACCTGCTGAATTCACGTCTCTGGGTGCCCCAGGCATCCCGGCCCGCAGTCTGCCTGAGCCCCATCTCCAGGTGTTCAATAATGCAGCAGGATTTAGTTGCACCAAAGTGTCACCTGTCTAGGTGAGTCGTGCCGGTGTCTATCTGAAGTGACAGCCGTCTCTGAGTCCCGGCGTCGCTCACCGACTTCTCTCTCATCATCCCACGTTGGGAAGGCAACGTTTTCGACAAGGTTGTTCCCTGTTCCCTCGCTCGTTTCCTGCCCTTCCCCCATCCCCTGCTCACCCCTGAGCGCACCTGATCAAAGCATCATCGCTGACAAAGGTTTCCTCCTCCAAATTAAGTGAGCCCAACGAGCCCAGCAGATTTTACGAAGAAAGCAAGGGAAATGCTGAGCACCAAGTTAATGAATCTGGCAACAGGGAGGATGGTATGGAGCCCGGATAATATGGTCCAGCGACGGTCATCCCTCCTCGCGCTTCCTGTAAGGAACGCATGGGAGCCGGTTATGTGGAGCGTGGCTCACATCTGTCCCGCCGTGCCGTGGTCATCTGTATAAGTAATGGAAACAGGTTAAAGACTTCCATTCTGGTGTTGCCAGCGGGGATGGAAATGAACATGTCAGTGAAATCATCTCGGCGGAGCTGAGTGGGGAGGGGTTTGGACTAGTGTATCTGCGCTCCCTTTGGTGGCGGGAGCCCTAACGAGAGCGCTGGGATGTATAGTTTATCAGATGGAAGAGGAAGAGCAAGTCAATCTCGGAGATTAGAATCGCGGCAGGATTGCCAGTGCAGGGCGCCGTGCCCTCCCGGGGAGACCTCTGCTAATAACATGCTCTTTTCATTCCAAGGTGGGGTGGGGGTGGTGAGGAGGGGCAGGCTGCCACAGGGTTATCTGCAAGTCCAGGGTGGTCTTAGGATAGCTCTGAGCCCCTGTCTTGAAAACTTGGAAGGAGGAGAACCTGCCTTGTCTTCATTTCCCTGTAATTATAAAGGAGCCACTTTTAGAACGCGGGTGTTGGTGGTGGACAGGGAGGCCTGGCGCGGCAGTCCATGGGGTCGCAAAGCATTGGACACGACTGAGCAACTGAACTAAACTCGCGCTGCCTGAAAAGTCATTTCACTCCCTTCCTTGTCCGTGTGAGCAAGAGCCATTTTATTTGAATTGCTGAAGTGCTGTTTAACCTTCTTTCAAAGCTGGAATGGGATTTGGCTTCCCTGGGTATCATACCTGTACTTGCCACCCTGCTTCTAGAAAAATCAGGTCTTCTAGTGAGAGGAACACCCTGCGTGCCACGTGTGCTGTGACATCCTTGTAAATTCAAGTATGTTAATGTGGGCTATTCCACGTATTTCCCTACTAGAATGCTGTATTCGTATGTTGTATTTTCCAGTATCACGATCTTTCTTCCATCTAGATGCTATTAACTTAAAATCCAAGTGGGTTAAAAATGGAAACGTTTCGTTTTCTAGCCGGTTATGCTACAGGCCGGTATCTGAATGATTCCAAGTACCTAAATTTGGGGGCATGGCAGAAGCTGGGCGTCTTTGATGGAAAGAACCCATCTCTCCGTTTTCATCAGGATGTGTCCCCAGCAGGGACAGGTGTGGATGACCACCGGTTGCCTTGTGTGCGTGGGTATTTCTAGTAACCAGGCTGGTGTCTGCTGGGTTGAGAAGGAGAGACTTCAAGCTGACTTTAAGGAAGGAAGTCGTGACGGGGAAAGGCTTCTGCTCTTTCAGCGAGGCGCCCACACTTATATTCATCTTTCCCAGGAACAATGATTGCGAGCGGGCAGAGTTCTGGAGAATTCACCTCCCGGGGAACAGAAAGCAGGACTCACAGGAAAACACCCTTGTATTGTGCATAATTGGGGTGCAGATTGAGACGCAGGTTTGTGGGGGGGATTGCAGACCTAATTGCTCAGAGCCCAGGTTACTCAGACTCAGGGGAATTTGAAACTTTGCTACACTTAACCATGAAAAAGCAAAGACAGCTGTCACTTCTCCCCGTTCTTCAAATGACTGTTGACTATCAGAGCAAATCTTGTGTCTTCTTTAAAGAAACAAAGATGTTCTAAAAACATGTTGGCCTGTGATTTGAGAAATAGGATCTAGATCTCATTTGCTGATGGCGTGCGCCTCGTGGTATAATTGCCATGTGAGAGGAACATATTTTTCCAGACAATATGTGTGTGTTTACACTGCAAACCATCAGGACACACATTGGTGTCAGATTCAACTCTAGCAGGGATGGTCTATGTCGCCTTCTGTCCACTCACATCAGAAGACGCGGGGTTTAATCTGGCTAGGGATGGCAGCGCATCTTTAGGGACACATTGGCATCCAGAAGGCACCTTTTATGGCAAAAACTACTAACGAGTTAATTTATTTTTAACAAGTGAAGTCTAGCCATAAGAACAGTTGTCTCATTCTCATTTGGGGGTGGTGGGGAGGTCTTTGTATTTTTTATTCCCTCCCACCTGCACATACCCGTACGCCCACGTGGAGGCTGGCAGCTTCCCGCTTGGCGTGTGCTCGTCCCGTCGGCCTCTGCGTGTCGTCTGGCATGTGGCAGGACCCGCCGCGCGTGTTCACCGCGTCACGCTCCACGCCGCGTGCTGGGCTCGGGAGGGCTGGGGGCGGTGGTGGTGGTGGGGGGGAGTGATGGCAAAGCTGTTTTGACACAAAAAGAAGTAGCAGAGATGATGATTTGAAGTCTTTGTTTTATTTGATGGGAGGAATGTCATTTCTTTCTGTAAGTGATTGTAGAAAAAGAATTTTATGCTGCAGTTACCGTTTCTACGCTTATTCATTCATCAGATTTCCTCAGGGTGGGGGTGGGTGAGGGCAGAGGGGAGCTGAGGGTTCTAGCAGAGAAAATGCAGCCGCGTCGAGTTGATTCTGTTTTCTGTGATTCAGTAGCTGCTCTCATCCAAATCTTTTAAGGCTAAACAGCTGTATTCATTCACCTCACGACATATATTGCTCTGTTCCATCACTAGAAAGAAAAAATGTCTACAAATATTTTAATGTACTTTGGTATATTTGTATCCATGTGAATTTTTAGAAAATTGTAGTTCGTGATGAAACCAAAGGCTCACGACCAATAATTACTCTGTCCAAGCTTGGATGTTTCTGTATGTCTTTCTCAGTCTCTCTATCTCTATGTAGGCAAAATTTCCAAACAAGCATCTGGGAGAGCAATTAGGAGAATTCACATAATAGTAAGAATAAACCCAATTATTATGATGCATGTTTGGCCGACTCTTTGAGACCCCATGGACTGTAGCCCGCCAGGCGCCTCTGTCCACGGGACTCTCCAGGCAAGAACACTGGAGTGGGTTGCCATGCCCTCCTCCAGGGGATCTTCCCGACCTAGGGATTGAACTTGCGTCTCCTGCAGCTCCTGCATTGCAGGCAGATTCTTCACCGCTGAGCCACTAGGGAAACCCAATTATGATAAGAGAATGATATTTTCTGATACGATAGTGTGGATGTAACTGATTCAGACGCCATTATTGTTATTAAGGGGATTTCAAGAAAGTCAGGTGCATCTGACCTTGTGTTAAGCGTCCAGCCAAGTGCAGCAGTAATTATGTAGGGCAGGCTTGTTCTCCATCTATCACTTTGGCACATAATTTATATCGACCGTAATATAAAGACAAAAATTCTCCTAACTTCGTGTTAACAGTAGGTGTGTCATTGAGACCTTCAGGGGTGTACCCTGCACTGCTCACACCCACACCCCAGTCCACGGAAACCTGACATTTCCTGTCTTTTCCTATGTGTTTATGAGAATAAGCTGCTGGATGTGAATGTGGAGATTCGTGTCTGAGACGTAAGTCCTGCATGAGGTTCGGAGTATGAGTTACATTTCTTTATTCTCGTTTAAGCCACTTGAAGAGCTGTTTCATGCCCAAGTCTCCTCTCCAGATTTCTGAATGTCATCCATCAGGGTGAATCTTACTCTCTCTGATGAAAGTCATTTCTCATTTCAGGTGGTAGAAAATCTAGGTCAGGGCCTGGTTTCAGACCTACTTGGCTAATGCTGGGTTTGTGGACCCAGACTTATCAGACTATCCTAACGTGGTCTTTATCCTGCCCCAAAAGGAGAGGCAGTAACTGAAAACATCGATTTCCCCATGCTTGGCAGTGGTAGTAAATGTCTTAGAGATGGCTGGCTTTTCAACGTGGATCAAGAAAACATTTGCCTTGTATATTAACACACAGTCCGTTAGTAGTGAAATAGCTGTGTGCTTTCCTGGGTTCATACGGGAGTTATTTATCTTCTGTTCTTCTTTTCATTTCAACTTCTCTTTTAATTTTTCAAGATTCTCATAATTTTTTTTTCTTTTCTTTTTCCTCCTAACACTGCTGAAAATCAGAGAAGGTTTTCAGTCTTTTTAATTGAGACTTAAGCTCTGATTTGTGCTTTGTCACTTGCTGAGTGACATTGTTGTAACTGCAGCAAAGTCCAGACACGAGAGTCATATCTGATGTGCTTGCTGGGAGGGGCGCCCTGAAATGAGGCTGTTTGTTTCCCACTTACCTTGAATTAATTCCAGGCCAGGGAGAAAGGGGACATGTTATACTTATTTTAAGGGAGTCACCTGTGGATTTCTAATTAGAATTGGGTAAAACCCATAGGCCATTTTATTTACAGACTCCACAATTCTAAAGCAGGGCCTCTGTCCGGTTTTACGCAAAGAAATCCTCATTATCAGTCAGGTGGTTTAGCAAACCCATACATGAGCCATTGGAGCCAGACCCCTAAAATTGGCCAAAGTGACAGAAAAAGTTTCACTTCTTCCACATCAGAGCGAAAGCGGCCTTTCAGATTTGCTTGACAGATTGTCAACCTTCCTGCGAAAAAATCAGAACTGAGGTTCGTAAATTAACATCCATCCCACTTGTATTTAATGTTCTTTCAAAGAAGCAAGGAAGGGGTTCTGACCCCTTATCTCCTTTCTCTGCATTTTCTATTTCCCAGTGTCTTCTGACTTTCGTCAGAATTACCTGCTGTCTTTGTAACACAGGTGAAGTTACTTCAGAAGTGATCAGTGATAAATTTGGAAGAAAAATGTGTTCTGCGAGATTTTACAATGAGTTGGAGCTGTGCATTTATCACGGAGGTGTGCGTAAGCCCCTTTTGTGAATTGGCCCCTTGGAGTAAATATATTTTGATATAACAGCCATCTGTTCATGGGTATCACGTTTGCCAGTCTAAAACCTAGTTTGATGTAGATAAACATGTAATTTGGTCTGATTGTATAGTTTCACCAGGTGGCAATACAATAGCCACGTTCGGTCTTTGCTGTGAGCCGGAGCCCAAGCAGAGAGCCAAGGCCTGGGTTTCACAGTTGTCACTTTTGAATTTCCCTTTCCCTCGTTCACAGCCAGCTCTCAATTATGTGTGCTAATGAGGAAAAGAGAGCTCGGATAAACAAAGTTCCCTAACCCGATTCTGGTCGTGTATTCCCCCGCCTGCCCCCTCAGGCCTGGGGAAGAGCCAAACCAGGAGCTTCTCTGTGTGTGCACCCTCTCCGGGCCCCCACCTTCCTCTGGGCGGCTGTGATCAGAAAGTCTGCAGGATGGCAGTGGAGGGCACTTCCCGAATAATCTGCTGCCCAAACCTCACGTCTACACAGCAACAGAGGCCAGCCATGGGCCTGCTTTTCCTGGGATGAGAAGATGCCTGTCGTGGGCACTTCCTGGCTCCTCTTAAGGGTCCCATCGCAGGGCTGGATGAGCTCAGAGTGGAGCTTGGTGATGAGGGCAGTGTGTCTAACGTTCCTACGCATCCTTCCTGCAGCCCCAGCGCTGGGGAGACGGAGGCCCCGAGGATGGAATCTGTGAGTGGAGCACATGGGTCAGTCTGTCCCTTCTGTAAGTCTGTCCTCAGATGATGATGGGGGTCTGTCCTTCAACCCGGAACCATAACGGTGGCCCCGCAGCCTGGACCCGACGGGCGTGGGCAGGTGAACGCCACCCGCAGCCCCTGTGCACTTGGGGTCACTCTTGCACTTGCTGGGTGGGACAGATGTGGTGGTGGGGGTGTCTGTGTGGCCCCTTCCTCCCTGCTGCCAACATGACGAAAGCAAAGGACTCCGTCCCGCCTGCTACTGAAGCCCTGTGGTCTTGTTCCAGACACCCTGGGGTCCAGTCTGCAGACCTGCACAACCCTTGTCCATCTGCCCCAGGCCCAAATTCTCAAGCGAAACCCATTCGTTTCTGGATCCTTCTGAGGTTCCTGGTTTGAGCCTAGTTTTGGAAGGTAGGGGCGGTTGTTGGGGGGTGGGTGGAGAGAGAGGCTTAGGCACTGCTTTCAAAGAATCCCTTGAAACCCTTGGCATCTGTGGCCAGCTCATCGTCCGTGTGTTCACGTGACCACAAGCACCATGGGGTAGGGTAACACTGACTGCTGCTTGGTCCGAGGACTCCTAGAAAGGGTGGGGTGTGAAAAGCGAGGAGGTGAGGGTTGCTTGGGAGGTGCATGCATGTCTTTCCAAAGCGGATGCTGCCGGGCCCGTGTATCCAGGGAGGAGCCGGTCAGAAGGGCGTCCAGTGTGAGGACCTAGGACCGACGCCCCCTGCCCCCAGCTGCCCCCTGGGTCTGTATTTCCTTGCGTCCCTTGTAAATTAGAGTTGAAAAGTTAATTTATAATACATGGTAGAACAGGGAAATAGCCAAAGAATATGAGCTTACCGGGATAAATACAGTGGAGGACTGTGTGATAAAGTAGGAATCCTGGGAGTCTAGAAATGGACAGGGACCATGTTGGCGGAAGATGGAGTGATGGAGCCTTGTGGCCACTGACCCTGGGGACTGAGGGCCTCAGGAGAGGCCCTGCCAACTCCTCACCTGTCAGTGGGACCCGCAGCCCCCTCCCCAGGGAAGGCTGTGTGGAGACCCCGCTGGGGGCGGTGGGGGAGCAGGAGTGGGGCGGGAAGCAGACAGACGGCAGATGCACAGGCAGACTCTCAGTGCCCCCAAGATCCTGCTGCAGGAACCCCGATACCACCTGCACCCCTCCGTTGTTCTCCCCGCTTCTTACCTTTTAACATGAAAAAATAAAAGTCACAATGAACAAAGCCCTTCCCGGATTCCTGCCCCCAGGCTGGGCCCTGCCTTCTCCGGATCCCTAATTCCCAGGGTCTGGCTGGTGGCTGTTTCCAGCTATTTTATTCCAGAAATGGTGTGAAACGGCTAATTCGTGTGTGTTGAATTGAAAACACTGAAGATTTTGAAAACAGAGCTATTTACTAAAAGCCATTTCAGTCAACAAACTCATATATTCATTATCTAGAAAAAAAACTATCAATATTTTCTAAGAGGTTTTTTCCATTGTGCTGTGAATAGGTTTGTCTTCTGCTTTTTCCGTTTAATGAATCTCTCCTTGTCATTAAAACATAGTTTTCAATGTTGCATCATAGGTATAAGCAAAACATCACCCAACTACTGATTATTGTTGAAGATTTAGACAATGGCAAATTTCATATGAAATAATACCGTAAAGGACATCTTTGTGCATGCTGCTGCTGCTGCTGCTAAGTCGCTTAGTGTCCGACTCTGTGCGACCCCATGGACGGCAGCCCACCAGGCTCCCCTGTCCCTGGGATTCTCCAGGCAAGAACACGGGAGTGGGTTGCCATTTCCTTCTCCAATGCATGAAAGTGAAGTTGCTCAGTCATGTCCGACTCCCAGCAACCCCATGGACTGCAGCCCACCAGGCTCCTCCCTCCATGGGATTTTCCAGGCAAGAGTACTGGAGTGGGGTGCCATTGCCTTCTCCGTCTTTGTGCATGAACCCTCTGTATTTTATATCACCTTCTGAGGCTATGCTTCCTAAAGTAAAATTATTGGGCCAAAGGGTATCAACATTTAAATATTTCTCTCCTCTTACTCTTTTTTCGTTGAGATTCTCTCATTCATAACAGCATGAAGGGCACATAAGAAGTGTCCTAAATACTGATACAGAATTAGAAAGTGGGAGTGTATGTCACTTAGTCATGTCCGACTCTTTGTGAACCCGTGGACCAAAGCCCGCCAGGCTCCTCTGTCCATGGGATTTCCCAGGCAAGAATACTGGAGTGGGTAGTCCTTCCCTTCTCCAGGGGATCTTCTCAACCCAGGGATTGAACCTGGGTCTCCCGCATTGCAGGCAGATTCTTTACCACTGAGCCACCAGGGATACAGAATTACTTGGGGTCACTACTTCATTCACAAGCATTTACTCCAAGTGTTTTCGGCACTGAGGTGCTAACACAACAAAGGATAGTAACTGGGTCCTGAGATGGTGAGTGGAGGGGTCTCGGGCTGGGAGTCAGGTGACCCCCCTCTGAGTCCTGAGCCCCTCATCTGTCTCCTGTGTGACCTGGGGGAAGTCGGTCAACTTCTTGAGACTCCATTTCCTTATCTGTAAAATGGGCTTATCAGGGACACTGCCTTGTAGGGTTGTGAGGGTTAAAATAAGGTGAAGAAATGAAAATGCCCAGCCCAGGGAGGTGGGCAGGGGTGCCCAGCAGTTTTAATTAAACAAGCGAGTTCACAGTTTGATGATGAGGATAGACAGGTAAACATCTCTTAATTCCGCAGGGAATGAATCCCAGGAGGGGATTAAGCAGCCTCGTGAAGGAGGTGACATCAGAGCCTCGCGTTGAGGAGGAGCGTCATCCCCAGGCAGAGAATCAGAGGTTGGGGGTGGTGACCCCGGGACCGGGGTGCTCAGGGGCTGACACGTAGTGGAGGGAGGGGTCTGCACGCCCTGTGCTACTCCTGGGCTTGTAACAAAGATCTTAGCTCCAGGGTCACGGAGGAGGAGTGTGGCCAGGCAAGAGGGAAGAGGCCAGCTGGGAGGCTGCTGCACTGTCTGGTGACGGGCCTGGGGGGTCCACATTCGGGCAGAGGCCACGTCGGGTACAGGGCTGCAGGACAGGAGGCGCTGAGGATAACTCGCTTTTCAGGTGTGGACAGCTTGTGTGGGGTGGTTCAACTGCTGAGCTAGGAGACTCCTAACTCAGGAGGAGGAAGTAAGCTTTTATTGGGGCAGCCCCTCTAGGTCTGGAGGGGCAGGGGAAGCCATGTGTCTGTCTGTAGTTGACTGGGAGTGCCTGTGGGACACCTGTGTTGGGGGGCGGGGCTGGAGGGGCAGGGGAAGCCATAAGTCTGTAGTTGACTGGGGGTGCCCGTGGGACACCCACATTTGAGCTGGAGCTCCTTCTGTGTGCCCGACACCACGTGGGCTCAGACAGCGCTCAGGAGGGCTTCACGGAGCCCAGCCTTCCCCAATGGGGCAGGAGAACCCGAGGCCCCCTCTGGAGGGGCTTCACAGTGACATAGATCTGGTGGTCATGGGCGTGCCCTGGAGGAGTCAGGGAAGAAGTCAAGGTCAGCCGTAAAGAGGCCACAGAGGGACCGGCAGGGGGACAAGCAGGGTGGATTCAGGGAGCCGCGCCCTGATCCCAGAGAGCACAGTCAGCTCCCAGGAGTGTGACTGGGCCGGGGAGCAGGGGGAACTGTGTCCCTGTGGGGTGTCAGGGAGCTGGGCATGCTCAGCCCGGTAGGGGGATGCTGGCAGGCCCCAGGCTGCACCCCAAGTCTCCCTAGAGCTCCCCA
>NW_011494925.1:3923172-3927851 GCF_000754665.1 Bison bison bison
CTCTGCTTGTGTTTCTCCTGGGAGATGAGCCCCAGAAGGCAGGCGTGTTAGGTGTCCCCCACCTCCCCACGCCCTGGAAAATGGGGGACTGGTGTCCAAGGACGGAATGGCAGAAACCAGTGCCCCTTAGGAGGCCAGGGTTTGCTTTCCGTGGTTCCAGCAGTGACTGTTGCCCTGGGGCTGGAGAGGGTGGAGTGAGAGGCGTTTGAGCTCAACCTGGGGCTCCTGGGTGCAGACGGGTCAGTGTCGGGTAGGCAGGGAGGACAGGCCGGGACGCGCCAGGCTCTGAGGACATCCGCTCTGCTGGGACACGGACATGCATGACCGGTGGGTGCTGAATACCCCCTGGAGGTAGAGGGAGCCCCCGTCTGTGTTTCCAGAGGAAGAGGAAAGTGGTCTGCTCACTCCACACCCCCGACGGTTCCTGCTGTGGGCAGGTGATGGAGCCTGTGGCCGTCCGTTGAGGGGGCAGCAGCCCACAAGCGGTGCAGCGCTGGGCAAGGCGCCAGCACAGCGCCGGGCTCCCCGGCTGAGCCAAACGCGCCCAGTCAAAGGCTTACCTTCAGTCAGTCGCTGGTGTGGATCTTTTCACAAAAGTGGACCATCTGGGTCTAGTGGGCAGCCTCCCCACTAGGTGATCACCTTCTAGGTGACCCCAGAGTGTGGCTCAGAAGGCGCACTGTGGGGGGCTGCTGGGAGTCCGGCCAACACCCCGGGGACCTGGTGCCTCTGTCTTCAGAGGGCTCTGCCCAGGATGCCCGAAGCCTCAAGTGTCCCCGTCGGAATCCTCAGAGCTGGGCCTGGTGTCCAGGCCAGGGCCAGGGAGCCTGCAGGCGGTGGGTGTGACCAGAGCTTCGGTCTTCTGCCTGAGGACCCCAGCCGTGGGCGCTTGGGACCCTGGACCGTCCTAAACCTGTAGTGGTCTTGGGGAAAGGAGAAAGCGGTCAAGTTCACGGTCAGTCTGCAGGGGCCCACGGCCTCAGGCAGGCCGCTGTGCAGGTGTGGACGCCTGTGTAACCCTGCGGGCTCACCCTGTCGATTATTTTTCACGCTCTCAGAGCAGGCCCCACAGGCTGTGGTTCCCTGAGCCGTTAGTGGACTGAGACGGGACTGCCGTCATCTGGGAAGCAGCTGTGCACGTGCTCGCCTGGTCATGCTGCTGCCCGGGTGCAGGGCGGCCCCGCGGAGAAGCAGAGGTCAGGCAGGGAGCTGAAAGGCCCGGCGGAGCGTGCGTGTCCACCGTGTGTGCATCCGTGTGCAGAGCCCTTGGTGGGCGGGCGTGGACGCTCCCGTGTGGCTCCCTCCTGCCCCACGTCCAGCCTCTGGGCAGCCGCCTCCTTCTCTGTCTCTCCATCACTGTCCCTGAAAACGCAGCGCTGCCTGCCACATTCCCTCGGGGTCCGGCTCTGATAATGTGATAATGAGTGATTCTACTTAATGAGACACCCTCTCAGGTCATATCAGTGCATTTTAATAGGGCCTTTCTGGAAATATCTTAACCCTAAATTTCCCAGGTAGTTGACGGAACACTGTTTCCACACACACACACAAAGAAGAAAGAAAGAAAAGAGAAAGAAGTAAAAGCACGCTGGTCAGGTCAGTTAAGCGGTGCAGGGGATTATGTCCCCTTGGGAACTGACAAGACCTGTCACATGGTGAAGGATCTGAAATGTTCTGCAGTAAACAGCCGGGTTCCATCCAGGCGTTTATATGCCCTCTATCCCTCTCATTCCCCGGACAGCTGTCAGCAGCCCGAGCTTCTGGGAAACTCCGCTTTCACCCTGAGAAGTCACCCTCTGTGCAGCTTGGCCCGTAGCAGGCCATCGTAGCACCTACTATAGGCATTGTTAGGTTAAAAAGTTTTTTATTGTGTGAAAATATTCATAACTTCGAAGTTACTATTTTAACCATTTTATGGGCATGGCTCAGTGGTATTAAGTAAGTTTACATTGTTATGCAGCCAAACCCAGCATCCATCTCCAGATCTTTCCATCTTCCCACGTTGAAACTCAACCCATTAAACACCAACTTCTTTTTTTTTTCCCCCTCTTTTAAACTTTTTATTTTGTACTGGAGTATAGCTGAGTAACAATGTTGTGATAGTTTCAGGTGGACCGCAAAGGGTCTCAGCCATACATATACATGTGTCCTCTCCCTCGGAAACTCCCCTACTATCCAGGCTACCACATAACACTGAGCAGAGTTCCCTGTGCTATACAGTAGGTCCTTGTTGGTTATCCATCTTAAATATAGCAGTGTAATAGCTAGCTTTCCATTTCTCCCTGTCCCCCGACCCTGGAAACCACTGTTCTCTTTCTGTCTCTGTGAGCAGACCTCACTACTCTAGGTGTCTCGTGTAAGGAGATTCCTAAGTATTTGTCTTTTGTTGCTGGCTTAACGGCTTCCCAGGTGGCTCAGTGGTAAAGAATCCGCCTGCAATGCAGGAGATGTGGGTTCGATCCCTGGGTCGGGAAGATCTCCTGGAGAAGGAAATGGCAACCCACTCCAGTATTCTTGCCTGGGAAATCCCATGGATAGAGGAGCCTGGCGGTCCACAGTACACAAGGTTGCAAAAAAGCTGGACATGACCCAGTGATGAAACCTAAGGTTGTTACACTGAGCACAGTGCCCCTGATTTAGTCCACACTGAAGCATGCATCAGACTCTCCTTACTTTTAAAGGCTGAATAATATCCCATCGTGTGTGTAAACCACACTTCATTCACCCATTCAACCATCAGTGGACACTAGGGTTGTTTCCACCTTTCAGCTCTTGTGAGCAATGCTGCTTAGTATATCCGGGGCTCTCTGACTTCTGCTCCATCCAGGCAGGGGCTGGTGGTGCTATGTTGCTTCCTCCTTTTTTCAGTAGAGACTAGAGTATTTTTATCACTTACCATTGAAGCGAGTTTTTATTTATGGACACCATAGAATCCTGTCCCTGGGGTATCTTTCCCTAAAAGTTGACAACCAGGTCCCCCCATGGGGAGGCTCATGAGGGACCCCGTTGCTTACAGAGGGAAGAGTCTACAGGCGGAGGAGCAGGGGCCCCTCGGCTGCCCACCTTGTCACTTCCCCCCTTGTCTTCCCATCCAGCTATGATGGCCAGACCGACATCTCTAAGAAGAGGGCAGACGCTGCCCTTCCGTTGAAATGTGTTCACTTAGGCGGGGTTTGGGGGCTTGCCTTGGTGGAAACCTGTTTCCACCGTGGCGCTGCGGCGGGTCGGTGTATAAAGTGGGGGCGGCCTTGTATCCTTGGCTGAGAAACGACTTTTTAAAGATGGCGTGAGCGCTGGGGAGGCCGCGTCTTCGGGGTGCCGTCCGCACTCACTGTGTTTCCTTGCTCTCTCCTAGCTTATGTTCCTGAGGAAGAACTGAAAGCAGCAGTGATAGACGAGGGGAGCGTGGAGGAGGATGGGCTGCCCGGGGATGTTCAGGAGGCCGACTTCGCGTGCAGCGAGGAGGCGGAGATCAAGGAGGCCCAGAGCTACCAGAACTCCCCCATCAGCACCGCGACCAACCAGGACGCGGGCTACGGCTCGCCCTTCAGCGAACACAGCGACCAGCCCGCCCACTTCAAAAGCTCCTCCTCCAAGGAGGAGAAGGAGGAGCGCCAGGGCGCGGAAGGCGTCTCCTACCCCCAGGACAGTTTGGCCCAGATCAAGGCCGTGTACGCAAACCTCTTCTCCGAGTCCTGCTGGTCCAGCTTGGCCCTGGACTTGAAGAAGTCAGCCTCGACCACGAGCACCAGCGATGCGGCCCAGAAGGAGGGCTCCACCCCCGCCCCCACGCCCCCCACCAGCACCGCGGGGGCCACGGGCACCACGGCGAGCACCCCCAGCTCAGGCTCGGGCGCCAGCGGCGGCTCGGGCTACGACTGGCACCAGGCCGCCCTGGCCAAGACGCTGCAGCAGACGTCGTCGTACGGCCTGCTGCCAGAGCCCAGCCTCTTCAGCACCGTGCAGCTCTACCGCCAGAACAACAAGCTCTACGGCTCGGTGTTCACGGGCGCCAGCAAGTTCCGCTGCAAGGACTGCAGCGCCGCCTACGACACGCTGGTGGAGCTGACGGTGCACATGAACGAGACGGGGCACTACCGCGACGACAACAGGGACAAGGACTCGGAGAAGACCAAGCGGTGGTCCAAGCCCCGGAAGCGCTCGCTGATGGAGATGGAGGGCAAGGAGGACGCGCAGAAGGTGCTCAAGTGCATGTACTGCGGGCACTCGTTCGAGTCCCTGCAGGACCTCAGCGTGCACATGATCAAGACGAAGCATTACCAGAAAGTGCCTCTCAAGGAGCCTGTGCCAGCCCTCACCAAGCTGGTCCCCTCCACCAAAAAGCGGGCGTTGCACGAGCTGGCGGCCCCCGGCTCCCCTGAGCCGGCCGGAGCGGCGGCAGCCGAGGCAGCACTGAGTGAGGCGGCCAAGGAGCAGAAGACGGCCAACCCCTACGTGACACCCAACAACCGCTACGGCTACCAGAACGGGGCCAGCTACACCTGGCAGTTCGAGGCCCGCAAGGCCCAGATCCTCAAGTGCATGGAGTGCGGCAGCTCCCACGACACCCTGCAGCAGCTCACCGCCCACATGATGGTCACTGGGCACTTCCTGAAGGTGACCACCTCCGCCTCCAAGAAGGGGAAGCAGCTGGTGCTGGACCCCGTGGTGGAGGAGAA
>NW_011494925.1:3927951-3939045 GCF_000754665.1 Bison bison bison
CCCCCTGCCGCCGACCACGCACACCCGGCTCCCTGCCGCAGCCACCACTGCCCATGTCAAGAAGCAGCCTGACTCTCCGGCTGGCCCCACCGTCGCGGAGGAGAAAAAGGAGCCCGAGAAGGACAAGGCGGCCCTGGTGGCGGGGGAGGTGGACAAGAAGATCAAGGAGGAGGGCGAGGACACGGGCGAGAAGTTCGAGCCCACTGCTCTCTACCAGTACCTCCGCGAGGAAGACCTGGATGACAGCGCCAAGGGCGGCGTGGACATCCTCAAGTCCCTGGAGAACACGGTCTCCACGGCCATCAGCAAAGCCCAGAATGGCGCACCCTCATGGGGTGGCTACCCGAGCATCCACGCCGCCTACCAGCTGCCGGGCACCGTGAAGCCACCGCCGGCAGTGCAGAGCGTGCAGATGCAGCCGTCCTTCGCTGGCGGCGTGAAGCCGCTGTCTGCTGAGCACGGCGCGCTCCTGCACTCCCCGGGGAGCCTCACGCCGCCGCCCCACAAGAGCAACGTGTCGGCCATGGAGGAGCTGGTAGAGAAGGTCACGGGCAAGGTCAGCGTGAAGAAGGAGGAGAGGCCGGCAGAGAAGGAGAAGGGCTCTCCGGCCAAGGCCGCGTCCCCAGCGGCCAAGGAGAATAAGGACTTCCCCAGGGCCGATGAGCTGGGGGGCAGCAGCAAGCCCCAGCCCAAGAAGGGCCCCGAGGCCGACGGGGGAAAGGCCAAGAAGGAGGGCACGGGGGACGCCCACACCCCAAACGGCACGGAGCCCCTCAAGGCCAAAGTGACCAATGGCTGTAACAACCTGGCCATCATCACTGACCACTCACCTGAGCCCTCCTTCATCAACCCGCTGAGCGCCCTGCAGTCCATCATGAACACCCACCTGGGCAAGGTGTCCAGGCCCGTGAGCCCCTCACTGGACCCGCTGGCCATGCTCTACAAGATCAGCACCAGCATGCTGGACAAGCCGGCCTACCCTGCCCCTCCCGCCAAGCCGCCCGGCGCCGCTGACCGCTACTTCTACGAGAACAGTGACCAGCCCATCGACCTGACCAAGTCCAAGAGCAAGCCCCTGGTGCCCGGCGCCTCTGATGGCGTGTCCTCGCCGCTCCGGGAGAGCGCACTCATGGACATCTCGGACATGGTGAAGAACCTCACAGGCCGGCTGACGCCCAAGTCCTCCACACCCTCCACCGTGTCTGAGAAGTCGGACGCTGATGGCAGCAGCTTCGAGGAGGCGCTGGACGAGCTGTCACCCGTCCACAAGCGGAAGGGGCGGCAGTCCAACTGGAACCCGCAGCACCTGCTCATCCTGCAGGCCCAGTTCGCCTCGAGCCTGCGCGAGACAGCGGAGGGGAAGTACATCATGTCGGACCTTGGCCCCCAGGAGCGGGTCCATATCTCCAAGTTCACCGGGCTGTCCATGACCACCATCAGCCACTGGCTGGCCAACGTCAAGTATCAGCTGCGGAGGACAGGGGGGACCAAGTTCCTGAAGAACCTGGACACAGGGCATCCTGTTTTCTTTTGCAACGATTGTGCCTCTCAGTTCAGAACTGCTTCCACGTACATCAATCACCTAGAGACACACTTAGGCTTCAGCTTGAAGGATCTCTCCAAGTTGCCCCTAAACCAGATTCAAGAACAGCAGAATGTTTCCAAAGTCCTGGCGAGCAAAGCCTTGGGCCCTTCGGGGGCTGCCGAGGACGAGCTGGGCTCCACATTCCAGTGCAAGCTGTGCAACCGGACTTTCGCGAGCAAGCATGCAGTCAAACTGCACCTCAGCAAGACCCACGGCAAGTCCCCCGAGGACCACCTGATCTATGTGACCGAGCTGGAGAAACAGTAGCCCCGGGCCCGCGCCCAAGGCGCATTGCACTAACGTCGTACCGCACTAGGCCCGGCCTGAGCCTCCGAAATCAGCCTGCCCTCGGTTGCTGACCGCCTGTCTGGACCTTGGTTTTTCTTACACATATTTTGTAGTTATATTTATATGCTCTTCGTCCGATCGTGCATGTTCCTTTTCTTTTTCCGTGAGTCAGAGTCTGACCTTTATTTTCAACATCTGTTCTCGATGTTCAGCTCTCTTTTGTAGGAGATAGTGGGGCACACTCCTCGGAGACACTTACTTAGCAGGAAAGAAAGACACAAATAACAGAGATAGACGTCGTCCTAAAATTACAAAGCTGCCATGACAGTAAAGGTCAGAGAACCTCCTAGTGTCAGATTTAACCCTGTGAGGACTGCAATCGCATTTCTGTGCCTTTCACTCAAAAAAAAAAAAAAAAAAGAAAAAAAAAAGGCTTAAAGGCATTTCATTCAGATCAAAAGCTGTGTCAGACACAAAACTTATTTAATAATTAAAAAACGAGCTTTTATATGCAGAACTGGTTTGTGAAGGAAGCATGCATGCAGCTGTTGGAGAGCAGAAAGTTGTCTAGGATGTGGGGGTTAGGAAGCCACAACGTCATACGTTTAAAACAGAAAACAAAACAAAAACTAACAACAAAAAACAGCAAACACCCCAGTTGCCACTATGCCCAAACCCTCTGGATGCTGAAAAATGCCATTTTTGGCAAAAAAAAAAAAAAAAAAGTATGCAAGTTATTATTTAAAAATGTGTAAAAATGCTATTTCTTTTTTCCTGTAAAATACTGCGGTTTATAGTTATTTACAAATGTAAGCTTTGGTACAAGCTGACCTTTCTATAAGCGTGCTGCATTGGTAAATGAAAAAAAAATGGGGCAAATGTTGGCGTCCTTTCCTTGTAAATTGCCAGCATCAGCTTAAAAACTCCTATATGTTACATATCGTACCATTTTAATCTATTCAACTTTCTTTGTACCTTCTGGCTGTATGCTTTCTCTTTTAACTTTTTATATTGTCATTTTATATTAAATTTCTGTGTATATAATGTAAAACCACAATTTTTGAATAAAATTTAGTTCCTGCAGCTTGATTTAAATAGAGAAATTTTACTGGCACCTGCGTCTTTCCAGATGCATGTATATCAGACGAAAATAAATAAATGAAGACAAAGCAAGCGATGCACTATTAATTATACATTTTGATGTTCTATCATTAATATTGTACAGTACATTTTGGTTCACACAATTAAATCCACTGTTTTCTCAAATGTAAAATAAACCCACATGCAGTTCTTGATTTACATAGATTGTCATGTCGTCATTATTCTGCCTCTGAGACGTTATTCCAGCAACGAGAGGTATTTGCTTATGCAGTCGACCAACAGAAATTCTATTCAGAACCGTCGTTTCATGATGTGTGTGCTAAAACGCTTATTCAAATGATAAGTACTCTTTTTTTTAACGATAATTAAAATTTTTAACTCCACTGGGTGCCACTGGATTCCAGAGTATAGTCATTGAGCGACAGCCGATTTGTACATCGAGGGACCGAGGTGCTTCTTGGGAGAATCCTCTCCCCCTGTTTTGAAATGTTTACAGTCATCCTTTGGTGTATCTGGGGACCTAATGGCAGATCTTGTTCTAACAGCAGACCCTGGGGGCCTTGAAATTGGTTCTGCATTGTTCCAAAGAGGAAAGGCTGGTTTCCACACTTTTAATTGAGACTTTCCTGGCGGTCCAGTGGCTAAGACTTCGCCTTTCAATGCTGGGGGTACTGGTTCGATTTCCTGGTTGGGGAGCTGAGATCTCACATGCCTCTCCTGGCCAAAAAAAACAAAACATAAAAAGCAAAATTGTAACAAATTCAACAGACTTTAAAAATGATTCACGTAAAAAAAAAAAAAATCTCTCAAAAAAGGTACAATTTTAATAAAATGCTCTGCTCTCCCTCATCCAGGATTTGGGACCGGCCTTCCTTGGTCAGGTTGCTCCGGAGCATGACGACGAGGGGAGGCGGTGTTTGGGGAGAGACCACCGGGCCTCCAGTCTGTGACTCCACCTTCTCTGTGGGTGAGGATCCTGTGCTGAACTCAGTGGACACTCACCCAGGGTCATGGGGCCCACGATTGACAGAACTTGGGCCTGAGTCCACAAGGCTCTGCCCCAGGGGCTGTGCTCTTAATCACCCCCTTCCTGTGCTCTGTGAACTGCCCCCTGGGGAGAACGGGCCCCCGGGGAGGGTCTGTGGTCTCTAGCAGCCGCACGGAGCAGATGAGCCTTCTTCCAGTTCCTGCCACTGCAGCCCCAGATCCAGATGCAAAGCAGGCCGGCTCTATCTTCTGTTGGGTCTGAATAGTAAATTGCAGTGATGTTGGTTAAGTGTGAAGTGTCCTCTACTAGTAATACAGAAACTTGATTCCTGTGAATACAGGTGGAAACATCCGGAGGACCAGTTGGCTGCCTTTTGTGTGAGGATTTACTTATACAGGTTTCTGCTTCCTTCATCAGTGTTTGAAGAGACGCACCCTGGCCTTCTTCCTCTGGTCTTGTGTGTCCCCGAACGCACTCCAGAGGTGACACTGCGCTCTCTCAGGGGAGCCCCCCTTTCTCCCAGGGGAACAGGCTGCTGCTTCCGGAGCCCGAGGGCAAATGGCCCTAAGGGTCTGGCATGAGCTGGCCACAGATCCCCCTGTAGGAGGCTGGCAGGCCTGGTGGGGGCAGGCGTCCTGCTAACCTTGTGTACACACAAACATAACCCTATTTTGCATTTGTGTTTGCAGCTTGAACTTCAGGTTTAGTAAGTAATCAAATGTTTTTCCTTTTCAATGTGGATTTTTGAAAAGTTTGAGGTATGCCTCTGAATGTGGATTGGGTCTGGATGTTAATTGTTATTTAGTCGATATTTGAAAGATGTAAAGCCTATAAAATAATGATGACGCTAGCTGATGTAAGAGAAACAAACTTTGAGGCATGTTTGCAGAAAGAAGGGATTAAAAACTTCCAAGATTTATGTTCCTCCATTTCTATGTTTGGTAATCTTCAAAAAGCTTTGAAACATTTGAAAGCCTATCTAAATGACTTCTGAAGTTTCAGAAACCAGTGCCTACAAATAAAGGTTTCTGCTTTTTTCCAAGGTAGAATTTCTGTTACTTACTTATTATTATTTTCCTGAAGGTGGTGGAAACCATTAAAAGCCAGTCATTGAATTGTAAAATTAAAAAATACCAAAGAGTAAGATTTGGAGAGCATTTATAATTTTCCCATACCTTTTATAGTAAAAGTAATACATAGCCTTTGCAGAAAACGTGTAACGCACACACAAAAAATGAAATAAAGAAGGAAATAAAAATCAACTAATGTTTTCATCTAGAGAAAAATCATTTAATATTTTAGTGCTAACATCTTTTTTTAATTTTCTACAAAACAAATGCACAACATACTTTTGTACTTGCTTTTTCTGTTAGTAGATAATGTGTATGTTCCCATTTCATTAAATATCAAACATTTTGAATCTTACTGAGATGTATTATAATTTACTCATTAATTCTCTACTAGTTAGAATTTTGAAAAGCAGCATTTAGATTCTTTTCAAGTTTTCAGTGTTACAAATGACTACAGAAGGAATGTTCCACTCAATATTCCCATGCATATTTCTGATTATTTCCTTAGAATAAATACTGTGGACTTAAAAAAGTATTTACAACCTAAAAGTTGAGAACTATGTTTGATTCAGAGGGAATTTTTCAAGCTGGGGAGGCAGCGTTTCAAGTGACTCTGAGACAGCTGCTCTTGGAGGCGCGGGGCAGAACCAGGTTGTATGGACATTTCGCAATAAAGGGCAGGTAGTCTGGACGTCAAGATATTGTTAAAGAAAGCCAGATATCCTAAGTTAAAAAATTCAGACTTTTCTGTGTATGGGAAGATGCAAGAGTCCGGGCTCTCTGAAATCAGTCCTTTGAGATGCACCTCAGCTACCTGGGCCAGCGACCCGTGTTTTCCCGTCCTGAGTCTCCCCGGGGGCTCACCTTAGGGGAGGGGCTGCAGTCTGATGGCTGCTAGAGGGCAGGTATTCCTTCCTTCCTGAATGCCCTCCCCAGCTGTCCACAGGGGATAGCTGCAATCATGGAGGACTTGTTGACTGATACGGCAGGAAATAGTCCATTTCTCATATTTCTCACTCCCTAAAGCTGAAATTTCTGCCTCAGCCCGTGACTGGACGCCTGTGCCCAAATCACTTATAAGAAAGCCTGTCCAACCCCAGCCACTGGCCCTCAGCAGAGAGCTACCGCTTCTGTCCACCTTTGCTTCATGAACATCAGGATTTTTTTTTTTTTTTTAATTTCTGGCTGTTTTCACTAATTAGCCAATGTAATATTGACGTGTTAATAATATGCTTATTGTCCACTGATGAAAAGATGGCTTAAGGACCTGTATGATTTTTTTTGAAGACTTTCATGTGAATCGTGAGCTCATTTAAATTTGGTGGCCAATCTGCATATTTTACAGAAAATACACGACAGAGAGGTGAGAAAGGAGCTGCTGAAGGTCTGCGGCTCCCCGGTGGCTCTGGCACAAGAGAGAATGGGGCGGTGTGTCTTCTCGTCCAGTTCTCCTAGGATAGACCACTCGTGAAAACGCACCCAAAAACGTCAAGTATATCATGTACCAGCACTGTCTTTAAATTGCCTGACTTGGAATAGGGAGAAAAATTCCAAATTCTAGGATTTCTATGACTAACGATGAGTATTTCTTAGGCAAACAAAGATAATCTCAGAAAAAAGTGCAGTGCCCTAGGGAGATGAGAGGTGGTCACCCAGAGGGACTTCAGGCTTCCCTGGTAGCTCAGCTGGTAAAGAATCCGCCTGCAATGCAGGAGACCCCAATTCGATTCCTGGGTTGGGAAGATCCCCTGGAGAAGGGATAGGCTACCCACTCTAGTATTCTTGGGCTTCCCTGGTGGCTCAGATGGTAAAGAATCAGCCCACAATGCGGGAGACCTGGGCTCAATCCCTAGGTTGGGAAGATCCCCTGAAGGAGGGCATGGCTACCCAGTCCAGAATTCTTGACTGGAGAATCCCCAAGGACAGAGGAGCCTGGCAGGCTACAGTCGATGGGGTCTCAACAAGGTGGACACGACTGAACAACTAAACACAGCACAGAGGGATCTGCACAGAAAAGTGAGAAGAGAAGGACCAATTCAAAAGTCTAGCACAGGAAACTATGCTTGGTATTTTGTAAAAACCTATAAGGGAAAAGAATCTGAAAAAGGATACATATAACTGGATCACTGTGCTATACACCTGAAACTGATGTCATATTGTAACTCAGCTGCTCTCAAATAAAAAATGTCTATGTCGATAGTATGTCCCACAGGATAGTTTCTTCAAGAGTTCAAGTTCAAAGCCATTGCTAACTCAGAGTTGGATGTCTGACCCATTCTGGTGGGAATGTGAAGAGACTTAACACCAAAGCTGTGAAGATTAGGAGGAAGGCATGTCACCTTCAGACAGATTAAAGTCAGGAGGTCCTAAAGCTACATAACTAGGGTAATAAAGGCTTACACCAACTACTGCTTAGAAGTTGATCCATAACTAGTTTGCCGTTATTTCTCTTAAATCACACAGAAATGTTTGCAACTTGATCTGACTAGTATCAGTTAAGTTTAGTCACTCGGTCGTGTCTGACTTTTGAGACCCCATGGACTGCAGCACACCAGGCTTCCCTGTCCATCACCAACTCCTGGAGCTTGCTCAAACTCATCTCCATTGAGTCGGTGATGCCATCCAACCATCTCATCCTTTGTCATCCCCTTTTCCTTCTGCCTTCAATCTTTCCCAGCACCAAGGTCTTTTCCAATAAGTCAGTTCTTCATAGCAGGTGGTCAAAGTATTGGAGCTTCAGCTTCAGCATCTGTCCTTCCAATGAATATTCAGAACTGATTTCCTTTAGGATGGACTGGTTGGATCTACCTGCAGTCCAAGGGACTCTCAATAGTCTTCTCCAACACCACAGTTCAAAAGCTTCAATTCTTCGGTGCTTTGCTTTCTTTATAGTTCAACTCACATCCATACATGACTACTGGAAAAAGCATAGCTTTGATTAGATGGAACTTTCTTGGCAAAGTAATGTCTCTGTTTTTGATATGCTGTCTAGGTTGGTCATAACTTTTCTTCCAAGGCACAAGCATCTTTTAATTTCATGGTTGCAGTCACCATCTGCAGTGATTTTGGAGCCCCCCAAAATAAAGTCTGTCATTGTTTCCATTGCTTCCCCATCTATTTGCCATGAAGTGATGGGACTGGATGCCATGATCTTAGTTTTCTGAATGTTGAGTTTTAAGCCAACTTTTTTACTCTCCTCTTTCACTTTCATCAAGAGGCTCTTTAGTTCTTCACTTTCTGCCATAAGGGTGGTGTCATCTGCATATCTGAAGTTATTGATATTTCTCCTGGCAATCTTGATTCCAGCTTGTGCTTCATCCAGTTCAGCTGTTCTCATGATATACTCTGCATTTAAGTTAAATAAGATGTACTCCTTTCCTGATTTGAAACCAGTCTGTTGTTCCATGTCCAGTTCTAACTGTTCCTTCTTGACCTGCATATAGGTTTCTCAAGAGGCAGGTCAGGTGATCTGGTATTCCCATCTCTTTCAGAATTTTCCACAGTTTCTTGTGATCCACACAGTCAAAGGCTTTGGCATAGTCAATAAAACAGAAGTAGATGTTTTTCTGGAACTCTCTTGCTTTTTCAATGATCCAATGGATGTTGCAATTTGATCTCTGCTTCCTCTGCCTTTTCTAAATCCATCTTGCACATCTGGAAGTTCATGGTTCATGTACTGTTGAAGCCTGGCTTGAAGAATTTTGAGCATTACTTTACTAGCGTGTGAGATGAGTGCAACTGTGTGGTATTTTGAGCATTCTTTGGCATTGCTTTTCTTTGGGATTGGAGTGAAAACTGACCTTTTCCAGTCTGTGGCCACTGCTGAGTTTTCCAAATTTGCTGGCATATTGAGTGTAGCACTTTCATGGCATCATCTTTTAGTATTTGAAAAAGCTCAGCTGGAATTCCATCACCTCCACTAGCTTTGTTCGTAGTAATGCTTCCTAAGGTCCACTTGACTTTGCATTCCAGGATGTCTGGCTCTAGGTGAGTGATCACACCATCATGGGTATTTGGGTCATGAAGATCTTTTTTGTATACATCTGTGTATTCTTGCCACCTCTTCTTAATATCTTCTGCTTCTGTTAGGTCCATACCACTTCGCTCCTTTATTGTGCCCATCTTTGCATGAAATGTTCCCTTGGTATCTCTAATTTTCTTGGAGAGATCTCTAGTCTTTCCCATTCTATTGTTTTCCTCTATTTCTTTTGCATTGATCACTGAGGAAGGCTTTCTTATCTCTCCTTGCTCTTCTTTGGAACTCTGCATTCAAATGGGTTTATCTTTTCTTTTCTCCTTTGCCTTTCACTTGTCTTCTTTTCTCAGCTCCTCAGACAACCATTTTGTCCTTTTGGATTTCTTTTTCTTGGGGATGGTCCAATCCCTGCCTCCTGTTTCGTGTTATGAAGCTCCGTCCATAATTCTTCAGGCACTCTGTCTATCAGATCTAATCCCTTGAATCTATTTCTCACTTCCACTGTATAATCATAAGGGATTTGATTTAGGTCAAACCTGAATGGTCTAGTGGTTTTCCGTGCTGCTGTTGCTGCTAAGTCGCTTCAGTCGTGTCTGACTCTGTGCGACCCCATAGACGGCGGCCCAACAGGCTCCCCCGTCCCTGGGGTTCTCCAGGCAAGGACACTGGAGTGGGCTGCCATTTCCTTCTCCAATGCATGAAAGGAAAAAGTGAAAGGGAAGTCATTCAGTCGTGTCCGACTCTTAGCGATCCCATGGACTGCAGCCTACCAGGCTCCTCCGTCCATTGGATTTTAATTTTTAATTTAATGAGATATAATTGACATGTAATGTTATATTAGTTCCCATTGCACAGCATATTGATTTGATACATGTGTATGTTATTAAGTGATCACCTCTGTAAGTCTAGTCAACATCTATCACTATGCATAGTTACCATTTTTCTTACCCTGGGATGAGAACTTTTAAGGTCTACTCTTTTAGCAAGTTTCAAACATATGCATGCTTAGTTGCTCAGTTGTGTCCAACTCTCATGACCCCCATGGACTGCAGCACGCCAGGCTCCTCTGTCCATGGAGATTCTCCAGGCAAGAATACTGGAGTGGGTTGACATGCCCTCCTCCAGAGGACCTTCCCAACCCAGGGATAGAACCCAGGTCTCCTACATTGCAGGCAGATTCCTTAAGTGTTATTATTTGCAGTCACTATGCTGTACATTACATCTCTGGTGTAGATAAGTATAAAATAGATATTTTATAACTTAAACTGCATATTTTTTCTTTCCTTCACCCATATGTAATAATAAAAGTAAGAAAGGTTTGAAAAATTTTAGTCCTTTATGACCTGTGTAATTTAAATATTGAACTATAACTTCCTGATACAAGTCTCATGCCATTATGTTCAGTTTATATTGAGTAATGATTGACCAATTAATCATTATACTTACCAAGTTCAACCTTTGGTTCTTTCAAGTCATTAAAATTACGGAAGACAAATATTTAGTTACGTTTTGATTTGTTAACTTTAGGAGACAGTAGTTTCCCCAGTGACTCAGCAGTAAAGAATCCACCTGCAGTGCAGGAGATGTGGGTTTGATCCCTGGGTCGGAAAGATTCCCTGGAGAAGGGCGTGGCTACTGCAGTATTCTTGCCTAGAAAATCCCATGGACAGAGGCACCTGGCAGGCTGTAGTTCATGGGGTCGCAAGGAGCTGGACATAACAAGTGACTGAGTGAGTGAAAGAGTGCCCTAAATACCTTCATTTTGTTTGTAATATATTGATTTATAAATTTGTTAAGTCGAATGTTCACTTTCAAAGCTATTTATTCTCCCTTTGGAAATTCCTGTCCTCACTCAACTTTTGAGTCATGAATAATCTGGATGTGCAAAATTCCTGGATGGTCAGCTCAGATATTGGTATGGAATCATGGGTTCTTGCACATCGAATGGCCTGATTATGACTGCTTCTCAAGGTTGGAGCCTGGGCATTAAAATCTGAAATGATCTGCAGACGGAAATCTGAAGGAAAGGATTTGCTTCAATCTTCAGGTTACTATGAAGTGTGTATTTCATTTAAGAGGGCATTTA
>NW_011494925.1:3939145-3944617 GCF_000754665.1 Bison bison bison
AGGGCATTTAAAGTGTCCACCTTAATGGTGATTGTTATCTTAAATATTCAGTTCAGTTCAGTCACTCAGTCGTGTCCGACTCTTTGTGACCCCGTGGACTGCAGCATGCCAGGCTTGCCGGTCCATCACCAACTCCTGGAGCTTGCTCAAACTCATGTCCATTGAGTCAGTGATGCCATCCATCCATCTTACCCCTATCGTCCCCCTTCTCCTCCCGCCTTCAATCTTTCCTAGCATCAGGGTCTTTTCAAATGAGTCAGCCCTTCGCATCAGGTGGCCAAAGTATTGGAGTTTCAGTTTCAACATCAGTCCTTCCAATGAATATTCAGGACTGATTTCCTTAGGATGGACTGGTTGGATCTCCTTGCAGTCCAAGAGACTCTCAAGAGTCTTCTGCAACACCACAGTTCAAATATTTATCTTAAATATTAATATAAGGCAAATGTTCATCTTTAAGTTCTGGTTATGCTGGAAGTTCACAGTGTGACCATGTGTAGCATCCTGTTGTTTGTTGTCATGGAAGTCTTGCAATGTCACAAAAGCCTGACAAAACCGGAAGCTGCAGAGAGATGCCCATCTTGCCATCACTCTAGCTGCTCAGAAGAGCATATTTCAAAAAGAGGAATCATAAAGTTATAGATGACCTCTTACTTTTCTTAAAATTTCTATTTTGATAAAAACATGCCCCTTTCTTTTTTTCTGAGACACTTAGATTTTTAAACTGCTTGTTATCTGCTTCTACAGGCTTTCCTTGTCAAGAGTGGGATCCCGTATCAGGACAAGAAAGTCTGATATTTTGGACACTGGTTTAAAAGTCCTCCATTTGGCCAGTGGTTTCCATGCCAGGAGTAAGAGTCTTAACGGCATTGCTTTGACATAAATGGATGCAGCTGACGTTCAGGTGCCCTTGGCCATGTGCTCACTCAGTGACCCCTTGCAGGTGACCTTGGCGATGCACTCGCTCCCCCCTCCCAGGTGCATAGGTGGCACGAATGGCATTCATTTCTGCTCTGCCAGGTGTCATCGGGCACTTCCCAGGAGCAAGTGTGGCCTTTCTTAAGCTGCAACTCCTCAAAGTCAAGCAAATGTTTTTCTTCTGTAGGGATAACATTTAGCCTTCTCACTCTCTTTCCAAGAGTTTCCTTCTTGAAAATTCCCACTTCCTAGAACCCTTCAGGAGGGTCAGACTCTCAGCATCAAGAAGCCAGGAGGGAGGAGCCCGTGAGAGAGCAGGTGCGAGGCCCCGGGGGCCTGTGGCTGGATACTCAGCCTGCACACAGGGTGGGGAGATGTGGTCTCTGTGTCCCAGTCAGGACAACGGTGGGAGAGCTGAGGTTCCGGGGAGGCTCGGGCACAGGGCCCCCATAGATCGGACGCACTGGGGAACTGTTTTGGGTCTGCGTTCATGGTCTCCATGGTGATTCTGAAAGGGGATGGTCATGCTGCGGTCTGTTTTAGGAAGCGTGGTGAACAGACAGGTTGACCTCAAAGAGAGAGAATGTGCCAGCAAGAAGGCAGAATCAGGCTGCTGGCCCAGTGGGGCAGCTGGTGATATGCAACAGGTACAGGCCTGGGCGCCCTGCGTGGGTATAACTAGGACTGAGTGGTTGGAAGCCGGAAGGAGCAGGAATGATGAGGAGTGCTGCGTGGCGGTCGCGGGCTGGTGAACAGAGGTGCGGTTCTATCTACCGGCGATGGTCTGCAGATTTCATTTGGTAAGAAAAGACAAGCAAGGAGAGGATGAGAGCATGGCCTTGCTAGGGTTAAAGATCCTTAAGCTTTAGAGAGAATGTATAAAAGAAAATTTCTTTCTGAAATAATTTATGGAAATGCTGTGCTCCTTTGAAGGTTCCGTGTCACCGCGTGGCACTGCGCAACGTTCTCTTTCTTCACCTGTCAGGCAAAGACCACCTCGAAGAGTCTCACTGCTGATTACTAGTTAATTGTCATTAATAAGTGACAACTGACATTATGGGGGCTTAATGCAGAGAGAACAGAAAAGAGCCACAGATATTCTAATGAGCTGACTCCTACGTGCCCTCTATTGTTGTCGAGAATGAGGAGCTGTCGTCATTGTTCAGGAGATGGGCTTCAATTGCTCTGGAAAAAATTCTCTTTTAATTTCTTTATGCAGAGATAATTCCCGGTACTCTGTATTTCTCCCTCTCCCAGCCCCCTCTTCTTTGAGCATGCACGCACATGTGTGCACACACACACACAGACGCACACGCACACACGGTGCACACTTCCCCACTCTCCTGTGAGCAAGCTTAAAACTCCCATGAGCTGTTGCAACTTGTCCCTGGGCAGAGCAGTAGGACCCTGTAACAAAGCGATTCAGTATCCTAGTCATCAATGACTTGGATGGGGACCCAGGTGGAAAAGGCCAGAGCTGAGAAAAGAAGGGTGGTAGGAAGGTGGAAAGGAAGAAGTGATTTAACAAGAAAAGATGCACCAGTCGCCAGGGGAGAGCTGCATGTGTTGACCAGGAACTTGTGAACACACGTCGCAGCCCATTTACCCCAGAGGAACGTTTCTCTTCCAAGCCCTGAGTGCTTTAAGACACTGACAACGACCATCCCCCGCCAAATCCCCACAGAATCCTCCAGAAGACAAGCCGGAGATGAGGGGAAATGATTCAGTAGGCATCAAACTTTGAGTTACATCAGTTGCCACTTGTTTTTAATAAGTTTCACCTAAACAGAATCCGCCAGTAAGAATCCTTAACCACCAGGACCCTGTTCTTTCTTGCAGATGGGCGTGTGTGTACACATAGAGGCACTGCTTTATTTTGACACCAGAGTAGAAAGTACAATAAAAAACGTACAGCCAGATAATACGGGCCTCGGCTGGAGCACCCTCACAGCGGTCTCCGTCCGTCTGCAGGGGAAGAGGGAGACGAGAGGGACACAGGCGGTGTCAGTATCGGCTCCAACTCCGAAGGTTTCCAAGCAGGAGCACAGCAGGGTGATCCTGCGGAAGGCGCAGGCTGAAGCCAATAGGAATAAGATGTGTTGTTTTTCAAGTGCCAACACCTCCTAACAACAATTTCTCATGCTATCAGATCATTTCACACCGTGCCATCCACCTTCTATCACGTCTTATCACACAAATGCAGTTTCAAGCCTGATATTTGAAGGCTGCTCTGCTAAAGAGAAAAATTCTGCCTTGATCCTTAAAATGCTGCTGTGGCAGTCAGTCCTTTGTGCAACGGTGAACCCTCTGCCATCCTCATGTCTGCTCCGTGATGGGCTTTGGAAGCGGGGTTGTGTTTTGAATGGCAGTGGGCGGCGGGACCTGGCCTTCTCCCACACTGGCGTGAGCCCGGACCTCCAGGAGATCCTAGCGGGCTACAAAGCAGTGACAGGAGACGCCGTCCTCGCCCTCAAACTGGCTTGCTGCCAGCCGCGCCGCACTGCTGACACGTGTCGTGATCTCGATAAAAATGCCCGAGTCTCGTGCGGGTGTGCAGCTGTGGGCCACATCTGGGGCGCTCACACTCATGTTGTTGAGTTCTCAGACTTACATTTTCAGCTTGACACTTATATTTGGTTTGTTGTTTTGTTTGTAATGCTGTGCATCAGCCCCAGCTTGGTATCATCTGTAGCTGTGATCCGCCTGACGTCAATATTCTCACTTACCTAACTTTTATACAAAAACATGGACAAGACATCACAAGTCTGTTCCAGGCCCTGGCTGGCCTCGGTGAATGGACATCCATCCATCCCTCGTCAGGGCTTCATTGGCATTGTGCAGATGTAAAATAGCAGGGGATTCAAAGGCTGAAGATCAGAATGGTTTATTAACCTCAACTGCTTTTTCATCAAAGTTGCAACAGCACACAAAATGTGCCTCACCCCGTGCTCAATGCTACCAGTGTTATTGTTCGATTCGCTCAATTATAAATATTTCTTATTAGACAGCCATCCTCTCTCCTTCACAGAAATACCAAAATTTGTTCAAGCACCTCTTTTAAACTGGCAGATAGGCAAACACACTGGTAGGTTGATGAGATGAATCACGTGTCTGCGTTGGGAGAGTGAAACCTTCCCTGCTTCGTGGAAATGTTACAACTCCAAGCACATCCTTGTCCATTAGCACCAAAGCAGCTCAGTTGAGATCTGGTTGCTGCCTGGACTTTCCCTCGTGGTCCAGCAGTTAGGACTCCACCTTCCCTGGGAGGGGCTGTGGGTTTGATCCCTGGTCAGGGAGCTGAGATTCTCCCATGCCTCATGGCCCAAAACTCAAAACATATAAACAGGGCAATATTGTAGCAAATTCAGTAAAGATTTTTTAAATGGTTTATATCAGAATAAATAAATAAAAATTAAAAAAAATAAAAAGAAATGTGAATTTCTAAAAAAAAAAATCTGATTGCTGGAACACCTACAATGTGAGCATTAGTAGAGTCTGAGTTGGAGAGAGAGAGAAAGGGGTCGGGGCAGGCAGGAGACACGCTGTGGGAGGGTTGGGTTGGCTGTGCAAGGCCGACCCGAATAGCCGTGTGGTTGGTGTGCTACATCCGTGTGAAACCTGCTCACCGTGCAGGTTTCCAGGGCGGATATGCAGAGAGGTAGCTTGGCCAGTGAATGATGTTTGTTAATCTATGGACCTCGGGCCTCACTGGCTTCCCTCCCCACAGGGGAACAGGTTGATGTGTGGGAGGGATTAGGCAGACTTTAGGGGACTCAGTAGAAGCAAGAAGAACCCCCAGCCCTTCACCATGAGCTCCAAGGGATTCCTGTTTGGTTTCCTGGGCATTGGGCTCTGCAGTCTTCCAAAGAACAGCTTCCTGGGGACCAGGGGCTGGAGTCTCCCTGCTCTGCTCCACAGAAGCCCCTGAAACCCCGATGCTCTGTGAGTCCTGACCCAGGTCCAAACTCCTCCCCTCAGACTGGAACAAGGGTACGGGAGGGAGTGCCCGTGGAGGAGGGGGCTGGAAGGTGCAGCCAGCAGTGGCAGGGCCATCTCCAGGCAGGGAGGACGCTCCCCTTCCTTCTGCTGGGTTGAACTGAAGGGAGCCCAGCGAGGCTCGGCTCTGGAGGGACACGATGCTGCCACGTCAGGTGCTGGGCTGCTATGATGGCTTGTTTGGGGGAATTTGGGTGATGCTTAGTTTGTGTTCTAGAAACATTCACCCTTTGGCTATTGGCATAAATCAGTCCCTTGCCTTGTAGGACTGATGCCCCAGCCAGTAAAGGCCACCCCCCGCCACGGTCTCTGCTGAATGGCCCCTCCACAATACAGCCACTTGCTTCTTCCAGCCAGCGGGAGAGTATCTCCATTGTGTCTTTTTTAGGGATCGCCTTCACCTGCTTAGGCCAGGCCCACCAGGGATCATCTCCCTTTAGATGAACTCAAAATCATCTGACCAGTGACCTTCACCATCTCTCACATAACTTGCCTTTGCCATATACCTGATCAAGGCAGTGACATCTGACCGATCCCAGGACCCCCCCCCCCCCTTCCCGG
>NW_011494925.1:3944717-3953055 GCF_000754665.1 Bison bison bison
CCAGGCCCCCCCCCCCCACATTCCAGGGGAAGCAATCCCCCAGGGAGTATAGACAATAAGGCCTGAAGTTGAGGGCCACTGTAGAATCCTGACTTCCACATCCCACAAGAGGCTGAGGTCAAGTGCCTCTGATATGTAAAAGTGTGTCTGTTAGTAGCTCAGTCGTGTTCGACTCTGCAACCCCATGGACTGTAACTTGCCAGGCTCCTTTGTCCACGGGATTCTCCAGGCAAGAGTACTGGAATGGGTTGCCATTTCCTTCTCCAGGGGATCTTCCTGACCCAGGGATTGAACCCGGATCTGCTGCATTGCTGGCAGATTCTTTCCCCTCTGAGCCACCAGGGAAGACTTATGATATGAAAGGTCAAGTCCAAGTGACGTCACGTGGCTCACGCGATGTGGGCTGACCACAGGTGAGTAGCCGTGTGGCTCAGTTTCCCTGTCTGACGTCTGAGGCTGACAACAGCGTGCGTGTCCTTCCTCGTGGAGATGGAATGAGATGGTGCTTGCGGGGTGCTTGGCGGGGAGTCTGGCCGAGTAAGCACTCGATAAATAAGAGCTATAACTCATTGCAGAAGCAGAAGCCTGTGCTCTGCACTGGCCTTGTGGGTGCTCTGCAGCGTAGAGTACTGTTTCTCAGAGTTTCGTCATCTCCTGTGAGATGTGCTGAGGTCAGGTCGGGGAGCAGAGGACGCCCTCCTCGGGCCGCGGTTAAGGCTTGGAAGTCAGATTCGGGAAAGAAGTGACTTCCCTGTGCCAACCCCTAAGGATGGAGGGCTGACCCCCAGCATGAGGAGGAACTGGCTTCAAGGATTTGACCACGAAGGGTAAGTAATGTGTCTTTAAAATAAGCTTCAGAGAGACAGTGAATTTGCCTGTATTTGGCCAGGAACACTCTGAAATTCTTCCAGGATGGGGCTTGAAAATATCTTACAGAAGTTACAGATGTGTCTTCTGTGCTGTAATTTTTGGCTCGCAGAGCATTTATAAATGCAAGATAGTAATGTTGTATGGCGAGATTGGTGAATTTGGGGTCGGTCAGTAATCAATAAATTGGCGAATAACATGTGGTTGTATCACACGAGTGTGTCAGCGATGGTGTCTGAGGTGTGACTGGGTGACGACGGCCTACAGGTTCCGTGCCCACACCGACTGCAGCCCGTCACCCTGCTCCCCAGCCGAGGAAGGCTGCTGAGCTCGGGTGAGCCACCCCAGCCTGTGTCCAGTTCTCAGCAAAGAAGAAGAGGCTGATCTGTGGGGATGGTGCGGTGACTGCAGGGTCCTACTAGACCAGCAGCTGACACCCCAAACTGGAAGGAGGTGTTTGTTCAGTGTTATTATTTCTGCCCACTTCCTGGTGTCTCAGTGGTAAAGAACCCTCCTGCCAATGCAGGAGACAGGGGAGATGCGAGTTCGATCCCTGAGTCGGGAAGATCCCCTGTAGTAAGAGATAGCAACCCACTCCAGTATTCTTGCCTGGAGAATCCCATGCACAGAGGAACCTGGCGGACTACAGTCCATATGGTGGCAAAGTATTGAATACGATTGAGCATGCACACACACACACGCACACACACACACGCACATAATTTCTGAAAGTGCAGAATTGGGGACATGAAGTTTCCCTTTGTTGAAACACTGATTTTTGTCAAGTTTAAAGTGTTCACCAGGTGAAGGGGTGTGTCCGGGGTGGGGAGAATCTCAAAGTGGGAGCTAACTCCTGGCTCCGCACTCAGTGGCTGGTCTGTTACCCCTGTTTTCAGTATTATAACCGAGAATCATTTCCAAATCCAGTCATCTTCTCCTCCATGCCTTCTTCTAAGAGTTTTACAGTTTTAGCTCTTATGATTGAGTCTTTGATCCATGTTGAGTTACTTTTGTGTGTGGTATAAGATAAGGATCCAACTTTACTGTTTTGCATGTAACTGCTGGAGAATCCCAGGGACGGGAAGCCTGGTGGGCTGCCGTCTATGGGTCGCACAGAGTCGGACACGACTGAAGCGACTTAGCAGCAGCAGCAGCCCAGTTGCATCCGCACTGTTTGTTGAGAGACTGTCTGTCAATGAATTCTCTGAGCACCCTTTGAAAATCATCTGACCACACATGCAAGGAAGGAAATGGCAGCCCACTCCAGTACTCTTGCCTGGAAAATCCCATAGACGGAGGAGGCTGGTAGGCTACAGTCCATGGGATCGCCAAGAGTCGGACACAACTGAGAGACTTCACTTCACACATGCAAGGACTCCTTCCTGGGCTTTCTCTTCTGTTCAGCTGGTCTTCTGTCTATCTTTGTGCTTTGTGCCTGTTCTGACGACTGTAACTCTGTAGAAAATTTGGAATCAAGAAGTATGAGTACAACTCTTAGAGTTTTCTTTCAAGGTTGTTTTGGCTAACCCCGAATTTTTGGATTATCATTTTTTTCTCCCTCTGGACCTATTAACATTTCTCAGAGAAATAATCCTCTGAACCAGTTTGGGCAACTTTACTTTAAAAGTATTTTTTTTCCAAACTGTAAAATTATTTTGTAATTTGTCTTCCTAAAGTCTGTAAGAAAACGGTTTTCATTTATGTTCATCATAAGAATGTAATGGTCAGGTTGTTCAAAACTGTCGGTGGATTGTAGTTTATTTCTGTCCCTGAAGACGCGTTGCTCCATAAGAAGCTTAGATTCCTTGTCATCCTTCCAGGTCTAGGGGCTGAACTTCTCTGTGCTTTATCTGCAACCTTCCCTATCCGTGAGCCTGGAAGGCAGCCTGTTGGAGATGTTGTGACAATTAGTAAAACGGAGTCTGTAAAAATGCTTTGAATACTTTGAAAGAAAAGTGTCAGGTAAATTCAGGGAAAAGAACTAGCAGAACTCTCGAATCAGGGCAAACATCGATTTCCCCCATCATTTTATGGAATGTTGCAGGTGGAACATTCCCTTCTCCAGCGATCCTGAGATTTCATGAAGTCTGTGACTTCTGTGATGAAGTTGTGTTACCAAAGAATGCCTCGAAAGCAGACCAAATGGGAATTGCTCCACTGCAGTCCAGACACTGAAGGTTCCGGGGTAATTTCTGGCTGCAGGGCCAGATGTAGAACAGCCCTCCTCGCCTTTAAAGCCCACTTGGATGCACAGCTCCCTCCTTCATGTTTTCATTTTTATTAACTTTATGCATACACATTATTTTTAAAAGCATTTATTTCTATAGGGTTTATTATAGGGAAATTATAGGGAATAATTATATTTATATAATTACAAATATAATGATTATATAATGATAAAATTACATAATTATACATATAATAATTGTATAATTATAGGGAAATAAGTGGATCTTCCTAACCCAGGAATGGAACCGGGGTCTCCTGCATTGCAGGCAGATTCTTTACCAACTGAGCCATCAGGGAAGGGATTATAGGGAAATATCTGTTCCTAAGTCAACTTTTGGTCTCTTCATCTAGATGTCAGTGATTTTCTTTTAAGCTCTGGATACTATATAACACCTTCCTACTCTGGATAAAATAATACTGCTCAGTTACCCACCTCTCACCGTCCCCCTCCCCCATATATCCCTCCCTCACGCTCTCAGAAGAACTATCTGTTTTGTTTGATCAATAGTCCATTTTTACGTCACTATGACTTTTAAACTATTATTTAGAGCTGAACTGTATGAGATCCCAGGATTGCATTTCTCTTTCTCTACACTGTTAATTTTCTGGTGGACTTCCCTGGTGGCTCAGCAGTGAACAATCCACCTGCAATGTGGGAGGATCCCTGGGTTGGGAAGATCCCCTGGAGGCGGTCATGACAGCCCAATCCAGTGTTCTTGCCTGGAGAATCCCATGGACAGAGGAGCCTGGTGGGCTACAGCCCAAGAATTGCAAAATTTTGGGGGGAACGGAAGGGCTTCTGTCTCTGCTTCACTCCAAAGGGTTTGTTTGGCACTGTTGAGCCCCATTTTCCTGATGCGTTTTCCTCACTTGGCTTCCAAGACGCCACAATCTTGTTTTCTTTGCTTTCTTGGTGTTCCTGTTGGCCCCTCCTTCCCGTCTGGACTCTTAGTTCTTCTGCTGTCGGTTCTTCCAAGATTTAGAAAGAGACATGGCATCAGCTGGTATTACAAAACCTCACTCCCATTGGAGAGGACAAGCAGACGTCCTCTTTTCTAAGAACAACTGCTATTGCCTGACCTTATTTTCACTCTTTTCCAACTTATTCTTTAAAAAGATTGATCTAAAAGGTATCATTGGGGGAAAAAACATAGAAGGGCTTCTTGAGAAATGGAGGTAGGTTTACAGGCAATAATTTTCTCCTACATGGGGATAGGGGAGTTAGAGATATTTAGGGTTTACACACACACACACACACACACACACACATACACTCACTCACAATTTATCCTCAACCAGGGGCAGTGACTGAGAAGTTAACACACAGTTTCTATTAACAATAATAAGAATTGTGTGAGTGTGTCTCCTTTCACAGCATGGGAAATTTACCCCTTAGGGTTCACATAAATTCGAGGGGTTGATCGTGTGAAATGTTCTTTTATGGGCAATAAGGGCACTGGGAAGCAGCTACATGTTTTCCTAAACCCGGCCACCCACCAGCGTACGTCTGCATAATTCTTCAGCTTTTCTTCCTGGAACCCACGGACAGTGAGCACTTGGCGGATAGGATACAGTCACTACCTACAGCTCACCATCTCTCTGCAGAAGCCGTGTATCGGCAGCATCTTTGGTTATTAAACCTCACCCTGGTTTTAGCATTCCTCCCTTCAGGAGTTTTCATTAGAAGCATTTCCAGCTAATACGGACTGAATTCTATCCCTCTGTCGTTACGCTTTGTGTGGTAGGCAGAACACTGCTCTGCTGGAAAGTGTAGGTTCTCACTGTAAAGAAATAGATTCTTTTTCTCTCTCTCTTACACACAGACACACACGCACACCCAGCCAATTGCTAGGCAGAGTGTTGGGATTACGGGATTCTTCCCTTTCCTTGGGTTAGGTAAAGGCAGAGGCTTGCACCGCTAGTCTCTAACATGCTTTAAAATGTCTTGCAAAGGAGAGCATCAGTGGACGGCACCCGTGCACCGAAACGTCCCATCCACAATGACCCAAACTCCCCACAGAATTCGGGGCGGTTCCATCCTGTCGGCTCACCCACACACAGCCTTTCACGCTGGCTTCCCCGACCTTGCTTCTCAATAGTCAACAGGTAACTATTAACCACAGATACGATTGTCAGCTGCACGTGTTTGGAAGAGTCCTCTTTCCTGCATGTCCCCCCACCTCTGGCTGGTGCCCCCTGTCTGCTCATGGCTGCCCTGCCCGCAGGTTTCTGGAGCCACAAGGGAGTTGCAGATGTCGCATGTCCCTTGGATGGACTCACCGAGCTCGGAAAGTCAGGAACCATGGGTGCTTTGATATTGGCCCTGAAGCCACTTTGCAGCCGTTGTTTCCTGGTGACACGACCTCTCATGCATAGCAAGGGGGAGGTCCCCGCTCCCCACAGTCTTTGTGGGGTTTTTCTGTTTTGCCTTATTTTACAGAAAGACTGCAAGGCCCTCACTCCAGGATTCAATCCCAGGGATCGAACCCGGGTCTCTAACATCTCCTGCATGGGCAGATGGGTTCTTTACCACTAGCACCACCTGGGAATCCCCAAAGAGAGCTGGGATTCAGTAGGTGTTTTGTTAAAACATGGCTGATTCATGTCAGTGTATGGCAAAAACCACTGCAATATTGTAAAGTAATTAGCCTCCAATTAAAATAAGTAAATTAATCTTAAAAATAATAATTTATAATAAGTTAGTCTTCCTTCAACTTGCATGGACCCTGAGGAGGTGACCTCTGTTAGCAGTTTCTTGTATGACCTCAAGCAGTCTCTTGCCCATCTGGGTGGCCCCCTTGCCCCCTGGCACCCAGGAGACGTCCGAGCCCTGCTCCCTGTCTCTTCCTGCAGCCCTGAGGAAAGTCTAGGATTGGAGGGAGCACATGCGGGTGCTCAGAAACCCCCGTTTTTGCCAAGTTCCCTGGCAGGCCGTACCCAGAATGTACCCAGGACATCTACCCAAGACTTCCTCCTGCAGACAGCATGCTCAGAGCAGTCTCTCTTCATCCCCTGAGTGAGCTGAACACTACTCTGGGCCTGCGTGTCAGGTGAAAAAATAGACAAAGGCCCTGGTCCTCCTCACTGGGCCGAGGTGGGGTGAGGGCAGCCCTCCTGAGGCTGATTTCAGGCGCTCCATCCTGACCCCTGGTATGTATGGCCTCCTTTGCGGAAAGTCTCACCGCTCTTGGCCACCGAGCTTCATGTTCTCGGCCGTGTCTAAATCCTCTAGGATGGGGTGTCGCCACCAGGCCCGACGTCTGAGTTCTCTGCCCAGCACACAGGTGCCTGCCGCGGACTGAGGTCTTCGCTTCCCGCTCACGACCTTGCGCATCCACACACCTTGGGAAGGAGTGAGCTGGGTCCTCTTCTGCAGCACAGCTGCCTCGTGGCCTGGAGTTCAGGGCCCAGGGCAGCGTCCAGGGGTTGGTGATGGACTTATAAACAGGGCAGAATGTGGCCGAGGCCTGTTGTGAGGGGCTGCATTTGGGGAAGTCCTGGAAACCCATGCTGGGCAGATGGCTGGGTGGTTGGCCAATCTCTAAACTCCAGAACTGAGAGGCAGAGGGCCCTCAGTGCCGTGGCATCTGGCCCGGGGTCACCGGCTGCGGTGGGGAGGGGTCCAAGCACCCCCGGCTCCGGCCCAGGTGCTCCCAAACAGGAACGTTATCAGAGCCCACGACGGGCCCTGGCAGCAAAGACGCAGCTAGTCTCACCAGCGCCCATGTGGACGGTGGCTTTGAAGTAATCCTATGTTGACTAAAAAAATTCATATTAATGTGACATCTTATACCCGTGGTGTAGCACTGCGTTGAGCTTTAGGACTTAGTTGAATGGGAGGTCTTGGAAATCACTGATCATGGGGTGAGAGTCCAGCAACAGGGAAGGGAAGGGAGTCGGTGGTTCAGCTCCACACAGGCCCGGGGGCTGTGACCCTGTAGGGCAGAGACCTGTGGCTCTCATGTCTGTGACCCCATGCTGTGACCCCAGGTTACCCTTTGACCTGGGCCATAGCAGTCCAAACAGAATGCAAAATTCAAACAAGATGCGTGCATCTCCTGTTGGAACCGGGGTTGACCTGGCCGTCTGTCTTTCTGCAAGTGTGCCTATTTATGGCTGGGTGTAAAGATTGTACTTTTTTTTTTTTTTATGGGTGATTTAAACCTCATTCTCTGCTAGAACTTCTGAAAAAGAAATCTCAGTGGGATCAGCTCCACAAATCAATAATAAACTAAGTTGTGTTCTTCAGTGCGATTTCCTATAAGTAGAAGTGGCCTCTTGGGGGTCCTTTTTCAAGGACACCGACTTAGGTAAGTATGGGGAATTGTATAGATGCTGCATGCAGAGAGCTTTTCAGTGGTCCATAGATGCACGTGATCTCCTCTAGTCCTGAGGGAGTATTTAATTTTTGAGCTGGATGTCAGACTGTTGTATTATCAACATGTCATCAATCCATCGCTCCCTCCCTTCATCCATTGATCCATCCATCCTTCATTCCATCATCCATCCATTCATTTATCCATCCCATGACCCCCCCCCACCCATCATTCTCTCCTTCTGTTCATTTCTTTATAATCAAAGATCCACCCAGGTATTTGAATAATTATGTGAGTGACAAGAGTTGATGTCCTTCTAACTGGGCTTCCCAGGTGGCTATGTCAGTTTATGCTTTTTAGTACAATGGGTTTTTTTGTAAACCTGTTCTATATCCATGTGGAAAATAAGGGTTGCTTCCACTAAGTTTAGGTTTACTACTTTGAAAAGAGCTGATAATAGCAAGTTGGTAAAAAATATGTTGCTGCCAAACTAGATGTAAGAAAACGACTGAAAAAAATGCTTAAATCTACAGGAGATCATTTTTTCTGTTGTTTTTTCCCTCCCTGCTTCCCTTTCTTCCTCGCCCCACCCTTTCATCTTTCTTATTCTTCTCTTATTTTTATGCTTCTCCACTTTGGCCCTCCTGGGACTCCAGAAAAGCCAGGTGGCCACCGTCACACAAGCCACTTTTGCTGTCTGCTCCTGCGAGCCCTCCTCTGCTCCCCATCACTTTCTGAACTGCCTGTCCCTTCAGTGATGCTCGTGTGGTTGGAATTGGAGCAGAAGAGTGGACACAGCCGCCCTGGAGGCCAGCAGACTGGGTGCAGATTCCAGCTCCCACACGGCAGTCTGTAGCATTCCGAGACCTCGGCGAGTCCTCTGACAACCAGGCAGATGATAATATTCAAGGGAGAAGCACCTCCGT
>NW_011494925.1:3953155-3954870 GCF_000754665.1 Bison bison bison
AAGCACCTCCGTGTTGGCTGAGAGAGCCTCAGCTTTGGAGGCAGATGTCTTGTCTGACTGCTGACCGGCCTGCCTCAGTTGTGTGATTTTGGCAGGAAACTTACGTCACCAGGTCTTCATTTCCACAGGAGAAAATATTTGGGAGAATGGTGGTGTGTGTGAAGGACTTCCTGCCATGCCTGACCCAGAGTGAGAGCCCAGCCCTAGGTCACTAGGATCGTATGGCCCTTGAAGAAGTCTAGAGGACTCACCATGGCCATATGATGGCTAAGTTTTGTTTTCCTTTTTTTAAGGGTGAAAGTGTTAGTCGCTCAGTCATGTCCGACTCTTTGTGACCCTATGGACCATTGCCCACTAGGGTCGTCTCTCCAGGCAAGAATACTGGAGTGGGTTGCCATTTGCTTCTCCAAGGGATCTTCCCAGCTCAAGGATCCAAACTGGGTCTCCCTGAGCTACCAGGGAAGCCTTCCTTTTCTTTTTTTAAAAGCATTTCCCCAACTTTGATGCAGTGAGTATGTATAACATCAGGAAAAATATTATAAAGTGAAAATAACAATTGTTCTTGCCTGTCCATCTCCTTCTAGAACTTGTCTTGAACGCTTCTTCACTTCTAGAGCCTGTGCTTATTATACATGAAGTTATAACATCATGAGATATTGGGAAAGCCATGTTGATTTTCAACTTAAAAAACAAAAAAAAGCTGAGTTTGGTACATTTATGTGCTGCACGATAATAGAGCTCCACGGAATGTTCCTGACACCCGTGTGGCCAAACAGGGTTAGAAACACGCTTGGTCAGGGTGAAAAGGCACTTTGTTCATCAGGAAAGTCCTCCAGGGAAGTTCACTGGTGTGGCTGACCTTCCCCCGTCCTGATGACTGCTCACACCCACCACAAACATCAGCGGGCTTTTTTCTGAGCTATTCGCTCTCTATAAATGGGAAGTTATTTCTGTCTAAAAATATGCAAAATACATTAGAAGGTAATTGCAAGACATTCAGGATTCGAGAAACTTACTTTGATGACTTTTAATGGCAAAATATACTATCTTCCAGTGAGCACAAGTTTGTTTTGTTAGTAATGCTAATTGTTCAAACAGCCCTAAATGGCTTAAAAAACCTGGCAAACACTTGTCTAATACCACTAAGCAGATGGACAAATTTCTAATTAAATCTAAATTTATTCTTTATCTCTAACTTCTCTCAGAAAAAGAGGAGGATCTCAGCACACTTGGCTCTGCTGTGAACCCCCTGCCTTCCACCCCTGCCTCCCGTGTGCGTTTAGAGCAGCAATTCTAAAACTCTCTGTGGTCAAGGTCAACATCACTCATTATCAGAGAAATGCAAATCAAGGCCACAATGAGGTACCATTTCACACCAGTCAGAATGGCCATGATCCAAAACTCTACGAGCAATAAATGTGGGAGAGGGTGTGGAGAAAAGGGAACCCTCTTACACTGTTGGTGGGAATGCAAACTAGTACAGCCACTATGGAGAACAGTGAGGAGATTCCTTAAAAAACTGGAAATAGAACTGCCTTATGACCCAGCAATCCCACTGCTGGGCATACACACCAAGGAAACCAGAATTGAAAGAGACACGTGTACCCCAATGTTCATCGCAGCACTGTTTATAATAGCCAGGACATGGAAGCAACCTAGATGCCCATCAGCAGATGAATGGATAAGAAAGCTGTGGTACATATACACAATGGAGT
>NW_011494925.1:3954970-3956583 GCF_000754665.1 Bison bison bison
GAATACATTTGAATCAGTTCTAATGAGGTGATGAAACTGGAGCCTATTATACAGAGTGAAGTAAGCCAGAAAGAAAAATACCAATACAGTATACTAACGTATATATATGGAATTTAGAAAGATGGTAATGATAACCCTGTATACGAGACAGCAAAAGAGACACAGACGTATAGAACAGTCTTTTGGACTCTGTGGGAGAGGGAGAGGGTGGGATGGTTTGGGAGAATGGCATTGAAACATGTATAATATCATATATGAAATGAATCGCCAGTCCAGGTTTGATGCAGGATACAGGATGCTTGGGGCTGGTGCACTGGGATGACCCAGAGGGATGGTACAGGGAGGGAGGTGGGAGGGGGGTTCAGGATGGGGAACACGTGTACACCCGTGGTGGATTCATGTTGATGTGTGGCAAAACCAATACAATATTGTAATTAGCCTCCAATTAAAATAAATAAATTTAAATTATAAATAAATAAATAAAATTCCCAGTTACATTAGCAATGACCTCATTCTAGAACTTCTGCTTCATTATTCTTTAAAAGTCAAAACTTAGTCTTTTTATTAATTTCTTCTTTTTCAAAATTTACCAAAACATTAGTTGGTATTTGGATTTATCAGTATAATTTTACTGATGTATCAGGTTGCTCTTATTTTTTATATTGTACTCCTTTCTTATGGACTTTGCCTTTTACTGAAGCACATTCTTTGGTACTCCTTTTTCCCTCAGTGAGGGTTCTGTGATTAACAAAATATTTGTTTTTTTAAGTCTGTGCGTGTGCTCAGTCACTTCAGTCTTGTCTCTTTGCGACCCCATGGACTGTAGCCCACCAGGCTCCTCTGTCCGTGGGGTTCTTCAGGCAAAAATACTGGAGAGGGTTGCCATTCCCTCATCCAGGGTATCTTCCTGACCCATGGATTGAACCTGCATCCCTTAGATCTCCTGCATGCAGGTGGGTTCTTTTACCACTAACATCACCTGGGAAGCCATTTTAGGACTGAAAATGCCTTTATTTCCCCTTTTTAGGGAAAAAGGGCTATATTTCACCACTCAGGGATGGTTTATTTAGATACAGAATTGTGGGCTGGTAAATAGATGGAGAAACAGTGGAAATAGTGTCAGACTTTATTTTTTGGGGGCTCCAAAATCACTGCAGATGGTGGTTGCAGCCATGAAATTAAAAGACGCTTACTCCTTGGAAGGAAACCTATGACCAACTGGATAGCATATTCAAAAGCAGAGACGTTACTTTGCCAACAAAGGTCCATCTAGTCAAGGCTATGGTTTTTTCCAGTGGTCATGTATGGATGTGAGAGTTGGACTATAAAGAAAGCTGAGCACTGATGAATTGATGCTTCTGAACTGTGGTGTTGGAGAAGACTCTTGAGAGTCCCTTGGACCACAAGGAGATCCAACCAGTCCATTCTAAAGGCGATCAGTCCTGGGTGTTCATTGGAAGGAATGATGCTAAAGCTGAAACTCCAGTACTTTGGCCACTTCATGCGAAGAGTTGACTCATTGGAAAAGACTCTGATGCTGGGAGGGATTGGGGGCAGGAGGAGAAGGGGATGACAGAGGATGAGATGGCTGGATGGCATCACCGACCCGATGG
>NW_011494925.1:3956683-3962491 GCF_000754665.1 Bison bison bison
ATGGTGTGTTAGGGAGGTGACTGTAAACAAAGACAAAAAGATTTTGTGTAATATAAATGTGAGTATATAAAGATTTATTTCCTATTTCTTGAAGGACAACTGTTAGACTTCCTAAGGTGAAATGGTGGGATGTCTTTAACAGCCTTGTGAATATAGCACTCTGACTCCCTGTGCCCATAGAGATGATGACTCCTAAAGGGAGCAATATCAGATTTGACTAATTATACTGATGTCACTTGAGAGTCCCTTGGACTGCAAGGAGATCCAACCAGTCCATCCTAAAGGAGATCAGTCCTGGGTGTTCGATTGGAAGGAATGATGCTAAAGCTGAAACTCCAGTACTTTGGCCACTTCATGCGAAGAGTTGACTCATTGGAAAAGACTCTGATGCTGGGAGGGATTGGGGGCAGGAGGAGAAGGGGATGACAGAGGATGAGATGGCTGGATGGCATCACCGACCCGATGGACGTGAGTTTGGGTGAACTCCGGGAGCTGCTGATGGACAGGGAGGCCTGGCGTGCTGCAATTCATGGGGTCGCAAAGAGTCAGACACGACTGAGCGACTGAACTGAACTGAACTGAATGTCTTTTCCGCAACACTGAGATGATATTGTAATATTGTGCTCTGGGCACTTTTTGTCTGATTTGAAATCGGCCATCATTCTGATCAATGTTCTTTCTTTCCACTATTGTGTGTTTAGGTGTGGGCTTGTTTATGCTTTTCATTACCAGCATTCAGTGTTGGCTTTTCAACCACTCACTCACTGTCTACCTTCTGTCTACTCACTGTCTACCAGTTCTGAACAAGTTCTCAGCAATTATGCCTCTGGATAACTGCTGTTCTGCCACTGTACCCGTTCATCCTTCAGCCGTATTGGAGCCTCTTGGTCTGTTTTCCGAGTCTTGATTTGTCTTTTATATTTCTTACCATTTGGTCTGCCTCTGCTACATTCTTGATAAATTCCTCACTATCATCTTCCACCTCATTAATGCTCTTTTCATCTGTATCAGCTTCGAGTTTACTTTGCCAGCTTAGTTTTCATTTAGTGACTATCTTTTCATTTCCTGGGTTTCTCATTTGTCTCTTGTTCGTATTCATTTGCTCATGTTTCATACTTGCCTGTTTTAACTTCCCGATTCCTTGTGTGTCGTGGCAGGTCGAGCCCTTTCGTGGCCCAAATTCCTTGCCTGCCCTCAAGCAGATGCCTCCACTGTACCTGCAGTTTCTCTCTCCGAAGAGGCTGAGTATGTTTCCTCCTTCCTCAACCTGGCTCACTCTGTGACTTACCTGGGCCCAGAGAGGGCAGAAAAAGTGATAGCGAGTCCATGATCCATGAAGGCCTTCCTGTTTGCATCCACTTCCTTGCTCCCTGAGAGTGTGAGCAGACCAGCCTGCTGGAGCATGAGAAATACTCGGAGCAAAGCTGAATCACTGGTCACCTCAGCTGAGGATACACCCCGACATGTGAGTGGCCAGCTGACCTCAACAGAACACACGGCTCATCCAGACACATGAGCAAATGCAGGCTTATTTTTTGTGCTACCAAGATTTTGCATGTTCTTGTTGTAAACCACATATCTGGCAAGGACTAAACATCTAGAATATTTTTTAAAAACTCTGAAAATTCAGTCCTAAAATAACAAAAATCCCATTAGAGAGTGGGACATTTCTAATGCAGAGACATTTCACCCAAGAGGACATACGAACAGCAGAAAAGCACATGAAAATATTCTTAATAACATTAGCTATCAGGGAAATGCACATTAAAATCACAATGATATATTATATACCTATCAGAATGGCTAAAATAAAAACAAATAGCAACATCAAATGCTGATGAGGATGAGGAGAAACGATCGCTCATAGTTAGTTGGTGGGAATATAAAATGGTACAGTCACTGTTTATAAAAACAGTTTGACTCAATAATTTCACTCCTGAGCATTTACCCTGGAGAAACAAAATTTTCTGCTCACATAAAATCCTATATGCCAATGTTTTATTTGTAATAGTGAAAAACTAGAAATAACTCAGATGTTCTTCAATGGTGATTAGTTAAGTGAGCTCTGGTACAGCTGTAACCTGGACCACTACTCAGCCATAAAAAGGAACAAATTATCAGATTATTGTAGCAGCAGATTCACTGGGAAAGACCCTGATGCTGGGAAAGACAGAAGGCAGGAGGAGAAGGGGATGACAGAGGATGGAGCTGGTGGGATGGTGTCACTGACTTGATGAACATGAGTTTGAGCAAGCTCCAGGAAAGAGTGAAGGACAGGGAGACCTGGCGTGCCGCAGCCCACGGGTCACAAAAAGTTGGACACGACTGAGCGACTAAACAACAGCAGCAAAAAGGGATTTATATTATATGATAAAAGCCAAGTCCCAAAGTTCACACACTGCTTCCGTTTATATAACATCATTGAAAGGACAAAAGTATAATAATAGAAAACAGGTTAGTGGTTTCTAGGGGTTAGTGATGGGCTTGGCGGTGGGAGGAAATGTGTGTGACTTTAAAAGACAACACGGGGATCACGGTGGGGACAGAGTTTCTGTATCTTGACTTGACATTGATCCCAGTGTCAATATCCTAGTTATGATATTGTACCACGGGTTTATAGGGTGTTACCACAAGACAACTGGGTGAGGGGTCCAAGAGATGGCTCTGTGTTTCTTTCTTTTAAATTTTTTATTGGAGTGCAATTGCTTTACAGTGTTGTTGGTTTCTGCTATATCAGCTATATACCAGAGTGAATCAACTATACTTATATGTATAACCCCTCTTCCTTGGATTTCCTTCCCATCTAGGTCCACACAGAGCACTGAGTGGCGTTCCCTAAGCTCTACGATGGGTTCTCATTATTTATCTATCTTATACGTTGTCGTCTGTTGTTTAGTTGCTAAGTTATGCCCCACTCTTTTGTGACTTCATGGACTGCAGCCCGCCAGACTCCTCTGTCCATGGGATTCCCCAAGGACACACTGAATAGGTTGCCACTTCAATATTGAATAGGTTGCCACTTCCTTCTACAGGGGATCATCCCAACCCAGGGATTGAACCTGGATCTCCTGCATTGCAGACAGATTCTTTACCCTCTGAGCCTCCTGGAATCCAAAGATAAACAAATTAATTCAAAATATCTGTCGCTGCTGGATTTAGAGGGAGATGAAGAGATCCAAGTGTGAGCTGCAGTGTCATCTGACTAGAAGCAAACGTTCTGGTAAAACACGATAGTGAATCAGATCCTTGCCTTTGAGAGAAGGTGTGTAATATGCGTCCCGACTGCTGGGCGGAGAAGAGGGAAGTGCTCCTCTTCTTGGTGTTTTCCTGGAGGACGTCTGCGCTCTGCTCCATGCCGTCCATGAAGCACGTGTGGGAGGCCAAGACTCTCCAAATCCAGGAACATTACTCCCCTAGCACTGAAAATACGAGCATTCCTGCTCATGCAACATGTAAAAGTGAAATTAAAAAAAAAATGAAATAAGAATAAAACAGTGAACCTCTACCCTGGCTTTTCTTTATAGAACACAAGCATTTTGAAGGTGGGATTCTACTCTCCAAATGGGCCAAAAGTGTGCCTTCTCTCAAAAAATGTCTCCCCCACCACAGACAATGGTTTTGGATTGCTGTGCTTCATCTGTGCTTTTCCCTGTGAGTTTCAGCACACCAACAAAAATCGCCCTTCTTTCTTTTCCTCCCTTTCTATTTTTAACACAAAGAACATTGCATTTTACAAGGGATCCAAACAGGCTGTAAGGCGTTTTCTGCTTCCCTTTAATTCCGGGGCTCAGCCACGACCCTCTCCAGTGCCATTCCCCATCATAACTAGGATTTAAATATTCTTATCAGTTTGTTTTAGACAGTCCCCAGCCCCCTTGTGCTGTTTCAGGAAGCCTGTCCAGTGTCTCCTTTCTCTCCTCTCGCCTTCTCCTCTCCCTCCTCTTCCTCTCCCCCTCCCTCTCCTCCTCCTCTCTTTTCCTGGGAGATGGAGATTTCTTTGTGCTTGGGGGTGACTGATTGAATTTTACCTGAGCTAAATTATAGTTGCACATTCTAGTAATTGCAGAGGGCCACACGGAGAAACAAAGCATTGACTGCTGTTGTACTGGGATTTCCCAGATGTATAATTTCAAATTGATATGAAAAAAAAAAGCCTTGCAATGCATTAATAATAGCATAAAATGTAACTCCGTCGGCCAGGGGTGAGTGGAGGCTTTATTTTCTTAGCTACAAAACAAGCTATAGACCTCAGGTGACTAGCATTTATTGTTAGAATGGGTTTTCTATTGCATACCTCCTGAAACACAAAATAAGAGAAGATTTATGCCAAATCCTGGCCCGTTCACCACGCTCTGCACCATATACCCAGCAAGCACATGTCCAACGTTAAAGCACGGGCTCGTTGTTATTTTTTCCCTTTTTATTCAGTCCTTTGAAAAGCAGAAGGTGCTTCTGTAATTCAAAAGCACCCATCCACATCTCGGGGAAGAAGCAGGTCACGCAGGCTATTTCTTTTCTATGGTGTCATTATTCTCTTCCCAGCGTCTGACAAATACCACTCTTGTGACGTCAAAAAAAGAAGAAAATCTGAGGGAAGTCATATAGTTTCCTTAATATTGGAAGACACCAGGCCAGAGTGCCTTATTTCATCTGAGAATGCTGTGTGTGTGCACGGGTGTGCGTGCCTGGCCAGGTCTGTCCAGGGCAAAGAGAAGCAAACCAGCTTTTGCATCAGTCGCAAGTTACGGGGACGTTGAAATGATGCACAACACGCTGCACCCAAACTCAGAAGGTATTTAAACACAGCTGGAGAACGTGTTTGCACATCTTCACCAACACACAGACTACTTTACCCATATAGACTGAGGTCGCCTAGGGTATCCACTCAATGGGCCATCAGGTGAAGCCAACAGCTGGCTGGAATAGCAACAGCTCTGTCCTTCTGCAATGTCACTCTTGCTGCCCCTCCCAAAGCGGGGGTGGGGCTTGATGTTCTGCCTCGCGGGGAAGGTCACAAAGGCACCTGAAGGTCCGGGGGTCTGAGGCGGAGTGGAGGCTGGGCCCTCCCTCTCCTCCACGGCTCAGCCCAGAGGTCAGGCCAGCTGTGTGGTTCGCTTCCACCGAGGGGATGCTGGAGGTATGGCATGCCACCTATCACCATGGCAACCATGGAGTCCTCTTCTCACCCTGGTCACCCTGCCCTTAATGGGGCTGGAAAAGATGCTGCAAGTGGTCCAAGGGCTCTTCCCTGCTTGCGCACTGAGGGCTCTTGGCCAAGGAGGGCCCTGTGTTCTTCCTGTCTCCAAGAAAAGGCAGGATGGGAGTTTATTTACATAAAGCTTCACAGCCTCAATGAGAAACGCTGGGTTGGAAAAAGCACAAGCTGGAATCAAGATTGCCGGGAGAAATATCAATAACCTCAGATATGCAGATGACACCACCCTATGGCAGAAAGTGAAGAGGAACTAAAAAGCCTCTTGATGAAAGTGAAAGAAGAGAGTGAAAAAGTTGGCTTAAAGCTCAACATTCAGAAAATGAAGATCATGGCATCTGGTCCCATCACTTCTTGGGAAATAGATGGGGAAACAGTGTCAGACTTTATTTTTGGGGGCTCCAAAATCACTGCAGATGGTGACTGCAGCCATGAAAAAGATGCTTACTTCTTGGAAGGAAAGTTATGACCAACCTAGATAGCATATTCAAAAGCAGAGACATTACTTTGCCAACAAAGGTCCATCTAGTCAAGGGTATGGTTTTTCCAGTGGTCATGTATGGATGTGAGAGTTGGACTGTGAAGAAAGCTGAGCA
>NW_011494925.1:3962652-3986896 GCF_000754665.1 Bison bison bison
ATTGACTCATTGGAAAAGACTCTGATGCTGGGAAGGACTGGGGGCAGGAGGAGAAGAGGACGACAGAGGATGAGATGGCTGGATGGCATCACTGACTCGATGGACATGAGTTTGAGTAAACTCCAGGAGTTGGTGATGGACAGGGAGGCCTGGCGTGCTGCAATTCATGGGGTCGCAAAGAGTAGGACACGACTGAGCGACTGAACTGAACTGAACTCACAGCCTCAAGAGTGACACTGATTCTTCTTTGTGGATGAAGTGTGGCAGCAGATGCCTGGGAGCCCCTCGACCCACCCTTCGGGTGCTGAGCGAGGGCTGGGCACATGGGACCAGCCAGCTGAGGAAGGAGGCCACTTCCTGGCCCGTTACCTTGGCTGGAATGGACATCCCCTCCCAGGGCTGCTAGAACTGAGCCCAAAAACCACCTCCTGGGAGAGGCCGCCCCACAGCCCTGCCCCCACCACATACTCTGTGGGGACCTCACTCCTCTGCACACCCTCACTTTGGTGCCCGTGGCACCATCTGAACTCACATCTCTCAGGCAGAGTGAGGGCCATGTCTGCTGCTCAGCACTGAGCAGAATCTGCCAGACAGCTGATCCTTAACAGATAGCGAAGAAGACACTCGGAGTCCTCTGTAAGCCTTACAAAGATGCCTGCAGCTCCTTGCTCCCAGCTTCCCTCCTCTCTCCTGCGTGTGTAACGGGGGAGCTCCATGGGGAAGAGGTGTCCGTCCTCTGTGGTCCAAGGTCAACACAGTATCGGTGCACTTGCTCGAATCCTCACTCTTCCTTGGATTATCTGTGTATCATCTGATGGATCACTGGCCTTTCTAACTCTAGGTTTCTTTTCTTTGGGTTCTACTTACAGGCTGCTAAGAGATGAAATGGTATCTAGAAGGTCATTAGCGGTGAGTGGCCACTCGGCAGGTGTCGGTTCCTGCCCCACCTGAGGCCGGGAGCATGGATGCTGTGGGGATCTTGTTGTAAGAGAGAGAGTGGCCAGATGTTTACCAGTGCTGCTGGGAGGGTGTTTGCTCTCAGGCTTTGAAATCGGTACAGCAGAATCTCTGTGAGCCAAAGGCTGAGAGTGTATCTCCTGCTAAAATGCATAACTTGAAGGCTAACTCTCTAAGGGGATGTATTAGAACGGGGCCTTTGGGAGGTGATAGATCATGAGGGTGGAGCCCTCAAGACTGAGATTTGTGTCTTTATAAAGGAGACCCCAGAGAGCTCTCTCTGCCACGTGAGGGTGCAGCAGAAGCTGGCCGTCCAAAGCCTAGAGGGAGGAAGGCCGTCTGACCACGTGGGCACCCTGATCCTGACATGCAGCCTCCAGAGCTGTGCACCATGACTGCCTGCCGTCTATAACGCCCCTGCTCTCCCCAGTCTGTGAGGTTTGTCAGGGCAGCCCGAACGACCTGGGACCCTGTGTTACTTCCTTAGGAGCAGCTCTTCACTGAAGGTGCTCAAAGATGGAAGCAGAACTTGTTCAAACGTCACCTAGGCATTCCTGATCATACAGAAAGTAAAAGTCGCTCAGTTGTGTCCGACTCTTTGCGACCCCATAGACCATACAGTGCATGGAATTCTCCAGGCCAGAATACTGGAGAGGGTAGCCTTTCCCTTCTCCAGGGAATCTTCCCAACCCAGGGATTAACCCAGTTCTCCCTCATTGCAGGTGGATTCTTTACCAGCTGAGCCACAAGGGAAGCCCAATTATACTGGAGTGGGTAGCCTATCCGTTCTCCAGCGCATCTTCCTGACCCAGGAATCGACCTGGGGTCTCCTGCATCGCAGGCAGATTCTATACCAACTGAGCTATCAGGGAAGCTCATACAGGCTGGGGCTTACATAGGGCAGACACAACTCTGTCCTTCCATAGAGAGGAGACCAGTGGTTCTCAAGGTGGTCCACGGACCCCTGAGGGTCCTCAAGGGACTTGAGAGGATCCATGAGGTTCAAGTAACTGTAATGATAATATTGAGATGTTATTCTTCCTCTTACAAGTGTATTTCAGAGGTTACATGATATGTGATTGCAACAGACCTGGAGCTGAAAGAGATAAGAGGCCAGCCGTCTTCTCTAAAGCCCGACTTTAAAAAGATTTGCAAAGATCCATACAGTGCCACTCTTCACTAATTACTTTTTATTTTGGAAAAAATAGATATTTTTCATGAACAAATGGTACTATTACTATTAATAGTAGTATTATTGGTACTATTAATGTAGTATTGTAGTAATGTAGTATTAATGTATTATTAACTTATTATTTTAAATGAAATAATACATATTTTCTCTTCTAATTTATAATATGACAAATATCAATAGTTATAACCTACAAACTACAGTTATCTGGGACTCTCTACAAGGAGAGGGGGCTTCCCAGGTGGCACTAGTGGTAAAGAACCTGTCTGCCAATGCAGGGGACACAAGTTCAGTCCCTGGGTGGGGAAGATCTCCTGGAGGAGGGCATGGTGACCCACTCCAGTATTCTTTCATGGAGAACCCCATGGACCGAGGAGCCTGGTGGGCCACAGTCTGTAGAGTTGTAAAGACTCAGACACGACTGGAATGACTGAGTACACAAGCACGCACGCATAGGGAGAGGGAACAACAAGGTGGACGTGTAAAGTCGTGGAAGATTCTGAAAGAACTCCTTGATGACCACGTGGTGCCCACAAGCTGTCTCCTCGCTTGCCCCCACTTGTTGAAGTTCTGTCTCTGCCACCATGGACTCTCCTGATGCCTGCACCAAAGTTGCTTGTGTGCTTAGTCACTCAGTCTTGTCCAACTCTTTGTGACCCCATGGACTGTAGCCCACCAGGCTCTTCTGTCCATGGGGATTCTCCAGGTAAGAACACTAGAGTGGGTTGCCATGCCCTCCTCCAGGGGATCTTCCCCACCCAGGGATCGAACCCAGGTCTCCTGCATTGCAGGCAGATTCTTTACTGTCTGAGCCACCAGGGAAGCCCCAATTTTACCCAAGTCCAAGGTCTAAGTTGCTCAGGAGATCTCTGAGGGCCACCCTTCTACAGATCAGTACCCAACCTGTGTCCTGGTCCACCTCCGTGAGGACACAGTCCTCAGGGTGACAGATCTGTCTTTGAATCTGCAAGCAGAGACGTGGTCCATCTGGTGACTTCCAGGGCACCTCCTGGCTGTCCACCAGCTGTGGTTCTGCTCAGCCCCCATCCCCATGACCACAGGACAGAGGAGCAGGAGGCTTCACCCACTATGTTCCTACTGAAGGATCACTTTAGGGCACAGGCCTGGGCCCAGGCACTCCTGAGGGATGGTGCCCAGCTCAGGTTAGAATGGCTCCTTCTCCAATCTCCCCTGATCTGACCTCGGACCACATTCCTACAATCCTCTGTCTTTATCCAGGATTCGTATTTCTGGCAGTCACTCTGCATCCCCTCCTGGTAACACCCAGCCATCCTCCGGTGACATGGCTCAATCCAGCATCCTGCCACATAGTGTTGACTCTGAGCATGCGCCTGGCCCCACATGAGGCCCTATTTCTTATCAACTCTTTTTTCTCAGTGCTGAGGGCTGTGAGGGTCCAAGGCCCGGGACTCCATCCCACAAGTGAGCATTGAGGTGGCCTCTTAAGCAGCTAGTTTATACCCTCAGGGCCTCTTCTGAGTTGTGAAGCAGGTGACGTGTGCTCCGACTTTATGCTTCTGGTGCTATTTTATTCTCCTCTGGGCTAATCCTCTTTTCTTCAGTCCTTCCAAGAAAATATGCATTACCTACCATTTATGCTGAATACAAATTTAAGATTTTGTTTTGCATTTCAAAAATTTCTTTAATTATAGAATGAAATGAAAGGCTCTTCAATCCTCTCAAAACATGGATTTTCAAGCAGGAATCTGATTTTGGGTGGGTAGAAAGCAGATATAGCTATCTCACTATAATTTGTAGAAAATTATCAATACACAGCTGGCTGGCCTGGAGCAATACAATTTTATTATGATTGCCCTTCATTCCCAAATAAAAAGAGATACCCGACAATATCCAAGGATACCAACAAAGATCTTCATTTTGTCAGGAGGGGCTGAAGAATCAGCATTTCTTTAGGAGATTCTTGGTGACCCTCCTCCCCCCTGCCCTGTCCATCAAAGTTATCAAAAGAGAAATGGCCAATTAAAGCCTCCCATCTTCCCTGGCCCGCATCTCACTTCCATGGAATTGTCGTGCTGGTGGGGGGCGGCAGATCCCAGTCTGGCAGCTGGTCGACCAGGCTGACCCATGGGCTCCTTTCCATCTCCAGTTTCTGCAATTTGAAGCCCAAGTTCATTATCTAGGAAGCACATTAAAAATAACAGTGAGAAAAGCACTTCAACACCTCTCACAAATTATAACAGTCGGATGCAATCTGGATTAGATAAAATATATATTTATTTTATGGAACAAACACACAGACAATAAAACCGTATTATTCAGTGACTCGGTAATGGAATTCACAACTTTATTATTGAATATTACGTTTGAGGTAGCATAAGGGAACTGATGTAATTCCTCAGTTGTCTTTAAAACTGTTTCCCTTCCCTTGTGATCATCTCTTCTGGTGATAGTGGAGGGCTGCTAAAAGGCAGAGGTTGGCATCAGGATGCTGCACGAAAGAGCAGATGGGTTCTCTGGACTGGCCGGGTGCCCGTGGAGCAGCCTTGCTCTCTCAGCTGGGCCGGGCCAGCCTGGGAGTTGGCGGATGTAGGGCTGGGCCTGCAGAGTCCTCTTCAACCTGACAGCTTCCTGTGAGGGCTCCTGGTGCAGGAATAACTGGAGCTGGGAGGCCAGGTCAGCCCACGTCCGCACTGCTGAGGAGCTCTGCCTGCATGCTGCAGCAAGTCTGGACGCAGCCTGGCTCATCTGCACACACATCCTTTTCATTTTGGACCCCTCGGCTCCTGCCGCTCGTCATCACACATCACAGTGGAGATCCTTTTTCAAGAACGAGGACAATGTGCCCTTCCTCTCTGTTTTCTCTTATTGGCCAGAATTATGCTTCACATCCATGGCCAAATCCATCACTTGTCTTGGACCAATTAACATTCATGCCTGGGAGTGGGAGTAAGGCTGCCTTTCCAGAAGGACCGGCCCCTTGGCGGACAGCAGACCCAGTCTGTTAGGAAGGAAGATGAGGTCTAAGGGCCACTGGGTGAGGCTCCTGAGTGGTCCCTGCGGTTGACCTGCCTCTAGAGGGGAGAGTGAGATGGACGTGGAGCTGGTGCTCTTGATGCTGGATGTGACACCTCCTGGGCAAGACTGCAACAGGATGACTGAGGATCCAGGCAGAGAAACCTGCTCATCAAGAAACGCAAGAGGCTTTCCTTCCGTCTTAGTTTCAGGACTGTTTTGCTGATCGCTTGCTCTAAGAGGATCCTGGAGCTGAGGCATCCACGTTCTCTTTTGAGGCTCCTAGGTCTTTCCTGCCCCATGGAGGTCGGGATCCAGATGAGGCTTTCAGTCTTCTCACAGAGCCAGGCTGAGTGGCAGCTGAGAGGGCGTGCTCAGGGCTGCCAGCAGAGAGTAGAAGACAAACAGCCACCCTTAAATTAATCAACTTCTCCTGGCCCTTCAGATGCTCGAGTTAGGATAAGACAAGAGCCCATCTGTTACCTCTGCTGGAGTCTTTGTGCCAAAACCTGGATGAACCAGCATTGATGGCTGACTCTCTGTAGCATCGTTAGGTATATTTGGTATTGAGCAAAGAAAGTTCCCCCAAACATTTAGATCCTCCTTTGTTCCCACCGTTCAGACAAGCCTTCATTTCTCTTTAATTCATGGACAGCATCGCTGACTGGAGGCTCCCTTAAGAGCCGCTTTTACTGTAAACACTCCAGCACTCAGGTGGCTCCGTGACCATTGGTGATAACCATGGCTCCCAGCACGTCATAAGCCAAAGTGGCTTCTGTTAGCAGTTAAAACACAAATATACAGATTTTGTACCTTTTTTGCTCAGTGAAGTAAGAGTGAAAATTCCTATGATAAAAGGTTTGGGAAGCATCATAAGGCTGGAAAAACTTAAATATGATCTGCTTGTTTAGACAGAATTCTAAAATGAATATGGCTGAGTTGTTCCAATGGAGCACAGAAAGTTGAACTATCTCTGTGGACTGTCTCTTTAAAGGGGGAGAAAAAACAACAAAAGAAGGGAAAAGCACATTCTATGTGAGAAAGTTGCACTCTAATTCTTTGTCGGGTGAGTCTGCTAAATTTTTATGTAAAGAATCTGGAGAAGGGGCTGTTTGTCTGGAACCATGATGAAGAGACCCACCGCCATGGGCTTTACTAATTAGCACAAGATGAGACGGTCCCAACATTCGGATTAATTACATTGAATGCATAAATTCTCATAGAAATCGTTTCTGTTTCCAGACATGGGACGTTACTCTTTATGATCTTTATGACTTGGAATCCTGGGGTTGTCAGGCACATACTGAAAGCCCAGCCTTCACAGGAAAGCCACTGGGTGGGCTGCATTGGCCCCTGGGGTCTGTATCCCATGTCACGGGGTCTCCTGTGTGCGAACCCGTGGGTCTCAGTGGCTGCCTGCCTCCTTCGATGTCCATGCAGCTTGTTTTATTTATTTATTTTTTTCTTCCCCAACAGTGCAGCGGGACGATGGGAAACCTCAGTGAGAGAGAATGGGAAAGTGAGAGGCAGGTAGACCCTCAAGTCCATAAAAAAGCTAACAGCCTCCCTTCAATAATTATATCTCTATAAAAAAATAATAAAGAAGATACAGGGCCAAAATTTTATGGCCTTTATGCTAATGTGCCGCTGAAAGTGACTAGAAGGAGGTACCGCCCAAGAGGCTCCCGTGTTGCTGGGAAGCACAATCTTGTCTGTTCCCTTTGATGCGTGTACCCAGTGCGGCCAGATTTCCACACAAGTGGGTTTTCTGGGCCATGTTGCATCGCGGCCCTTCGTCCCTCAACCTGTATGCCACTCAGATCCCCAGAGGACCCTTCAGGCTTTAGAATTTCCTGACCAATGCTCCACTGCTGCTAAATTAACTTCTCCAATGGTGAATAGCTGCAAACATGTCCCTCATGGACCCCTCAGGGCTCCTCCATGGTGGAAGAGAGGAAATATTCTTGGGTGGGGACTGCGTGGAAAGAGCAGAAGCTGGTCTCCTCTGTAGGTAGGATTCTTTACTTTCAGATTTAACTCTTTCCGCTAAGACCCTAGTTGCCTGGTTCTCGTTTTTCTGATTGCTCAGGGAAAGGAGGAACGCTCCGCTGGATGTTAGGATGACAGAGTGGCTAATATCTGTCTGCTATTGCTCTGCACACAGTGCTTCTCCGCCTGCTTCGTAATGAGCAGGGGCCCTCGAGGTACCCAGGCGAGGGAGGGGTGACCTGATCCAGTTTCATGTTTATTCCGCAGCCAATGTCTTCCCGATCGCTAATGAAAGAGTCTCCCGGGACCGGCATAGCTGAAGCTGGTAGCACAGTCATATCATACTTTTGGCTTTAATTCCCTTTAAATCCATATTCTTGTAGGGTTTGTAGCCACATTTAAAACGGATCCAAGTCTTTTTAAAAAATGCCTCCAAACACCTACTTAGATAGCTGGAAACGATCATGTTGACGACGTTGGCAGTCCTTCTCTTCCTTTCTGCGTGTATAATCTTCTGCAGACTGGCTCTCCCACCCGTTTTGTAGAAGCAAAGGCAGCAGTCCCCGGGGGACAGCACCTCACCTGCAGGCTGTGTCTGTCTGGAGTCACGCTGTCACACGCCCAGCCTCTTGTGAGATCAGAACTGATTTGGCCACGGAAAAACAGCTCCTTGAAAACAAAACCATCCTCTGTAACACCTCTGATTTCACAAGCGAAGGTTTACAAATAAAAACGGAAATGCTTCTGCAGAGGAAGCCATGGCTGAAGATGCTAAGTGCGCCCACTCCCGCCCCCAGCTCCCCTGCAATCCTGCCAGGGTGACCGCCCTCCTGGCGTGACCTGGGAGACGGGACAGTGGAGGAAACACACGTACAGAACCTTTGATACCGGAGCAGGGTATCAGTTGGTGCCATGATATACATATTCATAACCTGGCAGCTCTAGGAGCCTGGGTAAGCATAAGGGACCGGTGAGAAAAAAAAGTTGATTTATGATGATCTCAAAAACATGGTCTCCAAAGATGTATTCTGCAGCTCTGAGACCTCAGGTTTAAGCTCTATTAATTTTACAGAGCTGTCTGGGATTACCCATCTGTTTAAAGGTTAACTGTCTTCACACTTATGAAATGGGTATCTCTGTTTTGGTTCTTACTTTGTTCCCGTTAATGATTTATAAAAGACAAAATGCAAAGCCAGTGAAATTGCTTTAAATCTTCAGTATGGAACATCTACCTGACCAAATTTTTGAGAGACACAAAGCATTATTTCAAGTCCTTTGCAGCGACAACCTGGAAATTCTGCTACTTTACATGTCTCATTTTGAGAGCGTGAAAGGAAAATATCAGCCATGCAAAACCTTGCATTTTAGAAAGGAAAATCCATCTGGGGGACCATCATAGAGTATATGTGTGTTTGGGTGTTAGGAGTTTCATCTTAGAGTGCCCTGCCAATATTTTCTCTACATAGAATATTATCCAAATCTATGCCTTTCAGTGTCTGAACACGATTATGTTCTTATGTGCAGTTCTGTTACGTTTCCAGGACTTTATTTCCTCGTATAAAAGAGTGCATCATTTATCTCTCTTGATAGTTTTGGGAGTATGACAGCTTGCTCTGCAAACCTGATTTGGAACGTTCCACGTTGAAAATTCTGTGACCTCAGACCATTTCTTAGTCAATTGTTTCGCTTTCAATTCTGTTGTTAATAGGATCAACTCAGGGAGGCAATGACTCGGATTTCATTATCTACGAAGCATTTTCTTGATGTGGAGAGGTAACCTGATGCCCCAAAGGCCCCGCAGCTGCCCCGCACACACACATGCCCCGAGGTGGCGCCAGGGGTCCAGGCATGCCCGCCTGGAGGTGCAGCTGCCTGCCCGTCCACCTTGTCCTGAGTCTCTGGGTCGAGTTGCTAAGCTTCTGCCAGACAGTTGGCTAGGATTAGGGTTACCATGGTTACCCCAGAATAGCCCCACGGGGTAGACTAAACTCTAGCTCTGTGCTCCAATCCTAACTTTCTTGATTACATAATCCTATCAGTAAAAGTTTTTTGAGCATTCCTCTCTATATATGCATTTTATGATTTCCTAAAGTAATATGCAGATTAATATTTCAAATGTACTATAAAGTACACATAAAATAGAAATTAAAGCAATTCTGTGTGGGTAAAATTGAATATTTTTTAAGTTAACTACTTGTTCTTAACTTTATTTGTTAGTTGTACAAAAATATTTTTGCTTTCAGCTTGAAGAGGTTTGCATTCTTGCTCTGGAGGCTTGGCTGTAAAACGTCTTATGAATTATAATGGCTTTCTACCATCATTAACTAATATTTCAGAGGACAGCGCAAGCTGTTATTAACAGTGGGGGTGGGTCACGTTTCTATTGCGTGCTTTGTGATTTGGCTGAGCAGGAATGGTCACCCCTGCCTCCTTGTAGCTGGCCTTTGTACTGTCAGTACTATCTTCAAGTCCCCTGGTCTGTGCACCTGCCTTTCATAAGGCACCTCCTCATTCTGTGAGTGCAAATTTGATTAAAACTAACCAGTACAGTCTGAAGTCCACTTAACTAGTCACAGGTAGACTGTACCATGTGGTAATTGGCCAACTTGCCCTATAAGTCCCCAGTGGATGATTTTATTGGGGTTTGTGGCATTCTGCTCAGTGATCACTCATTCAGACAAGGAGAAAAGCATTCAAGCATAATTTCAGTGTGGGCAGAAGGTGTTCACTGATTACAGAGCACAGCTACTGGAGTCAGAAGCCTAGGTTGAAAAACCAGCTCTACCACCTACCGCCCCAGCAACCTTGAGCAAGTTCTGTCACCTTTCTGTAGCTCAGTCTCCTTATATGTAGTGTGGACACGGTTCAGTTGCTTAGTCGTGTCCTACTCTTTGTGACCCCATGGACTGCAGCACGCCCAGCCTCCCTGTCTGTCACCAACTCCCGGAGGTTACTCAAACTCATGTCCTTTGAGTTGGTGATGCTATCCAACCATCTCATCCTCTGTTGTCCCCTTCCCCTGCCTTCAATCTTTCCCATCATCAGGGTCTTTTTCAATGAGTCAGTTCTTTGCAGCAGGTGGCCAAAGTATTGGAGCTTCAGCTTCAGCATCAGTCCTTCCAATGAATATTCAGGATTGACTGGTTTGACTCTTCTGGCAGTCCAAGGGACTCTCAAGAGCCTTCTCCAACACCACAGTTCAAAAGCAGCAATTCTTCGGTGCTCAGCTTTCTTTATAGTCCAACTCTCACATCCATACATGACTACTGGAAAAACCATAGCTTTGACTAGACCGACCTTTGTTGTCAAAGTAGTCTCTGCCTTTTAATATCCTGTCTAGGTTGTTCATAGCTTTTCTTCCAAGGAGCAAGCATCTTTTAATTTCATGGCTGCAGTCACCATCTGCAGTGATTTTGGAGCCCCTCAAAGTAAAGTCTCTCACTGTTTCCACTGTTTCCCCATCTGTTTGCCATGAACTGATGGAACCGGATGGCATGGTCTTAGCTTTTGAATGTTGAGCTTTAAGCCAGCTTTTTCACTCTCCTCTTTCACTTCATCAAGAGGCTATTTAGTTCTTCTTCACTTTCTGCCATACGGTGGTGTCACCTGTATATGTAAGGTTATTGATATTTCTCCTGGCAATCTTGATTCCAGCTTGTGCTTCATCCAGCCTGGCATTTTGCATGATGTACTCTGCATATAAGTTAAATAAACAGGATGACAATATACAGCCTTGACATACTCCTTTCCCAATTTGGAACCAGTCTGTTGTTCCATGTCCAGTTCTAACTGTTGCTTCTTGACTTGCATACAGATTTCTCAGGAGGCAGATTAGGTGGTCTGGTATTCCCATCTCTTGAAGAATTTTCCACAGTTTTTTGTGATCCACACAGTCAAAGGCTTTGTGTAGTCAGTATAGCAAAAGTAGATGTTCGTCTGGTATTCTCTTGCTTTTTCAGTGATCCAATGGATGCTGGAAATTTGGTCTCTGGTTCCTCTGCCTTTTCTAAATCCAGCTTGAACATCTGGAAATTCACAGTTATATTTGAAGCCTGGCTTGGAGAAGTTTGAGCGTTAATTTGCTAACATGTGAGATGAGTGCAATTGTGCGGTGGTTTGAGCATTCTTTGGCATTGCCTTTCTTTGGGATTGGAATGAAAACTGACCTTTTCTAGTTCTGTGGCTGCTGCTGAGTTTTCCAAATTTGCATATTGAGTGCAGCACTTTCACAGCGTCATCAACAGTGGAGGCAGTAGTAGTATTTATCTCCTGAGGGGTATGAGGACTAGATGAACTGAAGCATCTAAAGCAGTGTCTGTTAGGTAGGGTGTGTTACAAAGTGCTGGTGATTTATACCATTGTCATCATTTTCCTATGGTCTTATTATCAGTCAATATTTTTTTCTGAACTTTAATCTGAATGATTTTGCCTAGTAAGAAGGATTAAGACATGAGTGATAGGTGTTTGATTGCAAAGTCAGGACTTGGGCTCCCGATTAGCATTCATTTGGGAGTTCTGGTCACAAATGAAATCACTTCAAGCTAATTACAGCAGTGGCAGGCTGGCTCAGTGGCTGACTGCCTCCCCCGGTGCCGTTGGTCTGAGCCCAGGCCCTCATGTAACTCCCCTAATGTAGATGCTTCTATTCGGCACAACAAAGAAGATCCGCAACTGCCCACACTGAATGTTATTTTTTTTATTAAAGTATATTTGATGTACAATGTTGTGTTAGTTTCAGGTTTACAGCAAAGCGGTTCAGGTATATACACATATGTATTTTTTCAGATTGTTGTTCCTTATAGATTATTATAAGACAGTGAGTATAATTCCCTGTGCTATATAGCAGGTCCTTGCTGGTTATCTGTTTTACATGTAGTGGTGTGTATATGTTAATCCCAATTTCCTTATTTATCCCTCCCCAATTTCCCCTTTGGTAACCATAAGTTTGATGTCTATGTCTGTGAGTCTATTTTGTAAATAAGTTCATTTGCATCATTTTTCACATTCCACATATAACTGACATCATATGATATTTGTCTTTCTCTGTCTGACTTCACTCAGCTTAACAATCTCTAGGTCCATCCATGTTGCTGCAAGTGCATTATTTCGTTATTTTTTATGACTGAGTAATATTCCATTGTGTATATGTACTACATGTTTTTTATCCATTCCTTTGCTGATGGACATTTGTTTGGTACCATGTCTTGGCTATTGTAAAAGTGTTGTAGTGAACATTGGGTGCATGAATCTTTCTGAGTTATAGTTTTCTTCAGATATATCCGTGCTAAATACTACACTCAAAATTTGGTTGTACTCTCCGTAACCCTCCTTGGTTCTAACCTTCATTTTTTCATCCTCAGTAAGTAGAAGCTAGTATTTAAAAAAGACCCTTTTTTGAATAAAGTAAAAGATAGGGCACTTTTTAATTAACTGTGCTGACAGCCCCAAATACTGTTCTGACTTCACTTGCTAGTTTCCTGAGGTTTTAGCAGTGACCAGGGCTATAGCTGCAGGAATCTATCACCCGTCTGAAAAGTTCAGACTTCTGGAGACAACGCAGGCCTATGATTCCTTCTGGGTCTCTCTGCCTTTCTCCCTCATTCTGTTCTGTAAGACTTGCCTCTGCAAATGTTCTCCAGCTGTTGAGAAATTGTTTTTCATCTGGAGCCAGCAATTGCTTTTAAGAGATTGATTCAAATGCAAAAGGAGTCCCAGGGACGAGTATTTGCATTTAAACAATAATTATTAGATGCCGAAACTGTGGCTCCATGAGGCAAGAATTTCTAATTATCCTCTATTATGTGGGCCCCAACTTTTTCCCAGCTCTGTTGCAGTCACACAAGCCACCTAGCAGAGTGGCTGCCTTGCACACACCAGAGAAGACACGCATGGTATCCCTGCTCTGGCAGCCACAAGGCCCGGGTCCTCTGGATGCCCCCGAGTTGACCCCAAATTTGTTTTGGTTCATTTAGGACCCCAAGGACAGACATCCACCTCAAAGCACCTCAGAGCACTGCTGAATGGTGCCATAACCTCTGGCCTTTGAAGGAACTGGGCTGGGGGAGCCACCTCCCGAGGGCAGTCACTCGGCTGAAACGGGCACAGCAGTGGTCCAGGGACTCCGCCTCAATGGCCCCCTGTCTCATGACCTTTCTGGTGACATTACAGCCCAGGCAAGAGGCCTGTGTGAGTTGCTAGTGGTCAAAACTACCACTCGAAAGGGGCCAAGTCTGAAGGCTGGTTGCTTCAGTAATACAGTGCGACATGGCTATTTATTCAAATGACTTAAAAATAAGGTATAAATAAATATTGTGACCCCATGGACTATACCACACCAGGCTCCTCTGTCCAGGGACCTCTCCAGGTGAGAATACTGGAGTGGGTTGCCATCCCCTTTTCCAGAGAATCTTCCCAACCCAGGGATCAAACCCACGTCTCTTGCATTGCAGGCAGATTCTTAAACCGTCTGAGCCCCCAGGAAAGCCCATAAATATTAAATACATATTACAATAAATATAATTATAAATATTATATTTATTTTTAACTTATTTATTATATTTATCTTATTTACTGTAATTTAAAAAATAGTGTACATGTCTGCAATTGTGAACCTGCTTGAGAAAAGGTAGAAATAGTGAAAGAGCCAACAAAGAGAAAAGAGGTTTCCCTGGCTTGAGTCCAGCATCAGCGCAGACTCTGTTCTCCTAAAATTCCAGCCCCAAGATGAATGATCATTACCTGGGAGACACCGTCATTCCTGGGAAAGAAAAGCCTTCTTCTTTAATTTAGCTCAAGGTCAAGTGTCTCAGCCCCTCCTTCATTGTAAACAGATTTGAAATTCAGGGGCTAAAACGTTCTGGAAATGAAGGAAGGGAAAGAATAAAACCACCTGCCAAAAAGATATACTCTTAAAACAGCCCAGTTGACATTCACAAAGGACCAAATGTTGCCTAAGCAAGAAAATCAGAACTAAGCCCACTTGTTCCATCCCCACTGGGGGGAAATTACAATTGTTTTAGTTTGGAAAACATGTGTCTACGAGGAATGTGTTGATAAGACTTGTCACAAAGATTGCGTATGATTTTCAGAGGGCAGCTCTGAGCCAAGTAATCATTACAGAAGATTTATAATTCAGTGTTCACTGATGTGCTGTCCATCACATCGCAGTCGCTACTGTGATTAGTTATTACGACCCCCAGCAAAGGGCTCCCAACAAGCCAGCATGGAGACAAGTTAGGAAGCTCATCCAGAGCCAGGTTCCAAAAATCAAATTGAAAGGGTTTGCTTTTCCTTCTCTATCTCCCCACCTGGTCCCGGCTTTGTGAGCCCTCCCTTCTTGGCTGGCAGGCCCTAGAACTCCTGAGAAGTGGCATCTGCTACATTCTAGCACTCAGAATTCTTATGCAACCCTTAAAATATTTTCATTTGCTTTTAAAATAAGAGAACTCTAAAAAAATGGCCCAGTTCCCTTTTAAATTTCTTTACAAGTAGGAGAGGTGCTGAAATGGTCAAGCTCTTTTTAACCCAATCCTGGAAAACTTAAGAGGGATTTTTTTTTTTTTTAATCTCCAGAGAATGAGTTAGTAGAGGATTTACACAAAGTTGTTTACATTTTTGAAAAAGAAATACAAAATGAGCTGATGGTCAGTTTTGTTTTTTCCTCTTTTGCTGGCATGTTTTTTTAATTTTTCTGCAATAAGTATTGTTGTTGTTGTTCAGTCACTCAGTCTTGTGCGACTCTTTGTGACCCCATGGACTGTAGCAATCCAGGCTTCTCTGTCCTTCACCATCTCCTGGAGTTTGCTCAAATTCATGTCCATTGAGTCGATGATGTCATCCAACCATTTCATCCTCTGTCACCCCCTCCTCCTACTGCCCTCTGTCTTTTCCAGCATCAGGGTCTTTTCCAATGAGTCAGCTCTTTGCATCAGGTGGCCAAAGTATTGGAGCTTCAGCTTCAGCATCAGTCCTTCCAATGAATGGGGTTAATTTCCTTTAGGATTGACTGGTTTGATCTTCCTGCTGTCCAAGGGACTCTCAAGTTCAAAAGCATCAGTTCTTTGGTGCTCAGCCTTCTTTATGGTCCAACTTGCACATCTGTACATGACTATTGGAAAAACCAATAAGTATATGTGTTTGTAATAAGGAACACAATTTTTTTTTGGTCTAACAAAAAAGTATTGCAAATATTAGCAATGATAAGTGGGGTGCTCCACCCCACGATGCCTTTTAAGAGGACCCCAGACAAACACACCCATTAAGAAAATTCCAGACAGGAGATGACAGATTCCATTCATTTCTTAGTGAATGCCAAAGTCAGTATCCAGAGACTTCTGCCACCACGATGGTCCCTCATCTGACACTGGCTGACTCAGGCCGCATCTCAGCCAGGGTTCCTCCCCACCCTTCTTTGTAGCCATTTGCTCGCTGGTGGGAAATGGTCCAGTAGATCCAGAAGTGGGGGGTGGGAAGGGGAATATTTTCTTCTCGAGGAAGCCTCTACCTTCTGGGCTAGAGTAATTTGTTTTTTCGCCATAGACAATGCTCCTAGCACTTAACGCTACTTTAATTCATTTTTTTTTGGCGGGGGGGGGAGGTGTTTTGCAAACATGACAGGTTCTCACGAGGTAGAAAATAGATCGATGGCGAGCACGTAAGGGAGCCAGGCGTGCCCGGCACTAGTGAGGCCAGATGTGCAAAAGTTAATTCGGGTTAGATTCAGCCCTCCAGGACAAAAAAAAAAAAAATGAAAGACGCATTTAATTGGAACAGTTAGCAATCACAAATCCAAGACAGAGGTTAAATTGTTTTGAGCAAGAGAAATTAATACATTAAAGGTTACATTTCCAACTGCGAGGCCGTGAGCTGGGCTCTTCGGTGGTGTCAGAATTACATAAGGCAGGAGAGATGGCTCTGAAATGATTGTGGAATCGTTAACAAAAGGCAACGCAGAGTAAGACACTTCCCAGCAGGAGGGTGCGAAGAAGAATAAAGACATGGAGAGAGCTCATTAAGAATGAATTGCAGACCATAAACATTTGAAACCACTAAGTGTGGAGTTCTATCTGTTATCTAATGACTCAGAAATTATAAAACTAGCAATGACTTTCAGAAAAAGAGTTGACTTTGCAGGAGGTTGTTTGCCATTATACACACAAAAAGGTATTTTTTTTCCTTCTTATTTTTTTTTAAGTGTGGGGGAAAAAACACTCTCATCTTTGTAAATCAGCACAATTTAAGCTACTTCAGCTATCCTCTGACAGATTTTTTTCTTCTGTATAATTACACATTGTCTCAGATTTAGTTATAAGGGTATTGAAATGAACGTGCTAGGCGGGGAAGGGAAGCCATGGGGGGCCGGGAAGAGGAGTCTGGAGAGACAAAAGTCCACACCTTGCCATCTAACTGCAAAATGACTCATCGCTTTGTCTTCAGAAAGATCTAGAAAGCTTCATCGAGAAAGTCCTGCCAGTAAATCCTCCAGAGTGGACTCGGGCTTTGCTGTGATGGAGGGAGAGTCCATTTGCATTGTTGTTAATTGCATGGCTTGCTAGACAGAGTTGGGCTCAGTGAAAGGAGGTAATCCATCCTCGGTTCCTCTCTCCCGTTCCCTTGCACATCCTCCTGGTGAGAAGAAGGGGCACTTGTAATTGAGCATTTCAGGCTCTGTATGCTGGCCATGGATGAACTCTCCAATCTTTCAGAATGTTGGGTCCTACAGTTGCCAGTGCCCTTCACCAGGTGATTTACCCACGGCAGACGAGGCACAGAAACGTCAGACCATCGACGGGGCATCGTACTGGGGCTTCGACAGTTCCTCCTGAGAAAATAGACGAGGCTCCAGTAATGGGAGGTCCTTCCAGGAAGAGCAGGGCAGAGAGCAGCTGGGGGCCCTGGAGGAGGGGATGGAGTGCTCCTAATGGCTTTTAGAAGCTAAGCCTTTCTCTGGGCAGTGTGATGTCCGGCAGGCTCTATTACTCAGAGAGGAGGCGTGTTTGTGGACAGCTTGCAGTGATAACTAGCACCATTTCATCCTTCAAGTGCCCCCGAAGAAGTGCAGAAGCTGACAAAGCCCATCTGACCCTTTCTAAATGCCTCCTAGTCAGCCGCTCTTTATCTTTAACGCACAGCAGGGCGAGGCCAGCTTTCTCATCTTTCCTGAGCAACCATCTCAAGGGAACAGGATTTAAGTGAACCAAGAAACATTTCTAGTGTTAACCATGAACTATAACTACTATTACTAAGGTGGCTCAGCGATAAAGAATCCTCTTTCCAATTCAGGAGAGGTGGGTTCCATCCCTGGCTTGGGAAGATCCCCTGGAGAAGGAAATGGCAAACTGCTGCTGCATTCTTGCCTGGGAAGCTTCATGGACAGAGGAGCCCGGTGGGCTACAGTCCATGTGGTCACAAAAAAGTCAGGCACGAGGAGAGACTAAACGACAACTAAGGAAAACTCCCAAGTGGAGATGGTCATCCCAGGAATATGTTACCAGAGGACACTGAGAAGCCCCCTGTGGAAATTCTTCACCTGTCTTCCAACCCTAGAGTTCTAAGGTTAGACCTTCTCCAGGTACTGGACATGTCACAGATGGAGAAAGGAAGCCACCTCCTGCTCCTGCTCAGGGTTAGTGTCCTGCTCAGCAGCATCCTGTAGAGACAGAGACCGGGGTCTTTTTCATTGACTGCTGGCCTTCATCCCATGGGCTGCTAGGTGGAGGCTCCAGGCAGCATACTCGGTATGCTCGATGACTTAGTAGGGTACGTGAAGATCATACATATGTAATATATACAGACAATATGCCCATTATGCACTTTTTCTTTCTTTTTTCTTTTAAGATGAAAGAGAGAAAGTTTTAAAAGCATCACCAGTCAGGTTGCTGTTGTCTCCTGTTTTCACTGTGTCAGAGGATCCATCATGGGCCTTCTAGAGTCCGTGTGGTGGGTTTAGAGCAGGACAGAGTTCTACAAATCAGCAAAAGGGGAAATCGGTGGTAAGATTCAGAGCCCTGCCATTCACAGGTCGCCAGCTAAGGGGCTTTATGAATCATATTATCTATTCTTAGCCAAGTTGACCCTCCCCAAGTAAGGTTCCCACAGAGACACTGAAGATTGAATGTAATGCTGACAATGTAAGAACACAGTGACAAGGAATCGCTTACTTTGACACTTCATTTCTTCCTAGGAGTGCCATATTTGCCATGATTAAGGGCTAATCTGATAAAAAGTTGATCAGAAATTCCAAAATGACCAAGGGTGTGATTGGAAACATGTATTTACAACCACCATCCTTAAGGATGAAGGCTGTTCTAAATGATAATTGTGTATATTATATCTGTGGAAGGCATTGTTTTTCAAGGACGATGACAAATATAACCCAATACAGGTTATATTTTAAAAGAACTTGGATTCTCAGCTGTTCTTTAAATTGTATCACTGCCAGCTTAAGTGGGCAGTTCTCAAAATTTTGGTCCCCAGACACCTTTATACTCTTAAAATTAATTGGCAGCCTCAACAGCTTTTGTTTGTATATTGGTATTTACCTGGTGGCTCAGTCAGTAAAGAATCTGCCTGCAATGTGGGAGATCTGGGTTCGATCCCTGGGTTGGGAAGATCCCCTGGAGAAGGGAATGGCAACCCACTCCCGTATTCTAGCCTGGAGAATCCTCTGGCCGTAGGAGACTGGTGGGCTGCAGTCCATGCGGCCACAAAGACTAAGCACATACTCACTTACTGTATTAGAAACTAAAACTGAAAAATTAAAAATATTTCCTTATTAATTCATTTAAATACAAATGCTATTTATTTTATGTTAACATAAGTACAATATTTTTTATGAAATAGCTGTGTTTTTCAAAAAAAATTGTGGCAAGATTGGAATTCTTTACATAATGCATATCTGGATTTTCTCATCTGCTTCTGCAGCTAATCTGTGATATGTTGGTTTGTTGAAATATATGAAGAAGATCCTCATAAAGCTATGTAGTTGAAAAAGAGAAATATTTTAATAGGCTTTTCAGAGAACTGTAGGCATTCTTTGATACTACACCAAAACTCAGCAAGTGAGTGTTTCTTAAGAGTTTAATAGTAATTTGGAATCTGAATTTATGTCAGTGGACTTTTATACATTTTAATATTAAAACCCACTAGTCTCTCTTACACTTGTAATAGTTTTTTTATCTGTTCATAATTTTGTAACATTTTTCATTGGTTCAGAAAAATTGGTCGATTGAGCTCTGCACATCCTGACACATTTCATTATATACAATCAAAATTTTGTTAATATTACCTAATCTCATCAGCAAGTCCTTGAAGTTTTGGGGAAGCTGTCAAACTCATGGTGATGGATAACATTTATCAAAATTCTTATTTTCTATCAAAAGATTGAGGTTTATCCTTGGCAATAAATACTACTTTTCCCCCTTAGAGTTACAGGCCCATTTTGTTTGTTTTGAAGGAAATGTCTGCCAAACATCCAAGATGAGTAACCATAGTTGGTCTCTTGGTCATCCTTTCAAGGAAAAATGGTGTTCCGTGGAAGGAGCTCCGACAGGGCCACAAATGCTTTTCCTGGAGACCAACATCTTGCTTTGATGTGGTGCTCACGGGCTTTATGTGAAATTTCTGTTTCATTACTCAATAGTGAAAAAACGCAAATTCGAGGATCTAGATCTAATAAAACAGTACGTCTTACTGTTTTTTTGAGGCAGTGAAACTGGCTTTGTGTGGTAACGTGGGTAAGTGACAGTGAGAAATACGACGACTCCTGGTATGCTGTGTGTAGATGTTCATCGTTTTGTTCACCATTTTCATATCATCAAAGCAAATGTCAACACACTGAAAAAGGCAAAGAACAACCCAGATTAGGATGAAAATAGTTTTGATCTTGTGGACTGAAAACCAAGTCTAATCGACAGTGAGCCATACTTTGATAAACACAGGTTTAAAGCAAGATTTTCAAAGTTAATGAGACATATTCAGTCACATTGCTTAATGTAAAAAATATAAACTAAGGAAAAAAATCTAAAAAAAACCCTAAAAAATATTAATAATGTAAAATATTATGTATGTAATCTTATTTAAATATTTATTTCTTGAAGATCACAGTAGATATAGTATTAGTAGCACAGGTCTATAATTTATAAAGAAATAATTATGCTTACCTTGAGTCTGTGAGCACAAACTTATAAAGATATACATATTTTTCTTGATAGACATTTGTGAGTAAATCATTTGGAGTTCTCTGCTTTGAGCCAAGGAGAGTCTATATATACCCCTTCTGGGAGGAGGCTCTAGAAACATCCTGATTCTTAGTGTTTAGGTGAAGGGAGGTTGGGATTAGAGAGAGTGGATTAGATCATTCCTTACAGAAAGACACAGATGCAGCTCCTTGGAGAAGAGTGTGCCTGCATGCTAAGTCGCTTCAGTTGTGTCCGACTCTTTGTGACCCTATGGACTATAGCCCACCAGGCTCCTCTGTCCATGGGATTCTCCAGGCAAGAACACTAGAATGAGTTGCCATGCCCTCCTTCAGGGCATCTCCCCGACTCAGGGATCAAACCCATGTCTCTTGCGTTTCCTGCATTGGCAGGAGGGTTCTTTACCACTGGCGCCACCTGGGAAGCCCTTGGAGAAGAGTATCAGGTTGGGAGTACAGCCTGTGATTGCGGCTTCAGTCTCAAATGTCTCTGAGGCTCCAAACCAGGGCGCCTCTCTCCCCTTTCCACATCAGGAATTTACAAAGCCCTGACTCCCTCCCCTCTGCGTCCCTCCACGCACCCAGTCCTCTCTTCCAGGTCGGATTCTTCTCCTCCACCCACCCTCTTGCTTCCTTCCCCATAGAAACACACCTTGTCCATGCTGCTTAGTGCAAGCTCCCCACCCCTGGACATTCATCTCTCCTCTGAGAGTCTTCGATGCTTCTGTGAAGCTTGGGGTGGAGTTTAGATCCCTAGCTCAGCACCCACATCCCTGACCTGGCTGCTGCCCTTCCTCTTGGCCAGGTCTGTCCAATATGGCGGCCGCTAGTCATCAGTAGATTTTAAATGTTAAATTTAAATGCATTTAAATTAGGGCTTCTTCCCTGGTGGCTCAGAGGGTAAAGTGTCTGTCTGCAATGTGGGAGACCCGGATTCGATCCCTGGGTCAGGAAGATCCTCTGGAGAAGGAAATGGCAACCCACTCCAGTATTCTTGCCTGGAGAATCCAAGGGACAGAGGAGCCTGGCTACAGTCCACGGGGTCGCAAAGAGTCATACATGACTGAGTCACTTCACTTTGTAAATTAGGGCAAAGGCTTCCCTGGTGTCTCAGACGGTAAAGATTCTTAAGTCAAAATGTCAGTCCCTCAGCCACACAGGCCACATTTTAAGTGCCCAAGAGCTACATTTGGCTAGTGACTGCCACACTCGGCAGCACAGACCCTGGACCATCTCTGTCACTGCAGAAAGTGCTGTTGAGCAGCCACCATGTTGCTGTTGATCTGACATCTCTCACTCTAAAATAAAAGACTTTCCTACCAATGCCTTGATACGGGAAAAAATAATAATGATTTTAATATCCCTGAGTCTGGGAGATCCCCTGGAGAAGGAAACGGCAACCCACTTCAGTATTCTTGCTTGAAAAATCCCATGGAGAGAGGAGCTCGGAGGGTTACAGTCCAAAAGGTTGTAAAGAGTCGGACAAGACTAAGAATGCACAGCCTACTATTAGCAAGACATAGCAATTTTAATAGTCAGAAACTGCTCAACAGCGCCACAGGCAGAGCATGTGTAAGACACCGTCACAGCCAGAGAGAGGGAGGGAGCATCCAGGGGCCAGCCGGCAGGCACTTCTGTTCTATCCAACGGGTTCATCGGTCTGGACGGGGCAGGCGAGCCGGGGACGGGACACCTGCAGCTCTGAGTGGTGCCATCGTGGGACAGGACTGCTCATTAGCTTGACTTGAAGTAAGAACATGTACCATTTTCATGTCTACTCTGCTGCTGCTTCCGTGTGTAGCTCCAGTCAGAATGGGCATTTAATGGCCTTTGGGGGGAAATATTTGATTGCCGTTTGTAGGACCTGTCACCATGGATGGGACGTCTTTTCCTGGGAAGCGAAACCACATTTCTTTTTCAACTGAGCTGCCCCATCCTCTGTGAGCTTTAGCCCACCTCTTCCAGAATGCCCACTGCTGTCATGATGATGCCAAGTGGAGACTGTGCCCTGAGACCTCGTTATCTGTGACCTTGCATTTAGATTTAAACAGAGCAATAAGCTACTGCATATAAAGTTTGCCCAGAAGCTAATTGTGAAGTCCAAGGTTCACGGGTGGATGGTTCACAGGAGGGAGCCACGGCTTCAAAAGGCCTCTCTCTTGGTCTAGAACTTCCTGCTATGTCCATGCCAGACAGGAAAAGTCGGGCCAAAATGTGCACTGGCTTTTTGGTACTGTTTTCCAGTCCTTGGATCAGAGGGCATTGTGTGACTGTATCCTGCCAACGTAGCAGAAGTCAGGGACAGCGTTCAAGATTTCCGTGCCAACAAAGACTTGATGGTGAGGAGGGCTTCCCTGGATCTGAATAAGCCATGACCCAGGTTTTCGGGATGATTAATAACCCGAGACAAGGTGCTCCTGTGGAAATGTGACTCACACGGATCCAGCAGGATGCTGGGGTGGGGGAAGATGCCTTTCGGTTAGGAGTGCATCCTGATGCCAACCCTGGACCATAGGATGTCAGAGATTAAAGAGACGTTGAAAGTGACAGTGTGAAAGTGAACATGTTAGTCGCTCAGTCATGTCCCACCCTTTGCGATCTCATGGATTGTAGCCTGCCAGTCTCCTCTGTCCGTGGAATTCTCCAGGCAAGAATACTGGAGTGAGTAGCCATTCCCTTCTCCAAGGGATCTTCCCAGCCCAGGGATGAAGATCATTAGAGGTCTTCAACTCAAATGTCTACTTTGTTGATAGTTAAAAAGCTCTGGTTAAATGGAGGGACTTCCTCAAGGGGAGAGACCCAAGTTCTCTTGACTTCTAGTCTTGTGTTCTCTACAAGGAACTTGCTGCCTTCACATTCAATCCAGGGATGTTGACCGTGGCTAGTGTTGACTCACTGTTCTGTTAACAACTTGTGTCTTCTCAGCTGAACTATAAAGTTCATGAGAAGAGAGACATTTTCCTGTTTTTTTTTTTTCTTTTAGTATTTTCAAGAAATTTAAAGCTAGAGAAAATGAAACTAACATGAAATCAATAAAGAGTAATCATATTCTAGGCCGTGTATCAAGAAAAACAGGAATTCAGAGAAAGGAGATATTGGTATGGTCTCAAATAATTGAAAAATCTTCATAGAATTAGAGTTTTCTCTTAACAAGTAGAACAAAAGAGGGAAGATATTCTGGATGAAGGAAGGCCTCCATGAGACTCAAGGCGGGGTGGGAAGTAGGCTTGTGCGGGTTGGGAAAAGGAGGTGCCTGGCTGGACTGCGGGTGACGGGGAGAAAGGTTGGGGTGAGTCTGGCTCCTAGATGCTGTGAAAGCTGGGCTGAGGCACGCAAAGCATTTCAGTAGCTTCTGGGGAATTTCAGAGCTGGAAACAGCGTCAGATGGCCTCTCGAGAGGTGGACAGGACGTGGGGAAGGGGACGAGGGACAGATCAGCATGTTCTGTGGAGGGGTTTCCCCCACAGTCAGTGAGACTGCGGACATGGAGTTTGTAGTCGACATGAGTCCAGATCCCAGCACCACCCCTTCCCAGTGGTGGGACCCGGCACAGGGTACCTTCTCCCACCTGGCCTTGGTTTACTCCCCTGTTAAGAGGGGAGGATATCATTTGCTTCCAAGGACTGAGGAAGAGCTGCCGCTGCTGCTGCTAAGTCACTTCAGTCATGTTTGACTCTGCAACCTCATAGATGGCAGCCCACAAGGCTCCCCCGTCCCCGGAATTCTCCAGGCAAGAACACTGGAGTGGGTTGTCGTTTCCTTCTCCAATGCATGAAAGTGAAGAGTGAAAGTGAAGTCGCTAAGTTGTGTCCGACTCTTTGCAACCCCGTGGACTGCAGACCACCAGGCCCCTCTGCCCATGGGATTTTCCAGGCGAGAGTACTGGAGGGGGTGCCATCACCTTCTCCGGAGGAAGGCTT
>NW_011494925.1:3986996-3997728 GCF_000754665.1 Bison bison bison
TAGATGTAGTCAACCACATGGACTTTTGAGTTCAGAGTCTATGCATGGAAAACAGGCCACGACGGCTGTGTAGGTGTCTCGTGCCGGTCTTAACAGATGACCCTAAGCAGGGAGGGAGGGGTGCTACAAACAGCAGAAACCTGCTGTCTCGTGGTTCTGGAGCTAGGAGTCTAAAGACCAGGCGCTGGGAGTCTTAGCTCCTTTTGGAAGCAGAATCCGGCCGGACCTCCCTCCCAGCTCCAGCTGGAGGTGGGCGAGCCGGGCCTCCCTGGATGCCGCGTCCTGCATCCCCGCCTCGTTCACTGCACAGCCAGCTCCTGTGAGTCCGTGTCCTAGGCTCTCCCCGTAAGGACACCGGCAACTGCACTTAGAGCCCACCTACTCCAAAGGGCGGCATCCGAAGTGAGCCGCATCTGCGGGGACGCTGTTTCTAGGGAAGGTCACATTCATGGGGAGGGGAGGTGAGGACTTAAACTCGCCTCCTGGGGAGACACAGCATGACCCTCACCATGCCCGGTCCCCAGATGAGGGACCGCGTCACGCCTTAGAGTTCCCTACGGGGAAGCCTTCACAGGTCCCAGGATTCAGACCCGGACATCTTCGGGAGGAGTAATTCAGCTCACCAGGGTGGAATGTGTGCGGGTGTGAGTGTGTGAGGTTCTCTGTGTATATATTTTGGGGAGTATATGTGTGAGTGAGTGTAGGTGCATGTGTGTGTGAGGGTTTGTGTAAATGTGAGAATAAGTGTGATCATGTTTGTGGGTGTTTGGTGAATGGATGTGGATGAGATAACCACTGTCAGAGGACCCCACAAAGCCTCACTCCTTCTGCACGAGCAAACCCTCTGCAGGGCAGGTCCCCCGGCGCCCTGGTTGCAGGCAGCAGGGAACACGCTCTCCCAGAGGGGAGGACGCTGACACTTGAATGAGAGGAAAACCTTGCCGTGCCTTCTCCTGGCCTGCAGCATCCCTGCACCCGGCGCTCCAGCCCAGAGAGCAGACTCCCGACCACCAGAACGACAGAATGGCTCAAAAGGAGAGGGGAGAATACCCCAGACCAACTGGACACAGCACACAGTCCTAGAGCAGAGAGGGGGGAGGGCCTGAAAAAGCCACTCCTCACCTGCATGCAACAGATAACATAGAATTAGGAGGCGGAAATTCAGGGTGGGAGGAACAAGAGGAGGACCACAGAGATGCAAGAGGACTGGGAGGCTGAGGTTTCTCTCCCTGTCATTGGATAGAGCAGGAGCGGATCTTGCCTGGTGGAGGGACGCTCCTGCGGGTCCACCGGCCCCAGGCTGCCGGGACGTCCTCAGAGGTGTGGGCTGCCGGCGGCCGGGAGGGGCTTAACAGCACCTTAGATAAGAGCCAGGATTACCAATTCACTGCGGACCAAATACTCCCACAAGGTGTATAAATACGCCCCGTGTTAATTTACGGCCAGCCCATATATATACAAGCATGGTAGACATAACGCCCTAGTGAAGCGGCACACGAGAGGAAGGAGATAAAAATTCCAGCAGTTGGACCCATGGTAACACGAGCAAAGTGTAATTTACCCTTTATTTAAAATCCAAAGGCATTCTTTTAACTGGGAGCTCTCAGCTCTTTTCTCACCATTTGGCAGAAAAGAAAAGAAATGCTTTGGGATTTGGGAGGAAAATTTCACAACTGGTATGTCTTGACTTTCCTTTCCCTCAACCAAGACATCCTTTGCTAGAGTCCTTTATCTAGTGCTTTGTATACATATTTTTAATCCTATACAAAAATGATAGGATGTCAAGAAGGATCTATAATAACACCATTTTTTTTTATTTCACTTCAAAGACTTGGCAATTTCTGATCCGTGTGACATTCACACTCCTTCAGGGTCAAACAGCATCTTGCAGCCTTCATAAAATGATTAAATATTTTAAACAGTTCCTGCTTATACCTCCAACGCCCCTGGAGACTGATACTGTTATCGTTTTTGTCAAAGCCAGTTTCCATCCGCATTTGTCATTCCTGCTTGCATTTATGAGTTATCAATCGCCACGTCAAAATGCAAAATAACTGATGTTCTCTGGGCGGTATTGGATGGTCTATCTGGGGCTTTTAATCAATGCTGATTTTTATTTTCCATACCCATACATAAATCTCTACCATTCCGGGCCACATATAATGCGTTTGTACAAAACGCAGTGACAGAAGCAGTAGTTATATTATCAAACATTATACCTCGGGGCTGACTGAGTACCAGGGGCTTTCAAAAGAGAACACTGGGAATTACTGAGCAGGAGCCGGGATCGCAGTGCAGAATGTAAGGAACTGGCTGTTGCCATTTATAAATCAGCATCCTGCTAGCTAATCCTTCTCACTTAAATGCAGTCCAAATTCTCCTCCTGATCCTCTGCAACTTAGTCATTGTTTTTTAAAAGGCAAAGTTTGCATAATCTACACAAATAATAACGAGCTACACGTTTTCTATTTCCTTCGACTTTTCCCCAGGGACTTACATTCAAATGGGGAGAATGGAACTTTTTCAGCAATAGCTTTTTTTTTTTAAAGTGATCACTGGAATTTTCCAGCTTACATTTCACCCCCATTCAAGCTGAGAGAGAGTTTGTTTTGCCCTTTAAAAGGGCATTTTTCCTAGTTGAATGGTAACCATTGCAGAAATCGTTCAAACAGGACGTTAGTGCCCAGAGGAATCCGACTGCATTGTAAGCACCCGAGGCCACGTGGAAATCACTCAGGTATCTTGAAAGTGAAGCAAGAAAGTATAAAAAGCTCAGGGTGGGAGTCAGCACAAGCATTCAGCCAGTAGGTCCAAGAAACCACAGGTATTCAAGAGCTGTCTCTAAAGATGGAAACATTAGCAATGCTCTCCAAGTGGTCTCATAAACGGATTGGCTCTGGTCCCGCCTCAGGCGCCTCCTTCATCTCAGGACTTAACTTAGTTGCTCCAGCAGCCAAGCCAGTGACCAGGCTTGCAGGGCAAGAGGCTCCGGCTTACCTGGTCTCTGGGATTTGCAGCAGAAATCAAGAACCAAACTGATGCTGCTTCAACAAACTTATTTTTAGAAAGCTTGGCAGTGGTAAGATACCTCCCAGACTCTGAAAGAGACAATCAATCATGAAAGTACACAGTATTGTCCGGGGATGACCAACTGCTGTCCTTCAGCCACTCAGTCGTGTCCAACCCTTTGCAACCCCATGGACTGCCACATGCCAGGCTTCTCCATCCTTCACTGTCTCCCTGAGCTTGCTCAGACTCGTGTCCATTGAGTCAGTGATGCCATCCAACCATTTCATCCTCTGTCGTCCCCTTCTCTTCCTGCCCCCCATCGTTCCCAACATCAGGGTCTTTTCCAATGAGTCAGCTCTTTGCATCAGGTGGCCAAAGTATTGGAGCGTCAGCCTCAGCATCAGTCCTTTCAGTGAATATTCATGAAACAAAATTACACAAGTCTTGAGAGATGACCAGTGATCAAGACAAAGATGAGATGAATGGGTTCTGGAAACTCAGGGTATCATTGGAAAGGCAGTTTCTGAAGGCAACTTCTGAATAACTGATCCCCCGAAGAGGATGGTTTGATGACAATGGCTTTCTGTACTGTGTTTCAAGAGGCAATATGTTCTGTGTTGAATTCGAGTACTCACAGCTTAACAAAATCAGTGAGTAGCCAGCCTCATTTGGCAATGTGTGTGTTCAATAAGCAGCATGTGATAACTTCAACATTTATTTATCTGAGCGTGGGGAGACTCACTCACTCACCAAACAGGAGGTCCTTGCCATCAGTGCAACTTCAGAGGAGACCAGGGAAAAGCTTCTCTACAGAGACCAGGTGGGCAGGACCAGGTGGGCTGCAGAGAGTGGAGGACGCCTAAGCACATTCGGGACATGCAGATGAGGCCAGCCGCATTGACCACAGCCACCGCGGGCAGTCAGCTCAGGTCACAACAGAGCACCTCGCTCTCCACTGTGATCTAAATGCTGCTCTTCTGCTCATGTATTCAGGTGATTTATGCGTTCACTTCCCACATACTTGCAGAGCACCTGCGGTGTGTCAGCTGAGGCCTCGTCTGTCCCGGTGCTCAGCGATGGCCACACCGTCCTTATGTGGGTGGCGCTGTTTCCACGTGGTCAGTCCTTCTTGGTGGCCAGGCCTGCTGTGTCCTTTTTGAGGACAACACAGTTGGCACTCACAGGACCAAACTGGGCTTAAAAAATAGTCCCACGGGATTTCATTGGCTTGTGTGAGGACTGAGACTGTTTTGCCACAGTTGGTTGGACTATGTTGGTTTCTCAGTAGTGTTCCGAGAGGCACCCTGCTCCTCCATGCGGGTGAGCCCGGGGCCCCTAAGGGAGCAGAGGCGGGAGGCTCCAGTGCGGATGCTGGAACCAGAGGCAGAAAATGCAAGGCTGCTTTCCAGGGGGTTTGGGGACAAGGGGTTCCAAAGCTGCAGAAGGGCACAGCCCCTCAGGAGATGGCCTAAAGATGACGAATCCTGAGTGGACATGCTGAGTTTACTGTGTGACATTCACTCTTCCAATCTCTGTACTGAGTTCTTTGAATATGACTTGATTCCAAGCTTGGTAACATTCATGGTCTTTCAACTTAACACCAGAAAGATTTGAAAATGTACCCACATTTACTGCAGTGGTTTCCCGTCAGGGAGGACCTTGCCCTTTCCTCAACATTTGACGATGTCTGGAGATGTCTGGGGGTTGGAGGGACAGTCTCACTGGCACCTAGTTAGGAGAGGCCAGGAATTCATTTCAACAGCCTACAAGAAGAAGTGATCCACCCCAAATATCAAGGGTGCTGAGGCTGTGAAACTGCAGTTAATGCACAGCAAAACCCTTCCACGGTGCATATCTGCATGGAAGAAAAAACAGGAAGAAGAAAGGAAGAAAAATGAAGCTGCTTGTAATATGAATTTATATATTCCAGCCGGTGTAAGATAAGAAGAGACAATATGTTTCCCTTTTCTGCTTGATAAGAACCGATAAATGTTTATTAATATGGTATTTTTAAGCCTGCATTTTTTTTTTATTACTGAAGTCCGCATTCTAGGAACACTGTTTCTGTGAAGGTGCAGGTATGGGTGCATATCCCGTGGTGACACGTTTAAACATCTCAACTGCATTATACAGAGACGACCAGCTTTGGAAAAAGCAGCGCTTTTCATATTATTTTAAATTTTGGATGAATTACAGCCAGTGCAGTTAAATTTAATTTCTGGATTCATGAGAAACTACACATGATGGCTGTTTTGCCTTGTCATAACAGCATGTGTGTCAATATTTCTGGGTGAAATCAAAGACAAATTCCAAATGACACTTTTTCAAATCATTCCAGAATGGAGAGCCCTGAGATTTTTGGCAAAGGGACCCTGCTGTCTCTGTTTTGAGCTTTGGGATAAATCTTTGCTATTTGTAAAATGTACCTATAATCTTGTCTTAAGGTAAATATTCTGGGAAACAGTGTGGGGTCTTCTGTTGATAGATTTTGATTTGATTCAAGTACTTACCCTGTCTACCAGTATGAACTTGACCAATTTATTTGAACCTGCCCGTCCCTTTGTTTTCTCCTCTCTCTTCTGTAAGATAAGGATAACAATGAATACACTGACTTCATGGCGTGTTGTATGGGTTAGTGGGAATTGAAGACCCAAAGTAAGCATCCAATTGCCATTTTATCATGAACAACATTATTATTACTCATACAATATTATTATTTTTTTCCTGTAGTCATGTACAGAATGTGAGAGTTGGACCATAAAGAAGGCTGAGTGCCAAAGAATTGATATTTTTGAATTGTGGTGCTGGAGAAGACTCCTGAGAGTCCCTTGGATTGCAAGGAGATGAAACCAGCCGATCCTAAAGAAATCAACCTTGAATATTCATTGGAAGGACTGAAGCTGAAGTTGAAGCTTTAATACTTTAGCCACCTGATGCAAAGAGCCAATTCATTGGAAATGACTGTAATGCTGGGAAATATTGAGGGCAGGAGGAGAAGGGGACTACAGAGGATGAGATGGTTGGATAGCATCATTGACACAATGGAAGTGAGTGAGCAAACTCCAGAAGATAGTTAAGGACAGGGAAGCATGGTGTGCTGCAGACCATGGGGTCACAGAGTCGAATATGACTTAGCAAAGGAAAAAAACAACAATATTATTAAATGGTTTCCCAGATGGCACTAGTGATAAAAGAATCCACCTGCCAATGCTGGAGACTCAAGAGATGTGGGTTTGATCCCTAGGTTGGGAAGATCCCTGGAGAAGGGAATGGATACCCACTCCAATATTCTTACCTGAAGAATTTCATGGACAGAGGAGCTTGGTGAGCTACAGTCCATGGGGTCACAAAGAGTCAGACACGACTCAGCGACTAACACTCTTTCACTTCAACTATTGGAAGATACTTCTTTACCGAAAACTACTTCCTGATGTTATCCTGCCTCCTAAAACATATGGAATTTGATCACTTCCTCTTTCTTGAGCCTGCCTTTTGGATATTTGTATATAGTAATCAGGTGACCCCCAGTCTCCATCTGGCCAGGTGCCCATGACTCCAGAGTGGACACCAGGCAAGGTGACCCACAGGCACCACCCATGACTCCAGAGTGGGCACCAGGCAGGGAGGCCCAGGGGTACCACCCATGACTCCAAAGTGGACACCTGACAGGGAGGCCCACGGGCACCACCCACAACTCTAGAGTGGACACCAGGCAGGGAGGCCCACTGGGCACCACCCACGACTCCAGAGTGGACACCTGGCAGGGAGGACCATGGGAACCATCCACGACTCCAGAGTAGACACCAGGCAGGGAGACTCACTGGGCACCACCCATGACTCCAAAGTGGACACCCGGCAGGGAGGCCCTGGGCACTGGCACGAGGATGAGGCCCCTGTAGCCTGATGGGCATGTGCCAGTCCGTCAGCCTTAATCCCAGCAGTGACGGTGAGGCAACCACTGCCCTTGGTGTTGGTGGGGCAGGCACTGTCTTGCTGAGTGGAGGCACAGCATACACGGGGCTTCGTCTTCTCTGAGATGAATCTGGAAGAGATTATGGAGAGATGTTGGCACCAAGAGAGAAGCTGCCTCTCGCATGGCAACCCTTCCCTAGGTATGAACATGATTTTAGCGTCAAGGCAAAACCTTGGAAATGATCAGCTCCCTATCCTGGTTACAGAAGGACGTGTTTACACAAAGACAGTCATGAACACTCTTTGCCGCAGACACCGTTATACCAAAATAATGATGATATTGACCTGAATGGCAGTGTGTAAATATGGTTATCAGCCACGTGGGATGAGGGCAGCTTTCTCTTTCTACCTGATACTGTCTTAAGACTGTGTCCCTTTGGAGAACCATGTTAAAGTTTAATTTAGCTTAATACAAGATAAACCGCTGAGACAAGAAGGACTCGTCGAGCATCTGCTGGCTGAGGAGCTGTCCTGGAAGCTGGCCATCTCCCAGGACGCAGGGCACTTGGCCTTCCTGTTCCTCCCGTGACCCCATGCCACACCACAACTCCTCCCCACCTCCATCCTTTAATGAGAATCTCACTGAAAGACTCGGACCCAGAGCCAGTCCGTGTGGAGGCCAGCATTTCTCGTCCCATCAACAAATCTCATGCCATCTGTGGCTTCACTGAAGGTCGTATGTGGAACCAGTTTGGAGATCGTTCCCCGTCTATCTGGTTGGTTTGCACCAAGTCCTTGTGGGCGTCTTTGTCCACTGTTGGCCAGGGCTTGCTAAATACCAGTTTTCCAGTTACTCATTTCTCTGGCAAAGCGATGACATCACTTCCTCTGACTCTTCACTAAACTTGACTCACATCCCTCCTGGTTCATCCTACATGATGCTAAATGCCAGAAAATAGCGAATAATAGCAAAATAGAAAGTGATGGGCAAAGAACAGTCAAACGGCGTTTATAGCCACAGGCAAGATACCCACGGAGTATAGCTGCTACACGTTTACGTCTGCAGATGCCTGTGTGGGCAGACAGGTCGCCCACAGCGGTGCCCAGACCACACCTCCACACGAGGTCAAGTTTAGCCTCAAAGTGAACCGTGCGATGTGTGTTCCGTGGGTGTGGCCTTGGGTAAGCACATGGCTTATTCCCGAGCAGACTCCACGAATGCGGTCCTGTCTACGGCTGCGGAGCTGAGAGCCACGCTGTCTTCCCTCCGCCTTGCCTCTCTGTCTGCTGTTCGCAGTCTCTTTTCCTCCAACATTCTCCCTCCATCCCCCAAACCCCAGGGCAGCTCTGCCGGATCCTGATCCACACCGCCCCTGCATCTGTCTCTGGATTTCCCTCTGGAGGGCTTCTATGGCAAAGCAATGAGGTGGCAGGGATTATTTTTCTGCTTATTGATGAGCCCCTTTCTGGTTTCTCTGGGCTCTCTGTCTGGTTAGGAGGGGCCAGCAGGCTGCCCTGCGACACGTGTACTTGGCGGCTGGGCCGTGGGAACCGCACTCTGCTGGGTCTGGAGTCACAGGTTCCAAGTCACGGCTTCCAGTGTCCTCTGTCTTCCAAGTGCTGACATATAGCTCCTGAAAATTAGTGCATGGTTCCATGTGGCTTCCTGAAATATCATCAGAAGTGAAGTGAAAGTTGCTCAGTCGTGTTCGACTCTTTGGGACCCCATGGACTACAGTCCATGGACTTCTCCAGGCCACAATACTAGAGAGGGTAGCTTTTCCCTTCTCCAGGGGATCCTCCCAACCCAGGGATCAAACCCAGGTCTCCTGCATTGCAGGCGGATTCTTTAACAGCTGAGCCACAAGGGAAGCCCAAGAATACTGGAGTGGGTAGCCTATTCCTTCTCCAGCGGATGTTCCTGACCCAGGAATAGAACTGGAGTCTCCTGCATCGTAGGTGGATTTTTTTTTTTTTTTAACCAACCAAACTATTAGGGAAGCCTGAAATGTCATCACAAAGTGTTTTATAAATCAGAGAATTTGGTAGCATCCCTGAATCATGTCATCCTGTCTCTCTAAAGAGAGGTGGTCTTGTCGGGCTGCGGGCTGGAAGGAGCAGTGGAGTATTGGGAAGCCAGCCTCGGCCGCTGAATGAACAGGACAGTGAATGCAGGGTCTGCTCTTGGCTGTGGGGTATGTGGCGTTTACCTGGGTCTGGTCTGTTACACACACTGTTCGCAGACCCGTACAGCCAGTTCTGCAGTTCATTTCTAGAATCACATTGGTAGAACAAAGCTGTCATATTTAGTGGCATTTTGTTACAACCATTATTTCACTTAAGTTCAGACATCTCTTTGCAAAATCAGATCCTACTTTAAAAAATTGCCTTGTTTTGCAACATTAAACTAAATGACAAGCCGGAGAGGGAGGAAAATAAAATTGATGAGTAGCCACGGGTTGAGGCAAGCTCTCCTTCAAGTTCAGAAGTGAAGACTTAAGGCAGAAGGGGCTGTCACCTTTCTTATAAACAAGACTGTGGTTTGGAATGTGGTGCAGTTATTTCCAAGGAAGTTATGCTCATTGAAAGCAGAGCCTGCAGCCAGGTCGGGGTGATAGGGCAGAGGCGGGGAGGGCGGGGAGCTGCCTGCTCCATCACATCCCCTGGTGCCGGTGCCTGGTCCATGCCCACTTGGCACAAGGGCTGACCACTGCCTCCCCCAGGGCCCCTGGCCTGCACTGACCTTTGTCCTTGCAGGGCCCCTGGCCTGCACTGACCTTTGTCCTTTGTCCTTGCACTGATCTAGCTACTTGACTTCAGACAGACACGACCTGTATCTGAGGCCAGCTTCTAAGAGAGAAAAGATAACCCACTGAGTCTAAATCTTTCCTTTCCCCACTTCTACAGACTCTTACAGAGAGAAGGAGTGGGCTTTACCAGGAAAGGCACAGCCCCGCCCTAACACTGGGAAGGACCACAGCTTGTGCGAGAACCCACCGGCTCTTGGGTCTCCTGGGATTTGGGGGAGAAGGTGCCTATTTTTCACGAACCTCTCCAGTCTAGACTCTCTCTATGAAACTCACCAACTGTTCTGTTTCAGGTTCCACTCCTTGTCTGCTTCCCACTTTCAAGCTGGGTGGGGGGGTCACTGTGGAGATGGACTTCCAGACACACTTCATGAGGGGCTGAGATGGGACTTCCCTGGTGGTCCAGTGGTTCAGACTGCCTTCCAGTGCCCAGGATGAGGGTTTGATCCCTGGTCAGGAAACTAAGATCCCACATGCCTCACGGCCAAACTGCCCCCCTCCTCCCCGCCCCCGCTTACTCAGCCATTAAAAAGAAAACATTTGAATCAGTTCTAATGAGGTGGATGAAACTGGAGCCTATTATACAGAGTGAAGTAAGCCAGAAGGAAAAACACCAATACAGTATAATAACGCATATATATGGAATTTAGAAAGATGGTAACAATAACCCTGTGTACGAGACAGCAAAAGAGACACTGATGTATAGAACAGTCTTATGGACTCTATGGGAGAGGTAGAGGGTGGGAAGATTTGGGAGAATGGCATTGAAACATGTAAAATATCATATATGAAACGAGATGCCAGTCCAGGTTCGATGCACGATACTGGATGCTTGGGGCTAGTGCACTGGGACGACCCAGAGGGATGGTATGGGGAGGGAGGAGGGAGGAGGGTTCAGGATGGGGAACACATGTATACCTGTGGCGGATTCATTTTGATATTTGGCAAAACTAATACAATTATGTAAAGTTTAAAAATAAAATAAAATTTAAAAAAAAAGAAGT
>NW_011494925.1:3997946-4003245 GCF_000754665.1 Bison bison bison
GACGCCTGTGTTGAAGGCTAAGAGGACAGAAAGCAGGGCCTGCAGGCAGGGGGTTTGTGGCGGGCATGGAGGGCTGCCTTGGTGGACAAAGAGTGTGATGTGAGACTTGGGTACTTAATTCACCCCAAGACGACAGGCCTAGCAGAGCCTTGAGGAGCGGTGGCCAGATCGTGGCTGAGACAAAACCTGTCACCATCTCTCCTTTGAGATCATCCAGGGATGATTCTAAACTGTTGGGAGGGAAGGGAAGAAAACCTACATGTGGCCGGTGGAGTCGGCCTGTGGGCCTTGTGGGGAGGACTTTGCCAACCTATTTACGGGAGGCAAAAGTAGGGCTCCGACGGGTGGAATAAATTCTCCACGGCACTTTCCTAGCGTTCTTTCCTCTGAGGCCCAGAGCTGTGAGGATCATCTAGAACTCTCCGCAGCCCCAAGCCCAGGTCTCTGCTGGTCTCGGGTGCCTGTCCCTGCTGTGGGAGATGTCTCTTCTCTCCACTGCCCCCGGGCCCGCCACCCCCTCTCTACGGGCCCGGCCCCTGCTCCGTCTCCCGTCTCCAGGCTGCATGTCCCAGGTTCAGATTTGGCCATGGGGGAGACAAAAGGGGCCTGGGTGCCTCTCCTGGTCTCTAATGGGAGCTGGGCCTTCTCTGTGGTTCCAGCGCCTGGGGCGACTCCACCTTGGGTTTGGGAAACACAAGTCTCCCCTCGCCCCCATGATGACCCTCTGGCCTCCCGGAATGGCTTTCTGCTCTCTCAAATTTCCAGTCAGCCTCAATGTCCCCTATTTGACTTTAAAGTAACACTACTACTTACGGACTAATTTTCTCCACTTTTGCACTGGTTTGACTCTGCCTGATACAGGATCTCTTATCTTAAGCCCCACTTAATTGTAAATATATTACGTCTTTCAAGTAACATCTGCTTTTTAGGTCAAACCCTTAACCCAAAGGAGTGAATTCAATATCCCGTGTCTGGTCTGTTTGTGTGTGTGTGTGTGTGTGTGCTCACTCTTAATCAGATGGTGGGATGCTGCTCTCTGTTCACTGTTGCTGGGGGCCAAAAAAGTCCAGTAAAGGCAGCTAAAGGGCTTCCCTGGTGACTCAGATGGTAAAAAATCCACCCGCAACGCAAGAGACCCGGGTTCGATCTCTTGGTTGGGAAGATCCCTTGGAGAAGGGAATGGCAACCCACTCCAGGATTCTCGTGCAGAGAATTCCATGGACAGAGGAGCCTGGCGGGCTACGGTCCATGGGGTTGCAGAGTCAGACTGACTGAGCAACTAACACTTCGGCTTCATGTTTAAAGGCGGCTAAAGGTTGATCCATTTGGTCTTTACCCGACTGGAGAGAAGGAGAGAGAGAAGAGGGAGAGAAAGAACAGGCGGGCTGGCGGGGGGCGGGGAGGAGCCGGCTTTTTTTTTCTTTCTCGAGAAAGTGAATAATGTCATCGTTGATTTAATTAGCAAATTCTAGATGTGCTGACAAAGGAGATTTCTGGGGAGATGCACTGGGTTGTGTCAATGCTCTAAATGAATAGGCAGTGCCGAGTTCCTGGTAATCACAGACGAACAACAGCACTCGCCAAACCTCAAACAGTGCATAAATCAATTTGCTGGGAATTAACCACTCGCTTCAAAATTAGGGGTTACTTGACAGGGTTTCAGTGATTAGGTTGTCAGGGACCTGTATTTCTAGCTGGGATTTATCTATCACTGATCCAAGCACATCCCCTCCTGGGCTGCAGACTGACTGCCGTCACCAGCCAGTGGGCCACGGTGGTGCCAGTGCCCAGGAGGGGCTCACGGCCTTCCTGCGGGACAGGGCAGGGGCCCCCTTGTCAAAGGGAAGACGTGGTCCTGCCGCTCTTTCAAGATGCCCCCAACGGGAGTGGGAGGACGTGATGGAGGGGTGTGTTTCAGGCACTTTCACAGGTCACATGACCCTTTGATACACATAGAGCCCAACACTCGTGAAATGAAAAGATGCCTGAGAGCATACTGCTGCTCAGAGACATTCATGAAAAGCAGCAGGACTCAGGTCACCAGGCCCTGGGGCTGCCTACAGGTGGAGTCAGGGGTCAGGAGTGGGTCCTTCTGACTGCTGGGCCAGGGGGAGAAGGGAGGGGCAGCTGCGATCCAGTCCTCGGGCTGGATTGGGTGCCAGCTGGGGGAGCAGAGGCCTTTGGGTCAGACTTCTCATCTGACATGTCAAGTCTGTCATCCAAGCCTTCAAAGACTTTCCTTGGCCACTTAGAATCACCCTCCCACCTGGCAGCTCCCTGCCCTGTAAGAACAATACAGAGGTTCTGTCCTATGTAACATGTTGTATCCTTGCTCTTTGTTGAAAGGGGCCCAGAGGGCAACCCGGCGAGGGTCCCACCCCAGGGACGCTCAGGCGCGTGGTCACCAGGGCCTCTGAGCACCCACCTCACTCATCTGCCCTTCCTTCTTCTTGTTGGACGTTTCTGGAAGGAGTTTTCACACTCCATTCAATTTGCCTTCCTCCAACAGGACACTGGACATGGAACAACAGACTGGTTCCAAATAGGAAAAGGAGTACGTCAAGGCTGTATATTGTCACCCTGCTTATTTAACCTATATGCAGAGTACATCATGAGAAATGCTGGGCTGGAGGAAGCATAAGCTGGAATCAAGATTGCAGGAAGAAATATCAATCACCTCAGATATGCAGATGACACCATCCTTATGGCAGAAAGTGAAGAAGAACTAAAGAACTTCTTGATGAAAATGAAAGAGAAGAGTGAAAAAGTTGGCTTAAAGCTCAACATTCAGAAAACTAAGATCATGGCATCTGGTCTCATCACTTCATGGCAAATAGATGGGGAAACAGTGGAAACAGTGGCAGACTTTTTTTGGGAGGCTCCAAAATCACTGCAGATGGTGACTGCAGCCATGAAATTAAAAGACGCTTACTCCTTGGAAGAAAAGCTATGACCAACCTAGATAGCATATTAAAAAGCAGCAACATTACTTTGCCAACAAAGGTCTGTCTAGTCAAGGCTATGGTTTTTCCAATAGTCATGTATGGATGTGAGAGTTGGACCACAAAGAAAGCTGAGCACCGAAGTATTGATGCTTTAGAACTGTGGGGTTGGAGAAGACTCTTGAGAGTCCCTTCAACTGCAAGGAGATCCAAGCGGTATATCCTAAAGGAAATCAGTCCTGAGTGTTCATTGGAAGGACTGATGTTGAAGCTGAAGCGCCAATACTTTGGCCACCTGATGCAAAGAGCTGACTCATTTGAAAAGACCCCGATGCTGGGAAAGATTGAGGGCAGGAGGAGAAGGTGTCAACAGAGGATGAGATGGTTGGATGGCATCACTGACTCAATGGACATGAGTTTGGGTAAACTTGGGGAGTTGGTGATGGACAGGGAAGCCTGGTGTGCTGCAGTCGATGGGGTTGCAAAGAGTCAGACACGACTGAGCGACTGAACTGAACTGAACTGTACTGAATGGGTGGCACTTCCTCTTCATTGAATTGACCTCAAAAATCACAGAGCTCTAGGTATCTCCAAAAAATCCCACTGGACTCTAGGACACCTGGTCTGAGCACTGCAGAGTCAGCTGAAATGGGAGGAGCCCTCTTTAGATCACTAGAGAACATTGTGGCTTTAACCGAAGCACCCAGAGTATTTCCTTTATGGTGACAGTTCTCATATGAATCATGCTTCATGTCCTGTCTCTTCCTGTTCATCTATTGTGCGTTAATTAATCAATAAAGCCCTTCTGATATCTTCAAGGGACAAATGTTTACGCGACTGTTCTTTCTCACTTAAAAACCAGAACAGACCCATCGATTTCCATGACTTTATCCCCCTCCCCGAAGTCCTCTTCACTGTAGCCACATCTATGGTCTATCAGGGGCAGTATTTCACAGTCTCTAAGCTACTTTTTACAAAACAGCTTTATTGAAAGTATACTTTACATTCTCTAAAGTTCACCTGTTTGAAGAATATAACTCAATAAATTTTAGAAAATTTACAGAATTGTGCAACTGTCACAATAACCTAACTCAAACTATTTTCATCACCCCTCAAAAAAACTCTGTACCATTGCCAATCATCCCCATTTTCTCTCTTCCCCACAGAAGCCCCAGCAACCACTGCTCTAGCTCCTTTCTCTACAGATTTGGACATTGATAGATTCTGGACTTTTCATATCGATGGAATCATACAACCTAGGGTCTTTTGAGACTGGTTTCTTTCAGGTAGTGTGATGTTTTTGAGGTTCATCCATGTTGAAACATGTCATCCTTCATTCCTTTTCATGGGCGAGTAGTATTCCACGGTGTGGAGTACTTTTGTACTGTGTCTGTTTATCCACCCCACAGGTGACAGGCATTTGGGCCATTCCCAATTTATGCTACTATCTTGCACCCGGGTCTGAGTGTATGACTAGGTCCATGTTACAGATTACTCTTTCTCCGTCAGAGACCTGTGAAGCTTGTCTCTTTCCAGGTGGCTCAGAGGTCCTCAGAGATATGGTTATTGGAGACAGTATCCTCTCTAGTCCAAATTTCCTCTAGATAATCCTCTTCCTGTCTCTTCAAATTGTGCCTGTCATTAAATCAGTCAACCAGTGGAAAATTTTATATAATAAAGCAAGCAGGTAAAAACCTGCTTGGTTTGAATTTGGTCAGAGAAATGAACAAACACAATTGACATAACCATCCCTGGAAGACCTGACCCTAAGCTCACTTCTGCTTCCTCATGTGCTCAAGTCTGCCCAAAGACAAAGTGGACCTTCTCGTAAATTCTGACTGCAGAGTATCTCTAAGGCAGCAAGCTTTCCAAACTCAAGACAGTGGGTCCTCCTGCTGGTTTCGAACCTATGGTTTTCTTTACCACCTGCTTCAGCTCTGCATTCAGACACTGGGCTCCCATCCAGCTTTTAAGGAAGATGGTCATATTTATTATCATCTAGGTTAAGTTTGGTAGGACCTGCAAACTTGTCTAGTAAGGGAAATAAAACCTATCTGGGGGTCATTACTGCATTTGGGGGAGTTGAATGTTTGGAAAATGTCCGTGAGGTGTCTCCTCACATCTAATGGGGAAGGCGCTGGATCAAGTGGAGTGCACATGTGAATTTAGGGGATCTGTCCCCACAAAGCTCCTCACAGAGCCCCACCTCCTGTGTCACTAATATGGCCTTCCTCTGTGCACTCTGTTTTCCGGACCACCTGTTTGCTCCCCCTGGAAGATCTCTAAAGCGAGTCTAGAATGTTCTCTGCCCCACGGCTGGGGCAGGAAACAAGGCACGCCACAGTTCCTGAACACGG
>NW_011494925.1:4003345-4008047 GCF_000754665.1 Bison bison bison
CTGAACACGGGGTTCTGCTTTTTGTCTGTTTTCCATAATCATGGAAGTCATGGCGGGAAATCCCCTGTGAAGGCACGTGCTCCCTCCCCCTCCACAGATCTCCAAGGGAGGACTTCCTGCTCCAAAATCAACCTTGGGGATGCGGACGCCTCCTTTCTGTGGAAGGATCTCTTCTCTCGTGATGAAAATGGCTGCAGGAACAAAAATGGCTCCAAAATGAAGCCATTCTCGTGACAAAGGCTGTAATGAGGACAAAAAATGGCACACAATCAATTTATTCTCACGACAACCTTAAGATCATAATGAGGACAAGAAAAACAGTCTGAAATTTATCAATTCTTGTGACAACCTTGAGACAGTAATGAAAGCAGCAAATGGTCTGAAATTGGCCCACTCTGCTGACAGACGGTGAAACAAACCCAGAAAATAGCACCGTGTTTATCTACCCCCTTGACAACCTGGGGGCTGGAGCAGGAACTGGAAAGGTGACGAGACTAACCCATTCTTGTCAAAAATAATTGTAAAGAGTGGCCTCCATGCGTCCTTTGACAATGACCCCCCAGGTGATTACCTGCGTGAACCTCAGACGTGTCTGAGGGATGGCACCCTTTCGGGCTTCACTGTTCAGTTCTTGGTCAGGTCATGTGAACATTAACAAGTTCTAATCTTACAGACTGGGAAGAGTGGCCGTCATTCCACATCAGCTCTTGTTTGATGACCTCAAAGTGCTCTGACTATCGGACTTATGAAAAGAGAACTTGTAAGAGGTATGAAAACAAATACCATATATTAATGCATATATGTGGAACCTGAAAAAGAATTGGTATTGACCATTTTATTTACAAAGCAGAAGTAGATATAGAGAACAGATATATGGATCATTGTTCAGTCGCTTGGTCATGTCCAACTCTTTGCAACCCCATGGACTGCAGCACGCCAGGCCTCCCTGTCCTTCACCATCTCCCAGAGCTTGCTCAAACTCATGTCCATTGAGTCGGTGATGCCATCCAACCATCTCATCCTCTGTCACCATCCAAGCATCTAGTCCTGTGCCATATTTATGAATACCAAGGGGAAAAGGGGAGGATGGGATGAATTGTGAGATTGGGATTGACACATATACACTGTTGATACTATGTATAAAATAGATAGCTAATAGAACGTACTGTGTAGCACAGAGAACTCTACTGGGTGCGCTGCGAGGACCTAAATAGGAAGAAAATCCAAAAAAGAGGGAGCATATGTATACATACTGCTGATTCACTTTGCAGTACAGCAGAAACTAACACAACATTATAAAGCAACTACAGGGCAACAAAATTTTTTAAAAAAATTTTAAAAAGGGCTAACATAGATTTTAATGGATTAACAATTTTGGCTGAGGTACCTTGGAGAATAAAACCATCTCTGAATGATTTAGACCAGCTAGTCAAAATGCCTTATCATCTATTGTTCTAAATTACTCATCACCAGAGCAAGTTATGCTATGGATAACAGTGTAATCCTATTCCAGAGCTCATATCAACGGTAGGTGATGACCTTGATGCTGAAACAGGACAGCTCAATGATATAACTGCTATTAATGGTCTGTTTGTTTAACAATTAAGCCCTATGTGATCTGAGCTCAAAAACAATAGTGGTGCATACTCTCATTTTTGAAGTGTCTGTCAGGCCAGCAAATGAGGAAAGACGTGAAGGACGAGGCATTTCTGACTCAGTGAAACACACTGAGATTCTGTGCCATATATGCTGCTGCATATTTCTCACAAATATGCTGCTGCAGTTTTTAGAAAAAATAGAGTTTTTCAGCCTATTATCACTGAGCCAGTATCTATTCTTCAGCAGAAATTAACAGAACACTGTAAAGCAACTATACTACAATAAAATTTTTTATTTAGTTAGTTGCCCTGTGTGAACTCACAGGTACTCTCAAACATGTCATCGAGGGGCACGGATGCACCAGCCGGATAAGCATTTATTATAGGGCTTCTCAATGGTTTGGAACCACTGGTGCTGGTTGTGATCAAATGGGAGTCTTCAAATGGGAGTCAGGAGTACACATCTGGACAACGGGATGCTATCCCTGAACTCACAGAAGCTTGAGAAGCATTGATTTGCTGTGTGCAGAGGTGCTGGTTTGAAGAACATGGATTTATGAATCCTAATGAGAGGCCCCACTCACTCACTCTTTTCTGCTAAGATGGCAAGTTTCCACTGATGAATAAGCATCACAGGGCCAAGTTTTGATGTCAATTCAGGTGCCAGTCAGCTTTCACTGGGCTTCTAATAATTATTGATGAGTGATTGAATGACAGTGACTAGGAATAATGGCTTGCTGTGCTTGGCTGGCAACTCTAGAGAAAATACAGAAATGAAGCCCCTCCAAGTGTCATTAGTGGTTTTCATTATGAGGGACCTGGAGCTGTCTCATCTTTCTTGTCTACCTGCCTATTTACTGTTCCAACTGAGTTGGCTGTTATTGAGTGTTAGGAAGGGAAGATGTCTTTTGTTTGTTTGTTGAGATTAGGACAATTTTTTCGTCAGTGTATTTCTCAAACAATTGGATACTAGGCTGAATTCTAACATTTTCTCCCAGTTTCTACGTGTTATCCCATGTCTCTTGCTGGTGACACAGACATTCTTGTGTTTTTTGCAGAACTCAAGGGTTTGAATCAAGGTTGCAAGGCTTTGGCCAAGGCTCTACCTAGGTTCTGTGTCTTTCATGCTCACCTTCTTTTGGAACGAGTTGGTCATGGGATGACTACATTAGTATTGATTTTGTGTTGTTTCCTCAGGTCCTCTCTCTGGGTTCCTCTCTCTGTATCAGTGACATTAAAGGTCTGAATATTTTCCATCAAGCTGGAGGTCAGGCCATTGCCGAAGTAACCACCACAGGAGTCTACAAAGACTGCTCTTAGGTTAACATGAATTTTGTTGTATGACAAACTTTCACTATTGTGTATTTTATTCCAACAATTCTGGGTGGCCCAGGAGCCCAGAAATTGGATGCAAGGTTAGAGATTTTTCAGATCAATGTCAGCAGACTTGCCTGAGGTTGAAGAGAGTGTAGGGGGCGGAGGAGGCAACTTTCCAGAGGTAACTTCAATTCAGGGTCCGGCAAAGTCAGGAGGCTAAGAGTTTGGTTGAGTTGGGAGGAGTTGAGTGATAGGTAAGGACAGGGTTTCTTCCTGTTTGTTAGGCTGGGAGAGAGAGAGGAAGAGAGAGCATGTGAGGGAGAAAAAGAGACAGACCAACAAGAAAACATCATCCGAAATGGAAGGCGATGATTGAGTCACTTCTCGGCGTTCCTTTTTTAGCTTAAATTATCTTCTGTGTCTTTTAACCTTTGTTGGAGGAATCCAACTCCTTCTTACTCATCCTTGTCAATCTTTTCTGCACCTCTGCAGGTTTCTCCATACGTTCAGAAGTGCTATCTTATTTTATTTTATTTTTTTCACTGCATACCCATGAGGTAACTAAGGGTCATTGTTTAGCTCAAATTTACAAACTGGGTGAAAGTAAGGCATAGGGCAGGAGCCAATTTACTCAAGGTCAAATTGCAAGGTCAAGGCAAGCCTTAGAGTGGGTCCTCCGATTCTGTCCTGCAGGCACCCTACCCCTCTCCTGCTCCAGAGAGTGACTCCATTTCCAAACCCCTTCAAAAAGACTTTTGTTGGTTCCATTCAGGATCTCATCTATGAAAAGCTAAACAAATGTGGAAAGTGCTCTCACATGGCTGCATGTTCCCGATTCCCCTTTGCACACTACTGTAGCCCGTGTTTACACAGACATCATTTCTGCACACATACCTGCTTTGTGACAGAGGTCAGCCAAACAAAAGGTTAATTCTACATCTCCAGGTAGTAAATGATTCCTAAAGAATTTTGACGAACACATCATTCTTGGCAGATAGGTTTGTGGGTGTGTTGTTTAGGACAGTCCTAGAAAAGATTCCAAGTCTGAGAGGGGGTGGGCTCATGTCCAATTTCAGACCTGAAGACAATCAGCATACTTGAAGGTCAGTTTCATTTGCATATGAGATATGCCTTTATTCCAAAATTCTTCCTTACAGATCGCCAATCCAGGAGAAATGTCAATGTAGAAAATAACCAGAGAGTTGTCCAGAATTTTTCCTGTAATGAAACATTGCTGTCTTGGAAACCGCGTGGCATGTAGCAAGTTGTCAGGCCTGTATCCTCTGGGGTTTACAGCAGTGACGTGTTGTCAAAACAGGCTTTGCCGGAGCTATGCGCCCGTGTCCAATATCACTGAGTACACAGGTCACACTCCGTGAACTGTTAGGAGACACTTGGCCACAGTCTTCTGTTGTGTCTGCATGGGCAGAAGCCCCATGATTTTGGGGTATCTTAGTGATTCCTTGCCTAATGTTTCTTGCCCCGACTCTTTAATGAGCTCTGTCACGGAAGGCAGGATTTCTCTTCTGCCCATCATTGTACCCCTATGCTGAGCACCAAGCCCTGCACAGTGTAGATTCTCAACAAAGATGTGTTTGGAGGATGAATTCTGGAATGAATGAACAAATGAGCCTACTTGCCATCATCTCCAGATTTGGGGAGGAAGGTAAAGCTGATCTTGTCACTTCTTTGCCTAAAATTCTCTGCCTGTGGTGTGTACATGCTGGACCAGGAAGAAGAGGTGGGACAGGAGGAGGATGGGGAGGGGGAGGAGGAGGAGGATGGGG
>NW_011494925.1:4008147-4086643 GCF_000754665.1 Bison bison bison
GGAGGAGGAGGCTAGGGCTGCTACCCTACAGCAGAAAATAACCAGAGAGGGTGGGAGGTCGTGTCCACCAGGTGTCCAGTAGCAGGTCGTGTCCACCAGGTGGGACGAATGGAGCTGAGTGGTCCCTGGGTGAGGTCTCCAGGGTGCAGTGCGTGGAACAGAGCTGACGGGGGAGCAGAGGAGAGCGTGTGCAAGTGCAAGCTTGGGCAGAGGTGATGGAAAAGAGAACGTTTCAGGTGAAGGAGAGACAGTAGAAACTTCCTGGAAGGCACAGTCAGATGCACAGCTGGGGGCGCACCACCCTTGCAGTGGGGCTCTACTGGCCCTGGCTGTGCTCCCGGTTGGCCTTAGCCCCCACCCCGGTTTCTGGCTGATGCTTTGCTCCAACCACATCTAAGCACCGGTCCTTTAATAGACCCTGAGCCTTGTGGTGGGTGTATCGCTCCTGGCTCACCTGCGTCTCCTCTGCAACTAGTGCCTCAGTCCTTCTGCGTCTCGTCAGCCCTGCTCAGCCTGGACCTGAGCTCCTCTGGGACGTCGCCCCTGACCCTCTGCTTCCCCACCCTGCACCTGGCTTCTATCCCCTTTCTGCTCCCACTGGGCTTGGCGCATATCTCTTAGAAGTAGCACTTATTTGGGGTTGACTTGGTGTAGAAGTCAATGAATAGTCTTTTGTGAGATAAATACATGAGGCATCAGTGTGGGTGGGAGTGTGTGCTACCCTCCAGCTCTGTGTTCAGACCCCAGGATTTCATGGACTCTCATCTTCTCAATGCCAGTGAAAGGTGTGGGGGTAGGGGCAGGGTAGTTACTCTCGCACCAGGCCCACAGCCCCTCCTGTGCAGGTCTTGGCTTCCCCAGTGACCTTTGGACATGGACTTGAGCAAACTCCGGGAGATAGTGGAGGACAGGGGAGCCTGGAGTGCTGCAGTTCATGGGGTTGCAAAGATTTGGACATAACTTAGCAACTGAACAACAAAGGACTGCTTGTTTAATCTACATTGGGGAGGACCCTGAAGGCAGACAGAGTCAGGGCAGAGGTAACGAGAGGGAAGATGTCTATTTCAGATATCTAATTTGTTCAAACTAGTATGTCCAAGGACATTTAGAGATGGGACCAAGGGAACACACAAAACTTGTTTCCTGAACATGAGAAACATTTTTCCCTACGCATATTGGGCTCAAAGGATGAGATCAGCTCACTACACCATGGATGAGTGTGATACACAACTATTGTGCTCATTACGGTTTAAAGCAACACCCAGAAAAGGCAGTGTGTTTTCTGGCCAGGGTGAGAATGTGTCAGAAGCATATAGCTCCATGGGGTCGCAAGAGTTGGACATGACTGAATGACTGAACAGCAACATCTTCCCACTGCGAGCAAGGCTCCTTGGAACCAGAGGCCAGGACAACTTCTGGGAAGTGAGGACCATGACTTCCTCTGCATTGGTGTGTCCCCGCCTTGACACAGAGGACAGAATTGTCCACAGACAACAGAACCTACGTTTCCAAATAAAGAAGCCTGACTGAAACTCTCAGTGATCACTTTTCCAAAATACTCCAGTTAAGGACCTCGGTCCCAATCTCATCTCTGCCACCTGGCACCTAGGGACCTTGGATGAGAGATTTCATGTCTCTAGGTTGCTTCCGTCCATTACTGGAAGAGTCTGTCTCCTTGGGAGGTTTTCAAAACATCTTTTGCATCTGAGTAGAAGTAATCTTGCAGTCCATGGGGTCGCACAGAGTCAGACACGATTGAAGCGACTTAGCAGCAGAAGTAATCTTGAATCTCTTTTAGGAGTCGCCATCAGAGTCTATAACAGTCCCTCTGGATGTTCCAAGGAGGATGGAACCTTCTGACTCTTGACAAAATCAGTGCCATCTGTGGCCAGTTATGAAGACAAAGGACAAACCAATTATTACATTTTTTCCTTCTTTTCTGTCTTTTTTTTTTTTTTTTTGTCCACAAAGGATAGGTTCACACAAAAGCAAAAAGTACCAGCCTGGGGCAGTGGCTACTGTGCTGGGTGGGGATGTGAGAACTGAGGTGCTGGGGGAACCCTGCTGCTGATTCCCCCAGCGTTGCCTGGCAGATGGTCTTGACCCCCATTGTCAGGTTCTGCAGAACTCATCCAAAACCCAAGTCGTTGGGTCAAGGGTTTAGGCCACTTCACATCTCAGCAAACTCACGCAAGAGTACAACGACGACAGCTGTCACTTCTATAGCTTTTTCCCTTCTCTTCATCCTTCTAATTTTTCTCTGATTTTACACTTTTCTCCCATATTGGTCTATCCAAAGTGCTACATTGTGTGAGGCTGGGGCCTTAGGGAAGTAAGTTATTTATAAAGCAGCTCTTCCAAAAGATCGATAATATCTGTAAAACACACACAAAATTGTAACCCCTCATGGTTTAAAAAAGCTTCATTTAGTGCACAACACAAAAATAAGTACATTTATTGATAGTGTTCGTTTTCTCTTTTCCTTTCAAACTTCCAAATCTGGAATAAATATTACAACAACAACAGCAATTACAGGGTTCAAACTATGTGGACGTCAGATGAGCTTACTGGACGCTGGCCTAGCTGGTAAAAACGGGGCTGGATTTAAAGTCTCATAAGATCCTCACCAGTACTCTTGCCTGGCAGATACCATGGATGGAGGAGTCTGGTAGGCTGCAGTCCATGGGGTCGCTAGGAGTTGAACACGACTGAGTGACTTCACTTTCACTTTTCACTTTCATGCACTGGAGAAGGAAATGGCAACCCACTCCAGTGTTCTTGCCTGGAGAATCCAGAGATGGGGGAGCCTGGTGGGCTGCCGTCCATGGGGTCGCACAGAGTCGGACACAACTGAAGCGACTTAGCAGCAGTAGCAGCAGCAGCAAGATCCTCACTGAGGTCAGGGCCAGCGGCGGAGAGGAGCTACCCCATGTCCAAGGTCAGGGGCGGCAGCTGGGAGGAGCTACCCCATGCCCAAGGAGCAGTGGCTGCGCGGGCACAGGAGGGCTGAGAGGAGCTACTCCATGCTCAAGGTCAGGAGGGGTGGCGGTGAGGAGATACACCTTGTCCAAGGTAAGGAGCAGCGGCTGTGCTTTGCTGGAGCAGCCATGAAGAGATACCCCATGTCCAAGGTAAGAGAAACCCAAGTAAGATGGTGGGTGTTGCAAGAGGGCATCAGGGGGCAGACACACTGAAACCATAATCACAGAAAACTAGTCAATCTAATCACAGTAGCACCACAGCCTTGCCTAACTCAATGAAACTATACCATGCCCTGTAGGGCAACCCAAGATGGGCAGGTCATGGTGGAGAGGTCTGACAGAATGTCGTCCACTGGAGAAGGGAATGGCAAACCACTTCAGTATTCTTGCCTTGAGAACCCCATGAACAGTATGAAAAAGCAAAATGATAGGATACTGAAAGAGGAACTCCCCAGGTCAGTAGGTGCCCAATATGCTACTGGAGATCAGTGGAGAAATAACTCCAGAAAGGATGAAGAGACAGGGCCAAAGCAAAAACAATACCCAGTTGTGGATGTGACTGGTGATAGAAGCAAGGTCTGATGCTGTAAAGAGCAATATTGCATAGGAACCTGGAATGTCAGGTCCATGAATCAAGGCAAATTGGAAGTGGTCAAACAGGAGATGGCAAGAGTGAACGTCAACATTCTAGGAATCAGCGAACTAAAATGGACTGGAATGGGTGAATTTAACCCAGATGACCCTTATATCTACTACTGTGGGCAGGAATCCCTTAGAAGAAATGGAGTAGCCATCATGGTCAAAAAAGAGTTCGAAATGCAGTACTTGGATGCAATCTCAAAAATGACAGAATGATCTCTGTTCATTTCCAAGGCAAACCATTCAATATCACAGTAATCCAAGTCTATGCCCCAACCAGTAACACTGAAGAAGCTGAAGCTGTATGGTTCTATGAAGACCTATAAGACCTTTTAGAACTAACACCCAAAAAAGATGTCCTTTTCATTATAGGGGACTGGAATGGAAAAGTAGGAAGTCAAGAAACACCTGGAGTAACAGGCAAATTTGGCCTTGGAATACGGAATGAAGCAGGGCAAAGGCTAATAGAGTTTTGCCAAGAGAACGCACTGGTCATAGCAAACACCCTCTTCCAACAACACGAGAGAAGACTCTACACATGGACATCACCAGATGGTCAACACCGAAATCAGATTGATTATATTCTTTGCAGCCAAATATGGAGAAGCTCTATACAGTCAGCAAAAACAAGACCAGGAGCTGACTGTGGCTCAGATCATGAGCTCCTTATTGCCAAATTCAGACTTAAATTGAAGAAAGTAGGGAAAACCACTAGACCATTCAGATATGACCTAAGTTAAATTCCTTATAATTATACAGTGGAAGTGAGAAATAGATTTAAGGGACTAGATCTGATAGATAGAGTGCCTGATGAACTATGGACGGAGGTTCATGACATTGTACAGGAGACAGGGATCAAGACCATCCACATGGAAAAAAAATGCAAAAAAGCAAAATGGCTGTCTGGGGAGGCCTTACAAATAGCTGTGAAAAGAAGAGAAGTGAAAAGCAAAGGAGAAAAGGAAAGATATAAGCATCTGAATGCAGAGTTCCAAAGAATAGCAAGAAGAGATAAGTAAGCCATCCTCAGCAATCAATGCAAAGAAATGGAGGAAAACAACAGAATGGGAAAGACTAGAGATCTCTTCAAGAAAATTAGAGATACCAAGGGAACATTTCATGCAAAGATAGGCTCGATAAAGGACAGAAATGGTATGGACCTAACAGAAGCAGAAGATATTAAGAAGAGGTGGCAAGAATACATAGAAGAACTGTACAAAAAAGATCTTCACGACCAAGATAATCATGATGGTATGATCACTCACCTAGAGCCAGACATCCTGGAATGTGAAGTCAAGTAGGCCTTAGAAAGCATCACAACGAACAAAACTAGTGGAGGTGATGGAATTCCAGTTGAGCTATTTCAAATCCTGAAAGATGATGCTGTGAAAGTGCTGCACTCACTATGCCAGCAAATTTGGAAAACTCAGCAGTGGCCACAGGACTGGAAAAGGTCAGTTTTCATTCCAATTTCAAAGAAAAGCAATGCCAAAGAATGCTCAAACTACTGCACACTTGCACTCATCTCACATACTAGTAAAGTAATGCTCAAAATTCTCCAAGCCAGGCTTCAGCAATACATGAACCGTGAACTTCCGGATGTTCAAGCTGGTTTGAGAAAAGGCAGGGAGGAACCAGAGACCAAATTGCCAAGATCTGCTGGATCATCGACAAAGCAAGAGAGTTCCAGAAAAACATCTATTTCTGCTTTATTGACTATGCCAAAGCCTTTGACTATGTGGATCACAATAAACTGTGGAAAATTCTGAAACAGATGGGAATAACAGATCACCTGACCTGCCTCTTGAGAAACCTATATGTAGGTCAGGAAGCAACAGCTAGAACTGGACATGGAACAACTGACTGGTTCCAAATAGGAAAAGGAGTTCGTCAAGGCTGTATATTGTCACCCTGCTTATTTAACATGTATGCAGAGTACATCATGCAAAATACTGGGCTTGATGAAGCACAAGCTGGAATCATGATGCCGGGAGAAATATCAATAACCTCAGATATGCAGATGACACCACCCTTATGGCAGAAAGTGAAGAGGAACTAAAAAGCCTCTTGATGAAAGTGAAAGAAGAGAGTGAAAAAGTTGGCTTAAAGCTCAACATTCAGAAAACTAAGATCATGGCATCCGGTCCCATCACTTCATGGGAAATAGATGGGGAAACAGTGGAAACAGTGTCAGACTTTATTTTTCTGGGCTCCAAAATCACTGCAGATGGTGACTGCAGCCAGGACATTAAAAGACGCTTATTCCTTGGAAGAAAAGTTGTGACCAACCTAGATAGCATATTCAAAAACAGAGACATTACTTTGCCAACAAAGGTTCGTCTAGTCAAGGCTATGGTTTTTCCAGTGGTCATGTATGGATGTGAGAGTTGGAATGAGAAGAAGGCTGAGCGCGGAAGAATTGATGCTTTTGAACTGTGGTGTTGGGGAAGAAACTCTTTGAGAGTCCCTTGGACTGCAAGGAGATCCAATCAGTCCATTCTGAAGGAGATCAGCCCTGGGATTTCTTTGGAAGGAATGATACTAAAGCTGAAACTCCAGTACTTTGGCCACCTCATGCGAAGAGTTGACTTATTGGAAAAGCCTCTGATGCTGGGAGGGATTGGGGGCAGGAGCAGAAGGGGACGACAGAGGATGAGATGGCTGGATGGCATTACTGACTCGATGGACGTGAGTTTGAGTGAACTCCGGGAGATGGTGATGGACAGGGAGGCCTGGTGTGCTGCGATTCATGGGGTTGCAGAGTCGGACACGACTGAGCGACTGAACTGAACTGAACTGAAGATCCTCACCTGTGCACTGGGAGAATCCCAGCTCTCAGAGCGGCTGGGCCACGCCCCTTCCGGGCCACGCCCCTCTGGACCACGCCCCTCCTGGACCAGGCCCCTTCTGGACCAGGCCTCTTCTGGATCACCGCCCTGTCTAAACTTAGTGCGGCTACCAAGGAACACAGCTGGGCAGGGGAGTCAGGATAGGGGTCACGCTTGCCTTTGGCCAGTGCCTACCTTTACTCAGCTCCGCTATGACATTGGATTCTGTCATCCTCGGCTTGGACAACGACATCTAAAAGACCATTTTCAGCTGCAGGTTCTACATATCTTCGATTTGTTTCACACGGGCAGCTCCAAAAGAGGAGTCCTGATTATATTTAGAACAAAGACGACGTATCTAACGGGCCAATACGCCGATGTGGAAGATGATCAGCGCTGAGCGGTGTCCCCTGGGGCAGCAACGACTACAGTATATTCCAAACAATTCGTGACTCATTAGTGTTTGTGTTTTTTTTAGGAATAACCTCAGTTACTTAAATGATAAAGATCCCAACGTTGAATTTGAGCGTCCCATGCTTTGCGAATAAGTGGATGAATTTTCAAAACCTTCCCCAGGGATCGGATGTTAAGTAGTCCCCTTCAGTTGACAAATGTTGATTTCTGAGTATGCATGCCCATGTTGCTTTTACCCAAGTGAAATACAGGAGGATGCGCAAGATAAGAAAATCACTTTAAAGTCTCCTGTTATTAGTGTCAGCATGTCCCTGAATGGACAAGCCAGCCTTTGAAAAAGTGTTCATACTTAACCTCAGTGCAGCAGGGTCAGGGGTAAAACTGGCTGATTCACAAAGGGTCACTGGGGACAGAGGGACAGCCAGACAGAAGGGGCTCTAGAACGTGCCGCACATCCCCCAGTACCCGTGTTGCCTTTTCTGAGGTCCATATCATCTCTTCCCCTTCCCTAGGAAGGAATACTAGGAGAAGCCTTGGTTATTCTTTAGCAATATTTTCTTAAGAGGTCCTGTTACTGATCTTAACATCTAACATTTAAATGTCACACAGAATTATGGGCTTGCTTTGAACTGTACAATGTTCCTGGGTCTGTGGGTTGAGGGAAAGTATTTACCCACTGTCTCCAGGGTTTATTACTTCCCTTCCTAACTCATGGGGTACACCATAATGGTGTAGCATAGTATGTTAGTCACTTAGTGGGGTCTGACTCTTTGGGACCCATGGACTATAGCCCGCCAGGCTCCTCTGTCCATGGGATTCTCCAGGCAAGAATCCTGGAGTGGTTGCCATTCCCTTCTCCAGGGGATCTTCCTGACCCAGGGATCAAACCCAGGTCTCCTGCTTTGTAGGCAGATTCTTTACCATCTGAGCCAGCAGGGGCTTCAGGGAACACCAGAGCCATTCACAATTAGGACAGACTTAAATCTGCATTGAGGTCTGCGGAGTGATATGCAAATGTATGGAATTTTCTTTTCTCTTTTTGTCTTTGGATTTCAGCACCATTTTTTCTCAAGGAAGAGAAAAACCCATTGTTACAATCACCGTGTCGCTCCATGCCTCCCGCTAATGTGCTTCTGAGAAGCAGTTTTTAAATGAGAAGTTACGGGCGTTGTTCTGATTGAAACAAACTAGTGTTGATTGCTGATCAGCCATCTGGAAAGGAGGCCACCTCAGGAAGGATGTGAGCTAATGAAAAAATGGGCCTGACGCGGGAGCGAGATGGGCCTCACGCCACCGGCCAGTGTGAGTGGCACAAGATGAGAGCGGTGTGGGGCGCGGTAGATGGAGAATAAGTCACTTCTGTCTGAGAGATTAAATGGCGAATTTGCTATTAAATGTGAAAGACATAAAATGGAATTATTGCGTGGAGGATGTCGCCGAGGCTGGGCACCTACGGCAGACGGTGTGGGGGTCTCGTCCTGCCGTCAACAGCTCACTCTTTCTGCTGTTGCTCAGTTAATGCTGACCCCAAGGTGTCAATTATAGATGTGGAGGGCGGGGTGGCGGCCCTCAGATTAGGCCATACAGCCCTCCCACACAGGCCTTGGCTTCCCCAGTGACTTTTGGAAGCTGTCCACATTGTGGGTGACATTGTTAGATGTCCCCAGGAAGGCGACTGATGACTCTCAGGACTTTGGTGCTTGGAGAGTCCTGAGTGGGGCAGCCTTGGACAGGGACCTCGTGGTGCGGTCCCCAGGCCCCTTGGCTGTGACCATGGGGACTCAGAGTACAGGATGAGTCAAGCGCTCAGTGCAGTCTGCAGGCCCGGGGAGCAGGACCCACAGACGCTCCTTGGATACGTGAGACGACAGGGACTCTGCTCCCGGGGCCTGGGCTCGGACTCTGTGCTGCCTGTTCAGCTCCGGACTCCCTCTCCTTTCTGTCCTGAGTCCGAGTGTCTGTACTAAGTGCAGGCGACACGTCCGCTGGTCCCCACCCCTGTGTTTGAGACTGGGGGTGTTGTTTCACCATTTTGGCCTTACATCTCTTTTCTCCCTGATATCTGGTAATTCTCTATGAAATTCAGAACCTCTGAAGAAGTGGAGAAGGAAATGGCAACCCACCCCAGTACTCTTGCCTGGAAAATTCCATGGACAGAGGAGCCTGGTGGGTTACAGTCCATGGGGTCACAGAGTCAGACATGACTGAGCAACTTTTACTTCCACTTCACTGAACAAGTGAATTCTAATGGTTCTGGTCCTGCGGTTCAGCTCCCTCCAGGCCTGCACTGTCGGCACTGCCGTGAGCCGGGGGCTCCCCTTGGTGCTGGCTGGGCCACACCCTTGGCTGCCCTGTCGGGGATTGGAGAACCCTCTGGGGTCGGATTTGGATAGCCTGGCTTCTGTGTCTCCTTGCATGCTGGTGGAGAGTGTGGTTGGAGCCCATGGAATCAAGCACTTTGCTCTCGTTTTGTGGGGCTGTCGAGACCGGCCCACAGGAATGACCAAGACTCACTTCATAGCTTGGTCTGTTTGCATTGATTCTAGCCCCTGAGAAACTCCTGCTTGGGACACCAGAGTCCTTTGGGTTTTTCAGGGCAATCTTTGTATTGTGGTCTATATATACATACTTTATATACATGGAGAAGGCAGTGGCACCCCACTCCAGTACTCTCGCCTGGAAAATCCCATGGATGGAGGAGCCTGGTAGGCTGCAGTCCATGGGGTTGCACAGAGTCGGACTCGACTGAGCGACTTCACTTTGACTTTTCACTTTCATGCGTTGGAGAAGGAAATGGCAACCCACTCCAGTGTTCTTGCCTGGAGGATCCCAGGGACGGGGAAGCCTGGTGGGCTGCCGTCTATGGGGTCACACAGAGTCGGACATGACTGAAGTGACTCAGCAGCATACTTTATATACATATATATATATGTATATAAATAACCTGGTTTCAGTTCCTGGGTTGGGAAGGTCCACTGGAGAAGGGATAGGCTACCCACTCCAGTATTCTTAGGCTTCCCTTGTGGTTCAGCTGGTAAAGAATCTGCCTGCAATGTGGGAGACCTGGGTTCGATCCCTTGGTTGGAACGATCCCCTGGAGAAGGGAACGGCTACCCACTCCAGTATTCTGGACTGGAGAATCCCATGGATTGTATAGTCCAGGGGTCACAAAGAGTCAGACATGACTGGGCGCGTTTAACTTTTACATATAAGCATATATCTATTGATTTGCTGCACTGGGTCTTATTTGCGTCGTAGGAGATCTTTTGTGGAGGTGCCTAGACTGTAGTTGTGGCACACAGGCCCCGGAGCACGTGGGCTCCATAGGGTGGTGCACAGGTTTAGTTGCTCCAAGGCATGTGGGATCTTAAGTCTGTGACCAAGGAGTGCTCCTGTGTCCCCTGCCTTGCAAGGCGAAGTCTTAACCACTGGGTCACCAGGGAAGTCCCACCTCAGGGCGGTCTTAACACGACTGATGGATGAGCGAGTGAGTGAATGAATGAATCAGAGAACCAGAGGCAGTTCCTTTTGACCCACGCCCCTCCAGTCCTGAACCATACCTGCCCCCTCAGCCCCTTCCAGGCATCAGATTTCCACCCTCATGGGTGCAGAGCCTCGGGAACTGCTGCCCAGTCCTCCCATCACACCCTGTGCCTCATGATCGTGTAGACCAGTTCTGAGGTGGTGGGCTGTGCTGTGTGGCACTTTATTGTGCAGAGTCTCGTGTTCTGCTGTGTCGCACCGTTTTATATGCTTATGTGACTTAAGATTATGGGGCACAAGCAATGAGATGAAACGCAAGTGCTGATATAAAGCAGATAACACTATCTTTTAGATTGGATATGCATCATTAATTCCTTCCTTCCTTTTTTTTTTTTTTCTTCCTTTTAAAATCGGGCCATATGAATTTACTGCTCATGAAATCAAAGGGCTGCAGCCCTGGCCAGTGCCATTTATGTGGTGTGACGGCCCCTCTCCGGAGCCATCTCTACCTGCTGGCCTGGCCTGGTTCTGCCACCAGCTCCAGCCGCCCTGGGTTGGAGGCTCTCTCGACACGGCCGGGTGGCTCTGCCAAAGACTGTGATAGTTCTCTGATGACGACGGTGTCAACAGGGATCAGAGTGAGAGAACCAAGCTCATTTTCACTTTTGACCCAAGAAGGACGCATTCCCAGATTTTCAGATGTGAGGAGCTCATGCACTAATTAGCACTGTCTCTTGCCCTCAGCATCAATTTTGAAAGTCACCAGTTCAAACTGAACATCCAGAAAACTTGGCAATAAAATCCGAGGGATATCCAAACAGATTTCAAATGAATCAGTGTATGCATTCAATTTGCTGGCTGTAATAAGACTTTATATTTACATGACACTTTTTTTTTCTATTATGGTTCTTACAGCTAATAATGCTGGAATAAATATTGATTAAATACAGTTCAGCCTATAACAAAGGCATGGCTCCCACCCTGAAGATGGAGAGGTTTCCGACTGGCCATCTCATAAATCCTGAAACGTCTCTGTTAGAAGACGGCCCTGTGCTTACGATTCTTGGCACACAGGGAAAATCTCTCGTCCTTCAGAGACTGGTTTCCTCACCCACCGGGAAGCTTTCTGCCTTTGGTGTTGGTCTCTCCACTGGGCTGGTTCTGAGGATTTTATTTTATGTCGCTCTTATTGGGAGGTTCCACAGTTTTCTCTGTTGCTGAATCCTATCAAGGTCCTGTTGCATGTGCCCACCTCACGGGGATCCACGGCCCTGGCTGGAGTCCCCTGGGGTCTGGCTGCAGAATGTGCACGAGGCTCTGAGCTGCCCGTCTCCTATTCCATCTTTGGTGACTGGTTCTTTACCACTAGTGCTGGCCTGGGTCTAGGTCTCTGCATGCAGCTTCCGATCTCCCAACTGCACCCACTGTCTGTTTCACAAGGATGAGAATAGTAACAACAGCAAAGGCCGCCGGGGAGGTTGTCGAGAGGGCATGGAAAGCACGCAGCCCGCTTCTGCCCCGGGGGAAGCTCAGCATGGCTGCCTGTTTCCTGCGGGTATTTCGGACTCCACCCCCTGTGGGGTTCCCCGCTGCCCACCTCGTGTCTGCGGGTGCCCCCGTCCTGGGATGTGGGCCCCTGGCAGCTCCGCATCTAGTCACAGCAGCGTCTCTGTCACCCGGCGCAGGCAGACAGAACAGGCCCTTGGCCCCACAGCTGAGCGCCCCCCAGAACCCTTCGAGGGGGGCTCCGGTCTGGGCCAGCCCCAGCCCGCCATCCCCTTACCTGCCCCCCACTCAACTGGGTTCCAGGATATGACAGAACGAACACTGTCAGCCAAATCGAGACTGACTTAAGTGACCTTTGCGTCCACGAGCACAGAGTGGGCCGTGTGTCTTTTCTGAAGGGCGTGCGAGTCAGCGGTCTGCTTCGGGGCACTGCTGTTTCTGCTCACGCCCACTGTGGGGTCTCAGAAGGACACAGGCTTGGTTTTCCCACCAGGGTCATGGAGGGACTTGAATACGCCCCTGGATTTCCTAGAGCTCGCTTGGCTCACTCCCTTCCTGTGGAGGAGGCACTGCAGACGGCCGGGGCTCTCTTGCTGGGGGGTGGCAGGTTGTGGGCTTGCCTGGAGGGACCACCATGGGGGTGGGGGTGGGCGTTGGGGAGGTTGGGGGAGAAAGGGGAGGAGACCATCCCGGGCAGCCCAGTGGCTACCGGAATGACACATTCTCTCTGTGGTTCATGCTCTGGGTCTGTGTGGGGTGAGCTGGGCTGTGTGCCCCGACTTGTGTACCCCTCTAAGGGAGGGCGTTTCATCTGTGCATTCAGCCGCTTGCCGTCTGGGACCCTGATCATTATTCCATAAAACCCATTGTCAGTCAACAGCCATCAATCACGCGGAATTCCCGAGCACCACGGATCTGTCAGGAAATCAAAAGACTGTAAGCGTGTTGTGATTACCCATTCATGAGCCATTTTGACTGGAAACTTCGCAGACCTGCCCTCTTGCTACAAACAGGGGCAAAGTTAAAGTCAATCACTGGAACAATTTGTCAGTGCAGTCTGGTTTTCCCTCTGAGGAAACCACCGCTCCGGCTGCCACCGCCGGGTCTCTGGCTTCAGAGAGTGTCTCTTTGCCTTTTACGAAGACGGCTGCACAGCTCGCCTTGTGGCTGGTTTTCTAGGCTGACGTGGAAGACAGATGGGGGCCCCTGAATGTCAGGAATAGGGCCCTAAGCTGTGGTCCAGGTGGTCCTCAGTCTCCTGCCACCAAAGAAGAAAGAAGGGGGCTTGTGGGGAGGGAGGGGTGGGGTGGGATGCTGGCATTGCCCCGTGACCCCAGGAAGAGCCCTCCAGTCCAGATCCACATTTCCATGGTCGACACATGTCACATGTGGCGATGCGCCTTGGAACTGCCTTGAATGTGAGGTCACGGTGGAGCGTGGTCCTCGGCCTGGGGCCGGCCGCCTGCGAGCTGGAGAGCATCCTTGCTCCATCCATCTCTGTGCCCGTCTCCACAGGCTCTGCCATCTTTGGACCTGGACTGATAGATTAATGTTTGCCTTTCTGGTCGTCACCTTGTGGGTCGTTCTCTCCTGTCTTTACAACAAGCAGGCTCACAGAAATTCTGAAAAACACACACAAAAAGCCACTCCAGCCAATAATCCTGACCTGCCCCCGTGGAGCCCCTCCCGTCCAGGCTGACAAATGTTAGAGGGTTACGGGACCTGGCTGGCACCACCAGATGACCTGCTGCAGTGCGAGGGCTTGCGGGCGAGGCGGCCAAGTGCACAGCAAAAGCGATGAGATGTCAAAATCCCGCGAACGTGACCATTTCTCAACGGCCTGCCTTATTGGCAACTTGTCCAGCTGACCTCGGCCTTGATTGCCTCTTCACGGAGGCAAGCCAGGTAGAGAGAAAGGACAATTAAATAAATGCAAAGCCATCCCGGCCGACTGGCCAACGGATGGGAACAACTTTCGTAGCAACTGCGAGGAAACAAGAGGATTAGGAAAAAAAAAAAAAAAGTCAGAGAAAATGAGCTCAGAAACAACGAGTGATTCTGACCACAGGAGGTGATCAGGAACTTTCTCTGAGGGGCCCCTGCGTGGAGAGGGGCGGGCCTTGGCCTCTAATCGCCCCCAGTGGATGTAAAGCTGCCGGCATCTCGTGGAGGAGCCATGCTCCCTGTGTGCCATATTTTACCAAAGCTTTACCCTTAATGACCACACGGATGTGGATGATAATGAAGCATGTTGCAAACAGGTGCACTGCCTCTTGTCTCTGCTGCTCTGGACAGCTGCTGCTGTTACCTGATAGCTCCAGCAAGGTGTTGGTGGAGATGTGAGTCCTTCCCTGGGGTGACAGCCACACCCTCCTGGCTCCCCACCATCCCAGCCCGGTCCCTGGTCCCCAGTCCCCATGGACCTGCCCACGGGGTGATTACAGCTGACTTGAGCTGAGCGTGGTGCATACCCACACCTCAGGAATGGCCGGGTGCCAGCCGAGGGCTCCAGTCTGCGATCAACCATGAATCTCAGAGTGAAGGGCACCCAGGGCACGGCCGACAATGCCATGCCCTTGAAGGATCTTGACCTACCTGGAACACTCCTGCTGCCTGCCAACTGCAACCCCTAGATACTTGTGTGTGTTTTTAACTTGGGGGGGAAAAAACACAACGGACTAACAAGCCACTGAAAGCAGACACCTTCTGGTACCCCAGGGTTACATAGCGAGTACAGCTGGAGTGGTGGCGAAGGACTGATTTCAGTGCCGGATCGGATCTCTCCTGCGGCCCCCCTCACTGCATCTGGACCCAGACTGTGGCCAATGCTGCAAACAAAGGGCCAGAAGCAGGGCTGCAAGGCAGGGCATTTGGGATGCTCTCTGCCCTGGTGTTCCGAGTCTTCACCAATCAACGAAGCTTTGAAGAAACAACTGTATCCCAAATGCAAATCAGAAGGGAGGTGATTTTTTTTTTTAAATTAAATAAATTCAAAAGACGCAGCAGCTAAATATGAGGAAAATCCAGCCCAGCCTGGAGTTGGGGATTTATTATCATGAGATGCAGTTGGAGTCTTCTCCGGGGTTATAAATACAGACCTGATGAAAAACAGAAAGTCCTTCTCTATGTTCACGATGTTCCTAAACTGTGCTCTCTGGAATCTGCGGGACTATCCAAAGCCAAGGGCTGCAGGGATGAGCCAGTGCTCAGCCGTGAGCCACGTCGCTCATTCAGACTACACGGGGCTTTCTCTTTCTGGTGGGAACATGGCTGGCCGTGGTTCGAGTGTGGGGTCCCAAGCCCAGAGCCAACATGGCAGCGTCATATGGGGTCTGATCTTCCGTTGAGATCCAGCTGCAGAAATGTCATGTTTGCTCATGAAAAAGAAACAAAAATGTCATTAGTAGTTTTCAAAACAATTTGTCTTTGTGATTTTCAGCAAAGGATGAGACGGGCCTCTCTGAGCCTCCAAGGCTTGCATCCTGCTTACTCTCAGTTCTCTCTTGTCTTTTTTATGAGTATTCTCCTTCAGTGAATTAACTCATCAGCCACCATTTGGGGGCTCTTTGTATTGAAAAGCTCATTATTTCAGAGGAAGTGCCCCATGAATAAAAAAAACCCCAAAACACTGACAGTTATAATTAGATAGCTGGGATGAAGAGAGGTCCTGTGTGTGTGTGTGTGTGTGTGTGTGTGTGTGAAATTAGATGAAAGGAAAGAGAATTTCACCTCCATCTCTGCATAAAAATCTGGAGATGCTACTGGAAGAATTACGCTAAAAGACGAATTTTCAGAATGAGTTGTGAGCAAAAGCTGGTAGTGTGTCAAGTACAAGGATTGGACTTTGGGGTAAAGGCTGTGATGTGACCAATGTGATTATTCATTAGTGGTTCTATGTGGAAATTCCTCGAGATGTCAACTGCTGGAGGAAACTGAATCAGGGTGTGAATGCGAGTCTCCATCCACTGGTGGTTGTTGTTGAGTCACTAAGTTGTGTCCAACTCCCTGCGACCCCATAGACTGTAGCTCGCCAGGCTTCCCTGTCCTTCACTATCTCCTAGAGTTTGTTCAAACACATCACATTGAGTTGGTGATGCCATCCAACCATCTTGTCCTCTGTTGTCCCCCTCTCCTCCTACCTTCAATCTTTCCCAGCATCAGGGTCTCTTCCAGTGAGTTGGCTCTTTTCATCAGGGGGCCAAAGGACCTCTCCTCAGGTGACACACACAGGACCTCTCCTCATCCCAGCTATCTAATTATAACTGTTGGTGTTTTGGGGTTTTTTAATTCATGGGGCACTTCCTCTGAAATAATGAGCTTTTCAATACAAAGAGCCCCAATATGGTGGCTGATGAGTTAATTCACTGAAGGAGAATACTCATAAAAAAGACAAGAGAGAACTGAAAGTAAGCAGGATACAAGCCTTGGAGGCTCAGATACAAGCATTGGAGCTTCAACTTCAGCATCAGTCCCTCTAATGAATATTCAGGACTGATTTCCTTTAGGATGGACTGGTTTGATCTCCCTGCAGTCCAAGGGCCTCTCAAGAGTCTTCTCTAGCACCACAGTTCAAAAGCATCAATTGCTCAGCCTTCTTTATGGTCCAACTCTCACATCCCTACACATGATGTAGGTATGTAGGTATCATCCGCTGGTATTTGGGGGCAGTTTGGCTGACTTGACTGAGTAGGAAGTTTCCCTTCCCATTGCATTCTGAACACCAGGAGGGAGCAGAGACATACCAGGAGCTGGACTGATCCCCACTATCCATCTGTGGAAGCAGGCAGAGAGTTTAACAAATCTCTCACCAGTCCAAGAGCGGTTGTGATGGGAGGATGGACTTCTTAGTCTTCTCCATTGTGTCCAGTGATCCTAGAAGAAGACTCTAACTCACATGTTATTACTCAGAAATGAGTGGATGCAAACCTCCCCCACTTCTCCAACTATCAGACGCTCAGTTGTCAACCCAGTTGGGTCTGGAGTGGGTTCTGGGGCTTCCTGCCCGTCTGCGGACCATGCTGAACAGCAAGGCCTTAAGAGGAAGTGCACGTGTATGACTCCCAAAGCATGCCTTGAGGTGAAATGGAGTGAGGGCCATGCCTGCATATCTGAGACTCTTTGCACATTTCTGAAGGCTTGAAAATATATACTTTTATCTTAGCCAACCTCCCTTACCATGAGTATTATTTATGCTATTCATTTGCATAGGAAACCCGTTTTGCATAATAATGCTGATGTAAATTCTATCCCAACCCCAGATTCTTCAAGAATTGCATTTTTAAAGTACTGTTTACTGTCGGATGAGGTGTTAACACCTGACAAACGGTGTCCCAATCACAATGTTTAGTTCCTGAAGGGGCAAATCTCGCCCGTCCCTGAGGGGAAACCATTCACAATTCTCCTGCATGTCCTGAAATGGGGGAGAAAAGGAATGCCTTCTACTCGCGCTGATAGGAAGTTTTCCTCCCTGCGTTAGTAGGTGCTGAATTTCCAAGGCTGCTTGAACTGAAACGTCTTACGGTGCTGCACTGTTTTCAAATAAAAGGGGAAAAAACATCCGCTGCTTTCTTTGGATGAATTTATCCCTCGGTCACCTACTGAAAGGCTTGTAAACATGCTTTAATTCAGTTTCTCGTGAACTATTTTGCCTTCATTGCTCTTAAAAAAAAAAAAAAAAAAACTTTTATTGAGGCATAATTGCCATAGAAAAAGCTGTTCATACTTAGTGTATGATTTTGGAGGTGAGTGTGCTTCCCTGGTGGCTCAGATGATAAAGAATCTGACTGCAATGTGGGAGACTTGGGTTTGATCCCTGGGTCAGGAAGATCCAGTGGAGATGGGAATGGCTACCCACTCCAGTATTCTTGCCTGGAGAATTCCAAGGGTGGAGGAGCCTGGCAGTCCTTGGGGTCCCAAAGAAGCAGACATGACTAAGTGACTAACACACTCTTGGTATATACCCGAGAAACCATCACCAGGTCATGAATGGATCCAACACTTCCTTAAGTTTTCCCCTGCCCCTATTATTACTGTCTTTAAAAAATATATTGTATAATATATATTATTTATTTGGCTGTCTGAATGTTAGTTGTGGCGCACTGGCTTAACTGAACCTGTGGGATCTTAGTTCCCTGAACAGGGATTGAACCCACGTGAACTGGAAGGTGAATTGGAAGGTGAGTTCTTGACAAATGGACCACCAGGGAGGTTCCATTATTTTTATTTTCATGGTAAGAATATTTTACATGAGATCTACCCTCTTACCAAAGTTTAAGTATCCTACAGAGTGATGTTAGCTATGCTGTGCAACCAATCTCTAGGACGTATGTACCTTGTGTACCTGAAACTTGGTACCTTATCTTACCCTTATCTCTCACCACTCCATCACCTTCTCCCTCACATCCTGGAGAACACAGTTCTCATGTCTGCTTCTGAGTTTGGCTCTTTGAGATTCCCTGCATGGTGAGATCGCACAGTCGTTTAAGCACTGACTCTTGAAACCCGTGAGGCTGTCTTCCTGAGGCCGGACATGGACAGTGGTTCAGGTTGGACAGCAAGCAAGTTCACCTTTCCCGCTGTGTCCTCTCCTTGCTGCTAATAATAAATCTACAAAGTGCACAGAAATAACTGCATTAGAGTCCATGTAAATAAGCAGTGTCCTTAGTATTTTGTGCCCCATAAACACCAAAATAACTGATGAGTGTTATCAGTCATTTGACCACTGTTGGCCTACTCAAGTGAGAAGTTCACCTCTGGCTACAGACCGTGTGAGTCCAACTATATGATATTTTGCAAAACAAAAACCTCTGGGCAGAGTCTAAGGCTCAGAGCTTGCTAGGGGTCAGCAGGGAGTGAGAGATGAGTAGGGGGAGCCCAGAGGCTGTTTAGGACAGTGAAGCTACCCTGTATGATGCTCTAATAGTGGATATGTGTCGTATGTTTGTGCAAACCCATTGAATGCCCAACACCAGAGTCAACTGCAGTGCAAACTATGGGCTCTGGGTGCTGATGAAGTGTCCACAGAGGTTTGTCAATTTGAACAAATGTACCAAATGATGGGAGGGGTTGACAACGGGAAAGGCTGGGGATGTGGGAAGGGAAAGGAAAGGGAGAAGTCTGTTCCTTCCTCTCAGTTTGTTGTGAACCTAAAGCTTCTCTAAAATATAAAATCGTCAACAATAAACTTCACCAATGCACTTTGTCTGGCTCTCATTGGACATGTGTGTGTGTAAAAAAATCTCCCCATTTCAGAGTTCAACAATTCCTTGAGTGATCAAGAGCCTTTCACGTGAAAGATATTCTGTATGGAAAGAGAGAATCAGTAGGGAAGTATTGCGAATCCATTGCCTCTGTACTGAGTGCTCCTCAGGGTTCAGTAGATGGTCCATAAGTTCCTACCGAATGTGTCTTTCCATATCCAAGGTCCATAAAGAAGGGCCTTGGCCCATGGGATCATGAAATAAGTAACACATCTTTCAAAGGCCTTGTCTAGTGAGCGTCACAGACATGTGGACAGCTCCCCATAGGAGAGCACTGGGTCACAGTCACGGAGCTCCTCTGCCAAAAAGGTGCTTTATGTTCCTGTTGTAATTACCACTTACTTTTGGAGAGACACTTTGAGAGTGTGTAATAGCCTTCCTTCATCCAACTCTCATGCCCTAGTTTCAGAACCCACCAATGGTTCTTACCTGAATTAATTACCTCTCTGATAGTTGCCAAATGGTGATTTTCTAATTACATCATAGTTACCATATTTCTTAGTTGGCTTTTGTTATTAGGAAGAGATTTTTCTTTTCTCTATATTTACTTATTTATATCTGTATGGTCACTGAGATTACTGTCTCATCTGATGGGATGCAACTGATTTACTATTATTAATTTTTACATATTTAATTTTACATTATTAATTTTGACTCTCAGATTGCCCTCATTTTGACCAGAAGTAACACAGTCAAACTTACTTCCATATCCTTTTAATGTATTCTTATTACTCTTTGGGCAATTTCTTTTCTTCTGTCACAAAAATTGATTCCAAACTCACCTTGATCTTTTTCTAGCCTGGTCAAAAGTCAGTCATTTCTCCACAGAGCCTTCGTTCTTTTAGAACGAGAGTCATATTTAAAAACCAAGAACTGAGTGGTAGGTGTAATCCTTTTTACAGCAGGAGTGTTGCTTCTAGGTTCTCAAAGCAGGAAAATGTATATCTGTTGTGTCTGTAGGTATGAAAATAGGTAAACATATAAAATAGATACATGTATCATATCCACATTTATATCTCTTCTTATAGATGTATTCATACATTGTCTATGCATCTATATATGTATTATCTATTATTTATCTTTATCTATCTATTGCCACAAGTTACACTATCTACTCTAACTTGAATCCAACACCAGAGGGTTTATTCTAGTTTTTCTCCTTTTTCCATATCTAAACCCTCCTTCTTCCTCAGGCAAACTCTGGTTTCTATTACATCCACAGATGTGACCACGTATCAGCATGTACTCATCCTCCTGCAGGGAGCCTATCCCCAAGCCCTGCCTGCTCCCCACCACTTAGTATGCTCCCAGGGGTACACACACTCTCCACTGTCTTCACATACCTCCTGAGCCTGCTGGACATTCTGTCTGTGAATGGAGGGAGGAAGGGTGGGAAGAAGGAAGGAACACGGAGGGAAATAGAAAGGCAGGTAGGTAGGTGTCCTCAGAAACGTTTTTCTCAGTGTACCCACATTCCAGGACTTGCCTGGTGGCTCAGAACCCATCTGCCAATGCAGGAGACATGGGTTCAATCCCTGGGTCATGGGAAGATCCCTTGGAGAAGGAAATGGCTACCCACTCCAGCATTCTTGCCTGGAGAAATCCCAAGGACAGAGGAGCCTGGCGAGCTACAGTTCATAGGGTGGCAAAGAGTCAGACATGACCTGACAACTAAACAACAGCAAAAACCCACATTCCAAGCCAGTCGTCAAAGAAGTTGAAAACCGCTTCTGTCCACCCCTGTGATTACTGTCTACCTGGGAAGAATCGGCCGTCTTCAGACAGGTCCTAAAATATTCCCGCTCTGAATAGGAAGGTAGCCGGCGCTGAGTGTCGCTGGCTTATTTGTGTGTCTCTGCCTGGGAGTGCCCGAGTGTGTCTTGACAAATGGAAGCAGCAGGTGTTTAGACATGACAGCATAACTCTTCATAGAAGTCACTTCTTTAAATCCAGATTAAATATACAATGTGAAGCCTGACCTTTCCGAGTAATTAAAGCTTTCTACTTCATGGTCTTTATAGACATGGTAGAGGCATGAAGAAGCTCTTTAATGTTTCAGGTGGATAGTGTGTAGAGTTTTTTGCCGTGTAGAATTTAAAGGGGCAAACACTGAGCAGAATCCCGGACCTGAGGCTATGGTGGCCTCGGCGCTCACGGACACGGTGGACCCAGGACTCCCTCTCACGGGGAGGGGTGCCCTAAGAAGATCGTGTGTGGTCCTGGTCACTGGAGGCCTGATAAGGGGAGTCAAAGAAGGGGAGTCGTGCTCAAGCAGCCGGGCCAGGGCACAGGGTGGCACTGACCATATGCTGGGTGGATTGATGCGTGAGATGGACAACCGTGCCCAGTAAGCCCCCTCCCCAGCACAGCCAGCTTGACAGCACCTGTCCGCCCCCTCCTGCATCTGCCCCCTGCCCAAGCTTGGCAGCCATATTCCTCGCACCTCACGGATTCGGAAAGCTTTGTGCTTGCAGAAGAGCATCTCCCCTGGGGCTGAGACACGTGCGGAGTGACGGCTCTGGAGCACACGGTGGCCGGCACAGCAAACCTGGCGCCCACAGAGCATGCTCCCCTCAGGGCCTCCATTTCCACGTGGGTGAAACCGAAGCATTGGATGAGACCATCTAGAGGCCCGTCGAGCTCTGACTTTCTGGGCTTTTCCACAGTGATGTGGTTTAGATGACTGGTCAGAATCCAGGGCATCCCGTCTGGGGAAGGGCTTCCTTCAAGAAGGGAGGTGCGGGCTTCCTTTTGGGAGGCGGGCCGGCAGGGGATTTATGTCCTGGGATTGCAGGGGCTGCCCACAACCCCCGTTTCTTCAGCCCTGCTCTGTCTCCCCTTGTCAGACCCGAGGCCATGCTCCTGTCCAGAAACTTGGAGCTGAGTCTGGGCTGCCTGGTACCTGACTGGGGGTCTGCTGTGCCCCTTCCCCCTACAGAGCCACCCCTAAGCTGCCCCGACATGATCACCACCCAGGAAGGGGCAGTGACGGATCCGCCCTGATGGAGTGTTTGGGCAGGTCCGGGTCAGGCCCCAGCCATCGCTCTGGGCCTCCCCCTTTGCCTTTTAGGGGGCCATTCTCCCTGCTTTAGGGCGCCTATGTCTTGCTTCCTCACATCACACAGAGACAACTTGCTCTCAGGGCCAGAAACCAGTGTGATAAGGGGTCAGTATGGCTTCCCAGGTGGCTCAGGGGTAAAGAATCTGCCTGCCAATGCTGGAGATGCAGGAGACTCTAGTTCTATCCTTGGGTTTGGAAGATCCTCCGGAGGAGGAAATAGTAACCCACTCCAGTATCCTTGTCTGGAGAATTCCTTAGACAGAGGAGCCTGGCAGGCTACAGTGCATGTGGTTGCAAAGAGTCAGACATGACTGACTGAGCACAGGGGTCAGCGTGTTATCTCCACTGAGCAGAGTTGCCTTTTACATCTGGCCAGCTGAATTAAAGAGCTAACCTCAGTGTCTTGGAAGCTTATCAGATGTCCTCATGTGGACTGGAACTGTGTTTTAAGAAGGGACACAGAAAAGGTGTGCCTGCCTTCTGTCTGGAGGCCTCAGGGACTCGTCTGGTGCAAGATTCAGGATGCCTTGAAGCCCATCCAGCCCTACAGGTGGAACTGCCAGGGAACACAACTCGGGAACCATGTGTGAAATTCTAGAATTTCCCCTGCTGGCCTTTCCCTCTTCTTCTGCAGTCTGCGCTCATGAAAGGGGATGCCACATTCAAGGACTTCAGCATCAGAGCTGGAGGGTGAGTTCATGACTGACACCCATATCTCATGCCACGTCCTAAAATTGCTGGTATTGATCATAACAAGGGCCACCTTGGAGAAGGAAGTCATTCACCGTCTGGAGGAAACAAGCACTGCCTTCATCAGCACTTTACAGAAACGTCCCCAAGCTTCGTAAATCCAGGGGTTCAGCCTGTGATCTTCATTTGCCTTTCAACATGGCCCTATTTGAAGGTGGAACTCATCAACTCACCTTTAACCAACTACTGCTTTTAATAGGACTGCCCCTTTGATTTGAGGATGAACACACATTTTATAAACACGCATTTTGGACTTCCCTAATAGCTCAGTTTGTAAAGAATCCACCTTCAATGCAGGAGACCCTGGTTCGATTCCTGGGATGGGAAGATCTGCTGGAGAAGGGATAGGCTACCCACTCCATTATTCTTGGGCTTCCCTTGTGGCTCAGCTGGTAAAGAATCACCTGCAATGTGAGAGACCTGGGTTTGATCGTGGGTTGGGAAGATCCCCTGGAGAAGGGAACAGATACCCACTCCAGTATTCTGGCCTGGAGAATTTCGTGGACTGTAGTCCCTGGCGTCACAAAGAGTCGGACAAGACTGAACGACTTTCGCTTTTACTTTTCACACATTTTATCCTGTTCAGTTCAGTTCAGTCGCCCAGTTGTGTCCGACTCTTTGTGATCACCCCAAATCTCATTTGCAGAGCAGTCCTTTAGGAACATCAGATTTGGTCTCTAACAGGAAAATACAACTTGTTAACAAGGCAAAGAAGAGATGGATAATTTAGGATACAGTTGATCTACACAAAAGCTAAAAGAAAATTGCTGAATCAAGCGCCAGCTTGGCACAGTTTTCTTCTGAATTTAAAATCAAGTCCTCAAAGAAGTGATGGCCAAGACTTGGGCTCCCATCTGGGGCTCGCAGTCCTGTTTATACAGCATCTCAAGCTCCAGTCTACCTTCTGAGGACGTTTTCCCAACAGAAGGGATGGCTGCAGTGTCTCTCCTGCCTGGATCCGTTAATCCCTTTGCTGTCAATGACTGTATTTGGTGGCACATTATTTTAACCGTCCATTACTATTAACATTAACGAATGGTTAATTACAAGAGAATTCCTATCGAAGTGCATAAGAGAGCCATATGAATGCCAAATGAGTGTATTAATGATTGGTGTTATCACAATGAATATGAAATGATTCCATAATGACTGGGGAGGTAATATATAATAAAAAAAGATTGCTCCCACTTTTATATACTTATCACAGATTTAAAACTCATTCTTGGCCTCCATTCAGAAACCATGAGTTACCTGAGAGCTTTTCCCTAAAGATTTCTAGGGATCTGAATGTCCTCAATCAAAATCTAAACACTGTTACTCATCATTGAGTTAAACTTTGAGGATAAATGCCACTTTATTTCTCTATACAAAGAGCCCTAGAAACACTACCTCATGGTCTTAAGTAAGTTCAACTCATTCATTTATTCATCCAATTAGCCCATAAACATTTATTGAATACATATGATGTACTTGACATTGTACAAGGTATAAGGGCCACAAGGAGAAAAAGAGAGAATTCTTGTCATTAACAAGAGAATAATAAAAATATAATGATATGTTTCATATGCTGTAATAAAGAGGAAAATCATAGAGTTGGAGGATCACATTTCCAGGGCTTTTGTGGGAAAGGGTCACAGGCTAAGAGACACTGAACTGGGCTTTTGTAAGAGAGTAAGTGACTTATTGGTAAGTTAATAACAGGTTGGGACAATGGTCATTTTAAGTAGAAATCACAGCAGAAGCAGAGAGGTATTAAATTATGCATTGTATTTGGAGGATGAAATGCAGAAGACATGAGATAGGACAGTTGGGAGTAGAGCCTTAAATACAGAATGGAGCTAGATGTGTTTGTCAAACAGAGAGCTTGGGTTTCCTTTTTTCCTCAAATTTTGTGTAAAATATCAATTTACACATCCAAGAAACTCAGCATTCATCAAAGAGGGCAAAATCAAAGAAAAGGACAGGAACCACATCAAAGCCAAGCTTCTCAACCATAAAGGTGAAGGAGAAATACTGAAAGCAGCAGAGATGAGGTTGTACACATCACAGAACAGGTGTCCATGGGGGGCTGACCATCAGAAACATTGCGGCTAGAATACAGCAGAATAACTTCTGTGACGTGCTGGAAGGAAGAAATCATTAACCAGAATTCTATAGCTAGCCCAACTATCTCCCAAAAGAAGATGAAATGAAGACATTTCAGATAACAAACAACTGAGACAATTTGCTGCCAGCAGATCTGTGCTACAAAGGAGGTTTTTCTTTAGGCTGAAGAAACTCACACCAGCTGATAACTAGAATTTTAGGAAGAAAGGAAGATGGATAGAAATGCTGAATGTAGGCAGAAGTATATGTATATATATTATACATTCATGCATAAAAGCACAGATATGGGCAAAGATATGCATGCACGTACTTCTTTTGTTAATTTCTGTAAGATACATGACATTTAAAGAAAAACTATAGCATCATATTGGGGAGTTGATGCCATATATAGATGGGCATTTGTGGCAACAGTAGCACAGAGGATGGGACTGCTATGAGCCCCCAATATTTTATGTGCAATATTGCCTGTGATTGGATAAATTAATGGTACAAACGTAATTCCTGGTGGTGGTGGTGTTTTAGTCACTAAGTCACATCTGACTCCTGTGAACCCATGGACTGTAGCCTGCTAAGCTGCCCTGTCCAGGGATTCTCCAGGCAAGAATACTAGAGTGGTTTGCCATTTCCCTCTCCAGTGGATCTTTCCAACCCAGGGATTGAAACTGTGTCTCCATAGAGCAACCCCCCAAAATTATGCAAACAATATAGCTAAAAGTCTATAAAAGGATCAAAATGCAATGCTAAATGTATCTGATGAGCCCAGTGAAGACAAGAAGTAAAGAACAGAGGAACCAAAAGAGAGAACCCTTTAGGGTGAAAGCAGGAGATGAGGAGGATTGGGCGCCTGAGAAGTGCAGAGAAGATGAGTTGGTTCATGCTGGCTCCACAGTCCGTGTAGACATCTAGGAGGCAAGGACAGGATGGTAGTGTTTGGGAGAGAGGTCAGAACAAAGATACACAGCAGGCGGCTGTTAGCATCCAGAAACAGTAATTAAAGCCAAAGGAACGAGTGGACTGACTCAGGGAAAGAAAGTCGACCCAGAACAAAAGACCATTTATTTCATAGTAAAATACTGGTACTTGAAGAGCAAGTGGATGAGGAGAACCCAGTCCAGAAGATGATCATGGCAGAATATTCCGAAAGACAGCAGAAACGTCACAACATTCCAAAGCGTCTTCTAAAACTCAAAGCTGACAACTTAAGAGCTCTTACATCATGTCTTGTGCTATTTTTGAAATAGAATTTGGGAAGACTGAAAAGTAATCCCCCAGAATGGTACTCATGTTTATCTCTGGGCTTGGGATCACCAGGGAATTTTGATTTTCTTGTCTTTTACTGCTGTACACATACTCTACCATTTACATGTAATACCTTGACAAAAAGAAGAAAAACAGTGGCTTTTGATTTTCTGAGGGTGGAGTGTTTAGTGGGCCAAGGGGGTAGAGTCTGGTGGGTGAAGGGAGAGAAGTGCTAAGTGACTGGTGGGGGTTGATGACCATCTGAGGGACCAAGGTCAGAGCTGAATCCTCCATATGTAGAGGGCTGGGGGTTTCTAAGTGACGCTTTGTTTTCCATAAACACTATGCCTGCTCACGACCATGGGGCAGAGCTGAATGGCCCAGCACATGGACAGGGTATCTGAATAGGAGTGACCATGAGGGTCCCGGAGAAGACACTCCCTCCTGAAGTTTCACCTCCAGGTGATGGTGGGACCAAAACATTCTTGAGGTTGGCACTTGGAAGTTGACCTCCCTCAGAGATCATTAGCTCCAGGAACTGTGTGTTCTCTGCAAAAATCTGCCATTCTGTTTAAACATAAAGGAGCTGGCTGTTCAGTTGCTAACTCATATTTGATTCTTTGTGACCCAAGGACTGCAGCACGCCAGGCTCCTCTGTGTCCCTGAGTTTGCTCAAATTCATGTCCATTGAGTCGGTGATGATATCCAACCATCTCATCCTCTGTATTAAAGGAGGTAGAAACTTCAAATACTTGTCAGTGTTTAGAAGCGATCAGGAGGGAATTAAAAAAATATACTTAAAAGATATACTTACCGTGCATTTTCTGTTGACAACATCTTAATCCATGATAGGAAGGGGAGACCTGGGGGTTTGGTCCAAGTGGCCAGTGGGCAGGAGCATCAGAATCTTGGAAGACACAGCCCTCTCGTGGGGACCCAGAGACCAGCGGGAACAGCCCAAACCCAGACAGAGGAGGGAAACTTCATGTAGAGATGTGGGCGGCACACACCTCCATTCTCAAGTTGAAAATGCAGCTGAAGCCGGAGGAAAACTGGAGAGATTGTAGACAAGAGAACACACCTGCAGCTTTTGGAGGAAATGAAGGGGGTGATTCTGAGTGTTTCCCACTGCCTCCCATCAACCAGCCTCAGAACTGGGGGGACTCGAGCTGCCGAGGGGGTGGGGACAGGATTTACAGGCCCTGCAGAGGAGGGGGAGGAGGAGAGCAGGATGCAGCTCCCATTCTGGGCCTTTCCCATCGAGGATGATAACGCTAACCTTGTGGACCTCGATATAAGGGGGCAGGGAAGGTAAAAATCATGTAGAGCGTGGCCCTAACCACCGGGTCCCCTCGGACGGTACAGCAGTTGGACCATTTGGCTGCTGTCGCTGTCATTAATAAAGAACCTCTTTTATAGGCTGGGGCGTGCAGAGTGTTTTTAATGGCTGTGCTTCTCTTTTGAAAAACATTCCTGCAGCCTTCCCTGGAGTGAGTCTCGGGACAATATTAAATTCAATGAATCACCAGCTTTCGGGAGGGCAGGATCGAGCAGTGCCGAAGGATGGCTCAGTCCCAAGTCCCCGGGGGCCACGGCGACCCGGCCCGTGTCTGACTGTCATTCCACAAAGATGCCGCTTAGGGCAGGTGGCCGCCTGCGCCAAGTCCCCCGTCCCTCCTAAGCTCATCTCTGCTCATCCTGGAATTTTGGGCCATTTGGAAAGGGGCCCACCGGACGGCTCTATCCACTCACGGCGCTAGGCGTTCAGATACCCTCTTGCCTCACCGTCGGCACTTGGTTTCTTGATTTGCAAATTATGCTGCATGACTGGACCCTGTTCCCACACCAGCCTTAACCACATACAAGACTTGAGCTGACGGGGAAGAGTCCCTAGCCGAGCTGGGTTTGCTTGGGCTCCGCTGTACCTGCCTGGTCACAGCTCCTGCCTTCCATCGCCTGGGGACCTCTCCTCACCATCTCCTGGTTGGCTTATTTGAGGGCCTGGAAGGTCACAGTCCCAAAGGTAGGTCTTGAAGACCAGGTTGGCCAAGGGGCCTAATGCAACAGATTCTTTCGAAGGATTTTGAGTGCATCCAACTCCCTTGTGGGGGTACTTGACTCATAGGATTTACTGTGATGGTGCTCATGGGTCTTGGTTAGTACGTTGGTCCTACTGATAAGGGCTGGGGGGCAGGCATAGAGCTCACAGGTCTTGCTGCTTCAAGGATGCCACACAGGCCTGGCAGTGCCAGGGACCTGCAGGACCTGCACCATCTCTTTACCCAGCTTACATCTCTGAATCAGAATCTGCATTTAACTGGCTGACTCTGACGTCCATTCAAGGATGCTTCTAGTGACTCATCTGAAACTAGTGGGGAGCTGAACATCCTTGTACCAGGATTGGGCTTCCCTGGTGGCTCAGTGGTAAAGAATCTGCCCGCCAATATAGGAGACTCAGGTTGGATACCTGGGTTGGAAAGATCCCCTGGAGGAGGGCATGGCAACCCATTCTGGTATTCTTGCCTGGAGATTTCCATGGACAGAGGAGCCTGGCGGGCTGCAGTCCACAGGGTGGCAAAGAGTTGGACATGACTGAGCATGCACGAACTTGGCGTGTGGCCTGTGGCTGCAGAAGGTGTGGCTGCAGAAGGGGGTTTCCTTGCTCCCCCAGACTCACAGCCTCCCTGTTGAGAGCACACAACGTGTACGACCCTTTCCTCCAACTCTGCTTTGTCCAAACACTTCCAGCTGTGAGTCATTCGTGTGCGAGGCTTCTCAGGGACGAGTCCTCATCTGTATCACTTTCCCAAAGTGTCACCAGGACCCGATCATGCCACATGTGGTGCTGACGGGGCTGGTTCATCAGTGATGCTGGGTTGAAGCCAGCTCAGCCCACTGTAAGCAGCACTAGAGCTGGCTTCCCAGGGCCTCGTGCTGATGTCTCCCTCCCCACAAGGGCCGGCAGAGCAGCTCAGGGGCACGGGAGGGGCAGGGATGTGACCCTGAAGCCTGGATGGATCTTCATCATTGGTGCCCCAGCTCCTGGGTGCTTCCCTGACGTTGGGAACCATGAACCCAGGAGGAGCCTGTGACTTTGGGAACACAGGAGCTTCTTCTCCATGGGTAAGGAGAAGATGAAAAACGGCTCCGAGGATTTAGTTCAAGAAATGGTAACGCGTGCCTTGCCACAGCAGGCAGCAGCCTCTGTGGCTGCGGATGACCATTTCCTGGCTCTGGCTCACCGTGCAGGAACATGGCATCTGGACAGGACTCACTCTAGGAGATGAAAGATGGAACCAAGCCGTTTCATCATCGACAAGAACATTGTGTGTGTGTGTGTGTGTGTGTGTGTGTGTGTGTTTACTTAGAAGCTCAGTTGTCTTTTCCTGTGAGACACATGAGTGTGAGCAGTGGACTCACCGTCCACTCTGGATCACGGAGCCCCTCGTCTGCACACATGCCCTCGGACCCCTTTCCTCTCCAGCCAATGTCTGCGCTGGGGGATCTGACACCCAGCTCACCTGCCCAGACTCCTGCAGATGTGGCCACCACACCGACCCCCACCTGGACCCAGTCCCCAGGCGGCCAGAGGGGACAAGTCAAGGACTTTCTGAGTCTCCTCGCTTCCACCAGGAGGTGTCATGGCCCTGATGCGACTCTTGTTGGTGTTAATGATTTCCTCTTCGTTTCCAGCTGGCTCGAGCTCCAGCACCTCCAGTCGCCCCATTTGATCTCTGCACCTGGGAACAAGGTAATTAAGGCGGCGACGATATCAGAGAACGGCTCTGCCTCGACTGGCTGCCCGGCCCCAGACAGCGCTCCATCCTAAATCATTTGATAATGTAAGAGGCCCGGTGCGGCTCTGCACTTGACTGAGGGTGAGTTCATTAGGTCACAAATCAGTAATTGATTCTCGGTGTGTCTCTGCTGCTTTTATTACAGTAATGAGGACTCTCTCTTTTTTTCATCTCCTCTAATACGTTACCCAAACCATCAGCTTCTCAGTTTGGTGTCAGGATGACTTTGACAGGTTGTTAGCAACTATATGATGTACAGAACATCACAGCGATGTCTCAAACTGTGCTGCTGCGTACGGCACGGGGCCTTAGGTGCCGCCGAAATAAGTGAAAGCACTTGCAAGGAAAAGAAGCTACAGCCGCGATTGAAAATATGACTACAGGCTTAACGTCCTAATGAAGAAGTCCTGTGCACCATGGCTGCGTCTCTGCTCGGAGGGTGGGTTTCACAGGGCTGGTGGCCCCTGCCATTCTCCTCCAGAATGTTCCCGGGTGGGAGAGGGGACGAGCGAGACTCAAGAGCAAAACAGATGTTCTGACGGCGAAAGTCACCGGCTCATCCCTGCCTCCGTGGGGCTCCTTTCAAAGAAAGAGCAGCGATTTGCTGATTTCTATACAGTCCAATTTCTCCTTAAGTTCTTTTTCTCAGGGAAGGGAAATCCATAACATGAAGTTCTTTGGGGGAGAAATATGCTGCCATTTGCTGTAATTCTACTGCATTCCCGGATGGCTTCAAACGTAGAGAGTTACAGAGACAAAAGGGGGCAAGATATTTTCTTTTCTTGGTGGATATAATCAAGATGCTAGAATAAAATGCAGTGTTTGTTTTTATTCAATGAACTTGTAGATTTTTTTTCTTTTTCATTATTGTTCCTTAGAAGATATCAAATGCAGTTCCTTGTGCTATACAGTAGGATCTTGCTGCATATCCATTTATATATAATAGTTCGCATTTGCTAATCCCAAACTCCCAAGCCATCCCTCTCCCACCCCCTTCCCCATGGCAACCGTACATCTGTTCTCTATGTCTATGAGTCTGTTTCTGTTTTGTGGATAAATTCATTTGTGTCATAGTTTGCATTCCACAATAAGTGGTATCATTTGGCATTTGTCTCTGTCTGACTGACTCACTTGTATGATAATCTCTAGGTCCATCCACGTTCCTGCCCATGGTATTGCTTCAGTCTTTTAATTGGCTGAACTATTAATCTTTTAATAGTCCACTGCGTGTAGACTATATACACAATAACTACACCTTCTTTATTCATTTATCTGTCCATGGACATTTAGGTTATTTCCAACAATAACCTTGTTTTTGAATTTAAACTTCTTTCCAGAGTTTTCCAATTTTTGAGGTAGAGCGTTTTGATCACAGGCATTAGCACTGTTTGAAGGCGTCAAGAATTTGAAGTTCAGGGTCACTATAGGAGTTTTGGAGTCATCCTCTTACAAGTGAAAGTGTTAGTTGCTCAGTCGTGTCCGACTCTTTGTGACCCTACTAGGCTCCTTTGTCCATGGGATTCTCCAGGCAAGAATACTGGAATTGGTTGCCATGCCATCCTCCAGGGGATCATCCCGACCCAGGGATCAAACCCGCATCTCCGGCACTGGCAGGCAGATTCCTTACCGTATGAGCCACCAAAGGCCAGACCCCCAAAACCAAAGGCCTCAAAAGTCGCCCTTCCCAGCCACGTTTATAGGACTACTGACAGGTTAAGGTAGAGAACTGAGAAATGCACTCTGTTTATACACCTGTCACAAAGGATCAGCACCAAAATATGAGATTAGCCATTGTTCCTTTTAAAACCGGAACCCACGAGACTGTTGGACAAAGAACAAAGCGCCTAGGGTGGGGCCATTCAGCCTTGAGTGTGATTTTTGTTACACAGCCAGACATCTCGCTGATTAAGTCACAAACGATCCTCCTTGGGAGACGAGGCTGCGAGATGTGCCGCAGCACAGATTCCCGTGCACTGGCCACAGCGCTTCCCCGGCTCTGAGCTTGAGCTGGAGGGAGCGGAGGCCTGGGGCAGCCAGCGACCGGCGGCATGCTGGCACCACCCGCCACCTCCAGCGTGCGAGAACACCCAGAACTGCCCGTTTACTTAATGTGTGCAGCCTGGGATTATGAAAAGCTTTTATCCACACTAAAAATAATATTTAGCAGGCCTCATCGATCCTTCTTTAAATAAAGCACCTATTTTAGGTGAGGTTAGCGATTTTATTCACAGGATTAATTTCATCCCACAAACTGCTGTGCGTCGATGTCTGACAGAAGATCTTTTTATAAATTCAGCATTGGAAAATAAGTCATAATCCCATCTGCTCCTTCATTCCTGTCCTCGCCGCGGAAAGAATTCAACAATACAAGGTCTCCTGCAGACGGAGACAGGTGGAACAGGCCCTAATAAATCACCAGCAAATATATAGATGAAGGTGACAGCGGCTATAAGAAATCGAATCATTACACTTGTTCTGCTGCTGTGGGCTGAGTGACTTGTTCTTGGCACAGAACTTGGACATCAGAGCATGCAAGTTTCCAAAGGCCCCCGGGCCCAAGGCCTCCTGAGGTCTCAGGCACAACGCCATTCTCACCCCCTGGCCTCAAACACGTGAAGCTGACATCCCCCAAAAGAGTGCATGTGCTTTGGAAAACAAAAATTATTTAGAAGGATTCTCAACCCCCTGTTTTGGAGTCTCTGTAACAGCTGAGTGCAGGCAAATTTGTTAAGGGAGAAAAGAAAGAAGGAAGGAAAGAAAGAAGAGAGAGAGAAAGAGAAAAAAGGAAAGAAAAGCGAAACATTCACAAATTACATTTGTGAATGTAAAACAAACGTTTAAATAAAATAGCCAATTTCCTTGTAAAACCTCAGTCGGGCAAGTTTTCTGTTTGCTGGACTTTAATTGGATTTTGAAGGAAAGGGAATCCCCAAACCACATACTAAGAATATTTTGCTGCCTGCTGCTTTCTCTGGCAGGATCTTCCTGGTTTGTGGAGAGAGGGCTGGTCTGACATTGGATGCTGCTGGGAGCTGGGTGAGAGTTTCAGTGTGATGACCGTCACTGGGGGAAGGTCCCAGGGTTTGGAAGCACTGCTGGGCACCTGGACACAGTCCTCCTGCTGCTCTAGCATTCACTATCCCCAGAACATGTTGGCCCCCTGGGTCTCAAGCCACAGCAAAGCTGGTTGCACATGGACCCCAAACAGAGTGTCAGGGACACTGACCACAGACTTCCAGGAGCTCAGCTGTAGCCGACACACTCCTGGCTGCCCGGGGCCCCTGGTTCTCTGATCAGGAGTCCGTGTTCTTCCCAGCTCAGCTGTTTCCTTGATGCTACCTTTATGTGTGTCAGTTGCTCAGTCGTATCTGACTCTTTGGAACCCCATGGGCTGTAGCCTGCCAGGCTTCTCTGTCCATGGAACTTCCCAGGCAAGAATACTGGAGTGGTTTGCCATTCCTTCTCCAGGGAATCTTCCCGACCCAGGGGTCGAACCTGAGTCTCCTGCACTGGCAGGTGGATTCTTTACCCGCTGAGCCACCCAGGAAGCCCCCTTTGCTTCTACCTTTATTGAAATCCTAGCCATTATTCGAATCCAGTGCAGTCTGACCATCTTGGTTGGCTCCGGCTGCTCCAACAAAACACCACAAGCGTTTATTCTCACAGTCCTGGAGGCTGTTCAGTGTGCTGGTGGAGTCGGTTCCTGGGGAGACTGGATTCCTGGCTAAAGATGGCCCCGTCTCACGGTGTCCCCGTGTGGCACAGAGAGAGAGAGAGAGAGAGAGAGAGAGCTCTGCTCGCTTCCTCTTTTAATCAGGATGCTAATCCCATCCTGGGGCTCTGCTTTCATGACCTCATCTGATCTAATCATCCCCAAAGGCCCATCTCCAAATGCCATCATGTTGGGTATTGACGCTTCAGCAGAGGAATTTTGGGCACGTGACCTTTCAGTCCACAAAGCCTACCACGTCCCTAAACCTGTTGCTACTGCCGTAGCCTCACCATGCTCCCCGTCCTGGGCTTCCCCTTGTCCTCACTTGGGGACGCACAAGACACTTGCTGGGAACTGTTGAGGTCTGCCCTCCAGCGATCCTAGCTGATGCCACTTGGTCCCTCCACCCAGAGGAGTGTCCCTCAGGCACCTCAAGGTCAGGAGGTACTAGGTGGACTCCCACCGCCCTCCCCCCCAAGAGATGCTCCTTTGCTCTTCTTTGAAATCCCAGGGGTGCAGGGTAGCTGTCCATCCACATTCTCCTTCTGCATTGGCGCCAACCCATCTCTGGGTTCTGCCATGGTGGGCTCTCCACACCTACGATGCTGTCTGCTTTCCTCCCTGTTTCCTCTGAAACTACTCTCCTCCAGTGGATGGTCTCTAAGCTGTATCTTGGAGGAGACACTTAACCATCAGCTCTTGGGGCTTCTGATCTTGCCCCTCCAATAAGCTTCCAAGTTGCTTCTGAACTGTTCTCTCCGGAGCAGGAATCCGAAGACACTCGTGTACTTGAGTCCGTTGCTGACTCCCCAGGGCTCTCAGGAAGAAGCAGGACGTCAGACCACTTATGGTTTGGCATGGTCTGCTCACCCTTCCTGTGTATTTCTCAGCATCGCTTGCATTGTAATCTGTGGGCTGAACAGGGTACACGCCAGTTTCTGGACTCTGACAGGCTCCCTGCAGTTTCAGGATCTTCGTTCAGGCCCATCCTTGATTTAGTACGTCCTCTTTCCCCAAGGCCTCCTCCTTAGACGCTTGTCTACTTTCACACATTCTCTCTATTGTCCAGAATAGGCATGAGCAAATGGGAGACACTCCAAATATATTTAAGAAATCAATAAAATAAACTCGACACATAGACATTCATATGAATGCTGTGCTCAACATAGCATTTCCTCTAGGACACAAACAAAAAAATTATTTTGTAAAGAATTAAACACCTGGTTTCAACCTGCTTAGAATAACAACTTCTAAGAGTCTGTCTGTCTGCCTCTCTATCTCTCTTTCTGTATTTGTGACTCTCTCTTTCTCTCAGTGGGATTATCTAGCATGGGTATCCACACTTATTCTATAAAGGGTTTCCAGTATGTATTGATTATAGAAATAAAATTTATTACTGAAGGATGAAAATTTTCTAGCACTAAAGAAAGGTATGAATGGGCCTTGGCCTCAAAATATTTTCACTTATTTTTAAGGTTTGCTTTTCTATTTACTGAGCACGTCTCTATTGAGCACGTGTTGTATGCCCAGCTCTGTGCTAGGGGTTGGGACTCCAAGAAGGAATAAGACAGAACCCTTGCTCTATGTGGGCTTTGCTGAAAAGACGTGTGGTGTGCCAGCTGGTGCCCTGTTGCTTCCCAGAAAGGAAGCCTCTCCTCAGATCAGAGGAGGAAGAAGGAGCTACTGGGGGCAGGGGTCTCAGGAAGAATACCCCAGGTCCACATGGAGGCTGGGAGCTTTCTCAGAACACAGGTGAAGTGAAATGAAGTGAAGTTGTTCAGTCATGTCCGACTCTGCTACCCCATGGGATGTAGTCTGCCAGGCTCCTTTGTCCATGAAATTTTCCAGGCAAGGATACTGGAGTGGGTTGTCATTTTCTTCAGTGATGAACATCAAGTAGGATGTGTAATATCTATCTATCTACATAATTATTTTCTAGCTTTGATCCATCATCTATTTATCCATCTATGACAACTCTCCTTTGTCTATGGTTCACTTTATTCTCTTGGTACACAGCATGCATCCTTTCATCTCTCTCTAGCTCGATCACACGCTTTTTAATACTTACATAATATTCAGCTTAATGATGGCACTACAATTTATCTAACCATTCCCTTGTGGATGAGATGGCTGGATAACATCGCCAAGTCAGTGGACATAAAGTTGGACAAACTCCAAGAGATAGGGAGGGACAGGGAAGCCTGGGATCCATGGGGCCACAAAGGGTCGGACACGACTTAGTGACTGAACAATAACTATGAATAGAAACTTGGTTGTTTCCAGATTTTAACCAGAATATGCCATTCTATTTTATAAACCTATCATAGTTCATTGGGCTTCGCAGGTGGCTCAGTGGTAAAGAATCCACCTGCAATGCAGGAGACCTGGGTTCGTTCCCTGGATCGGGAAATCCCCTGGAGAAGGGAACAGCTACCCACTCCAGTATTCTTGCTTGGAGAATTCCGTGGAGAGAGGGGCATGGTGGGCTACAGTCCATGGGGGTGCAAAGAGCTGGACACAACTTAACAGCTAATGCTTTCACTTCACTTTTCAATATTCAATTTATTGATGACACTGCAATTTATTTATCCATTGCCCTTGGATGGAAGCTTGGTTGTTTCCAGATTTTAATGGGAATATGGCTTTCCATTTTATAGACTTCTCATATATTAAACTCTTATGGGTAGATAATTAGACTGTAGTTGCTTTCCTATTGAAAAGAGTACGCAAGCCATTCTCCTGTACATGTATCTTAATTATGCTTCTATTTTCTGATAGAATCACAAAAGTGAGCTTGTGCGGTCAAAGGGTAGGCAAACGTCATCTTTTATCAGATGATGCCAAGTCATCCTCCAGAAGTTTGGATCATTTGGTTGTTCCTGCCAGACATTGTCAAGATGCAGACTTCATTACAACCTCAATATCAATTGGTGCCAGCAAGACATAACATCTAAAAATTGTATTCAGAAAAATGTGTATTTTTATTATTATTCACTTCCATATTCCTTTAACCACAGTGGCTGAGCATCTTGTCACAGTTTTGTTTACCATTTGTACTTCTTCTCACCTACACATATTCTTTATTCTTTTGAGATTTATTTTCTTTTGATCTGTTGGCTATATCTGAGCACGGGATATTAATGATTAGTTGCAAATGTTTCCCCTCCCCAGTATGTCACAATTTCTTTTAATTTTGTTTAGTCTGATTTTTTTGGAAAAAAGTTTATAATATTTTGTTGCCAAATATGTCATTTTGTCCATTGTTTCATGTTGTTTACTCTTGCTGCAAGATTACAAAAATGTTCTCACATATTTTCTTCCGAAACTCTTTTGATTTTAACTTTTTATCTTTAGGTTTCGATTTAGCAGAAATTTGTTTTCATTTGTGGCATAAAGTAGGAATCTTTATTTTATGTTTTTTTCCAACCAAGTAAGTGATTGTTCTTTAAGCACTTAAAAAAAAAAAAAACCCTCTCCACACTAATTTGAAATGCCACATTTATCATAGAGTACAAGTGCATGTGAACTTAAATATGTTTCTGAGATCTTTTGGCTCCACTGGTGGATTTGTGGACTGTTATGTTTTCATCATCTAAACTCTTCTCTTTCCAAGCTGGAAGGCTTGTCAACCCCCAAAGATACTGGGGGACAGAAAGGATGCATCAAACTCTTCTATTCTCCAGAAATCAGAGCAAACTGTAGGACATAGTGCCTTTGTTATGAGAAATGTAAATTTTCACGCAATCTGGAGGAAATCATTATACTAATTAACTAAAACACAAGGCTACAAAACCACTCTTGATGTTGCAGAAAGGTCTCCCAGAATTTAAAGCCGCGTAGTGTTCCTCATTTGTATTCCTCGTTGCAGAGGATGTAGGAGGGCATCCTTTTAGAGCTGGAAGAGGTCAGCCTCGAGATGCTTTGCTTCATCCTCTGGCTTCTCCTCCTTCCCACTTCCGTCCCAGAGAAGAGAGTGCCCGCCTTAGGAAGGAGAGCCGTTCTGTCCCGCTACACCCTCAGATGTGAAAGGGCAGTGGGAACCGTCACATTCTCCCAGCAGGAGCGGGGAGACTGGAGCGTAGGTGTAAATCTCAGGAAGCTGATTGCTGGAACCCAAGAGCTCTACCTTGTAAATAATTCACTTCGGAGCAGGAAATCTGCATATGAGGATGAAATGTCATTTATAACTCATAGGATATCGGCTTAGCTGGGAACAACTTCCCAATCTCTTCAACTCATTAAGCGCTGCTAAGAAGGGGGGATATAGATGGTGTGGTATAAACCCCCCGCCGTAAGCCCGGGACCGGGGCGGGCTAGTTAGCAATGCTCAGACTGGAAAGGAAACTCGAGGGTGTGCCTGCAGAACTGCTCAGCTCTCCGCACATCCAGCTGCTGCTGGGGAGCTGGCGGTCCCCGCACCCCCACGGCTTCCCAGCCCTGCCAGCGACCGGCCCCGCACGGACCACAGGAAGGCTGGCTGAGGCGTGTGCTCCGGACGCGGAGTGCGCTCGCTGGCTGCAAAGAGAATATATAATGTTCCAATTAAGCACTTAGCTCCTTGAGATTCTGGAATCTCACTTAGATGACTTGTGGAGAAACAAGAGGGTCTTTGTAATGAGCTCCTTTCCTCTCTTTATTAAATATTGATTGAATATGGAAGAAATTCATTTTCCCATGGAGTCGAAGTCTTATACCTGGGGTGTTTGGGAGGGAGGCTTTTATTTTTTCATTTGCTTGTGTGCTTCCCTTTTGATCCAAAGACTCTGAGCATCTCCAGAGCAGGAGAAACAGGGACGGGTTCTCCTGGGTCCTGACCACTGGTACCTGAAACAGGCCTCTCAAGTCATTGGGTTGTTTCTTGAGTGAAGCAGGATGTATCAGAAAAGCACAGCAAGCCTATACTGGAAGGAAGGAGGACATACTTTATCTAAGAAACAAAAAATTAATATGTCCCTCCCCCCAATTTGTATATAAACCTCTGAAAACATTGCAGCCAACTCCACACCTATCTGCCACACAGACCTTAATTAAGCAAGGCCGAAATCAGTCCAGAAATAAACTCAGACAAGGGTTGCCGTTTCTCGGCCTTCTTCCCAAGAGACATGTTTACTAAAGGACCAGGAGGGACTCATTATGAAATGGTTTACCTATTAGAAGTTCCCATGTCACAGGCTCTAAGAGGCAATTAGAGTTCTGCAGGCCCTCGCGGTGATGGCCCGGCCCTTCTCAAGGAGGACCACTTGGAAGGAGGACCCTGCAGGCTCCGAGGGCCGTCTGTCCACTGTGTGGTCGATGCCACATCGTGGGTGCATGCTGATTTCTTTTGGCCCAGTTTCCTTTTCACAAAATAATTTGATCACTATTCAGTATCGTTGCCCTTCTGGCTGCCACCTGACGGCTTGAGGGGTCTTCTAGAACAGTTTTCTGAAATCACTGTTATCCTTCACAGCATATTGAATGATAAGCAGATGCTACATTTATCCCTTACTTTTTCTCCATCTCCAGGGACCCCTTGTGTCCTATTTTGATTCCTCAGCAACAACTGTGTGGAAAAGAACCAAAATGTGAAGAAACTCGAATATACGGTTCATTTTCAAAAGTAAAAAAAAGAAGATAATTACAGTTATTATTTACATCTGGTTTTTAAGCTTCATGGTATAGGCAAATCTGTTCAAAAATAATAGGTTTATATATTTAAGGTCACAAGTAAAGAAGTAAAAATAGGATCTTTTTTTTTATTGAGTTATAAAATAACTTGAGAAAAAGGTAATGCTTCTAAAGTAATTCTGAGCCCTAACATGCGGGATTTTTAAGCATCTGAGTAAATGGAAAGCAGATTCACAGAGAATTCTGGGACACAGAAACCCCTGTTCCTCTGAGGGCACTAGACTGAATTGTCTCTCAGGCTTCTCACACCTTGAAAATGCAAGTCAGAGTCTAAGTGAGTTATCAGAGATAACTGTGATCGGTGGGGCTTTCGTGTTCCAAAGCCCCACTGAAACTCAGTATATAGATCACTGACTGAATTTTTCAGGTTTCAAGAATATGTTTGACAATGTGCCAAGAAAACTTTCTCAAATCATACCATATGTCATTGGTTTCGCAGAAGTTACACCTCACATCCAATAAGTCGTATGCATTTATCCTCAATTTCACAGTCTCCCAAGAAAGCATATTGAATAATAATTGGCTGAAAGATCATAAACAAAAACATTCCATCAATGGAAATTAAGCTAGTCTGGGAGATGGTGATCAGACTAATAGGGCCCTGGAGTGTTGGCTTTCTTACTCCTCAGAAAGAAAAAAGAGGCTCAGCAAATAAGACATGTGACCCCCAAAACAGTGATACCAACCAATTCTCTGATTAAAGAATTTGTAATTACATTTTCAAGAAGTGGAAAAGTGAAAGAGAAAGACTTCCTTACAAGGGACTGACGAATGAGAAAAGTAGCTAACTTGGGGTTTTATTCTTCCTGCAGCTGATGGTTCTGCTGCTGCTCCTGCTAAGTCGCTTCAGTCGTGTCCGACTCTGTGTGACTCCATAGACGGCAGCCCACCAGGCTCCGCCATGCCTGGGATTCTCCAGGCAAGAACCCTGGAGTGGGTTGCTGTTTCCTTCTCCAATGCATGAAAGTGAGAAGTGAAAGTGGAGTTGCTCAGTCGTGTCCAACTCTTCATGACCCCATGGACTGCAGCCTACCAGGCTCCTCTGTCTATGGGATTTTCCAGGCAAGAGAACTGGAGTGGGATGCCATTGCCTTCTCCAGCTGATGGTTCTGTCTGGTAGCAAATTGAGTGCAGAGGGAGAGACCTTTCTTTCATATTATTAGGGGCACGGAGCTATGGAATAGAGAACTCAGAATTGAGCTGACGTGTCAACTGTTTTGGAGTCATTTTCTCTCCTGGTATCCATCTATGTGCCGTAATAGGTCTAGACACCACTGAAGAATTTGCAGTGGTGCTTCTTATAAGCTGAAAGTGGTCCTTCTTAGACCTTAGTCATTTCATAACTGGAGTGATTGTGGGGGAAACTGGACCAGCCTCACCGCAGGACTGAAATATTAACAGGATGTGCCGTGAGAAGTAGCCATTCTTCTGTTTCAAAGACTGAGCTACTATTTGCATTTTAATAGTCTACTTGCTAATCAGTCTCCAGCCTTGAGACAGTCAAGGCAAAAGGAGAAAGATGGGATTTCTTAATACTGCTAACATCTTTATTCTTGTTATAAAAAGGTGGATTTAATTATTGTTGAAATATATGTATTGCATCTTAACTGTTAAAATGGTAGCTTACATTAAAAAAAAAATCCAAATTGTCTTCAGCATACAACTTTGGTAATTAGAGAGCTACTATGTGTATTATTTACAGATGAGTTAGAATCTTTAAATAATCAGATCTCAAAAAAATACATTTATTTATGTTTTACTTACATCTGTACCATTGGCTGAAATCATGTCTTAATACTACAAAATGGTCATCAAGAAGCAATTGCAGGGTGGAAACCTAGAGATTTCTTCTAGGCTGAGAGGCGGGTGATTAAATCAACTCTGGAGTATTGACCCCAGATTGTCCCTCTCTTTACATATGCACTTCCCAGGCATTTGAAGCAAGGGCTTGTTTGGGGTTATTATTCAGGCATTGATATAAATAAAAGCAAGTTAGAGATGACAGAGCAGAGAGAAATACTGGAAGCTGCCCCAGATCCTAATTCAGGATCCTCCAGGTACAGAATCCTTGTGCCCTGCCTGCATCAGTTAAGACCACTTTTCATGAAACCCACCTTGACTGGCTGTGGGAGGAAAGGACTTCAACGGGAAAACGGAAAGAAACCCAGTGAGCCTTCCTTAAAGTGGAGCCTGAAGGCAGGGACTGTTTTCTCAAAGTCAGGATTTCACAGTGTGTGAAATGTAGGGAGATGCTGGGCTCCCCTGCAGAACCTGAACTCAGAGCTTCTTTTGCTCCACTTGGGTTGACCACGAAGCACTTTTTTCCCCTATAAATCAGGGCTCTGGGTTCTACATTCCCTGGCAAGGCTTTGCATTATCTGAATATTTAATACCCAATTTTTAAAATCAAATGGGATCAAGCTGAGACAGACAATTTAGAAAACACCTAGATATTTCCTCAAAATGTTAAACACAGAGTTAGCCTTTAACCTAGCAATTCCACTCCTAGGCATACACCCGGCAGGAATGAAGCATGTGTCCATACACAGATTTGCTCACGAAGTCCACGGCAGCATGATTCACAAGCACCAAAAGGAGGAAACAAGCCCAATGTCTATTCGCTGATGAAAGAGCAAGCAGAATACTGTGTATTCACGCAGTGAAATGTTACTTGGCCATAAAGAGGATCGCAGTCCTCACACAGGCTGCAACATGGTCGATCTTTGGAACATCATGCTAAGTGAAGGAGGGTGATCACAAAAGAACACATTTATATGAAGGGTCTTGACTAGATAAAGCTACAGAAACAGAAAGCAGCTGAGCTATACCCAGGGGCTGGAGGAGAAGGGGTAGTGTGAACAGGTACAGGTTTTCTTCACGTAGTGATGATAAGATTCTAAAATAAGACATGGTGCTGGTTGCACAACTCTGTGAATGTAGTAAAAACCACTGAATTGAGTACTCTAAAGGTGAATCTTATGGTGTGTAAATTAGATCTCAGTCTGTTACAAAGAAAATAATTTGACCCTTCGTTTATTGAGCTAGGACTTGAGAATTTTTAAAACTGTGCGCTTCCTAATTGAGCTCAAGAAGTTCTGCTGTGAGATCAGTTATAAAAATTAAAATGCTCCATTTTTCTTAAAATCCTCCCCCCAAGAGTATAATATCTCTCCCTTCCCCGTGGGACTTCTCAGAGCCTTTATTGCATATCTGTACACTTTGTGAACATCCAAGGTTGCCATGGTTTCCAAATGCAGCTGTCCACTGGACCGCTTTCATCTTAGAGACTTTGGTGAGGATCTCTGGTGGCATTCGTGTTCTAGAGGAAGCAGTGAGAGGAATGCTCTCTTGCTTGACCTCAAGAGTGAGAAAAACGCTTCACTGATTTAGATGGAATGAGAGAAACCGTTGGAAATAGAGCTGAAGATAACCACGGCTTCAATCAGGGTAAAAGCGGTGGAAGAGCCCTGAGGAGAGGGCAGCCCGCCAGCAGCCGCCTCTGAGTGAGGGTCGTGCTGGGCTCGTCCACAGTCCAGGTCCCGGGTCTTCCCGATGGTTCGGGGAGGCCAGCGTGGGCCCACCGCCACCTCTGAGCAAAGATGATGGGGGAAGCGCTTTGCTGAAAGCTCAGCAGCAAGAAAGTGGCAGGCAGGGGTCTGAACGCCCCCATGAAGCAAAAGCTCGCCCCCAGAAAACGTGGGGTGAACAGCACCCCTGAACAGCCTGTTCTCTTGAGCAGCCCAGTTCAAGAGAAAACAGTGAACTGATAACAAACAAGCTATGCTGTGTTCACCCCTGTCCTCCAAGCTGACCTTTGATTGGTCCTTCCACCTTGAGAAATGAAATTAACCTGTAATCTATGAAGTTCAAGGATGCGGGAGAGATAGAAATTCAGCTTCTTTCCACTAAATGATCTTAATCAACAAAGAAACATTCATTTTAAGGGTAGGTTTTTGGCACAGACTGACTTGTCAATTGCTGCCTAGAACTATTTTCCTTTTTAGTTTTTAAATCTATTACTCAGATTGAGGCTGTTCTCTGCAACGGATGGCTCCAAGAGAAAGGCTTTTCTATCTCTCCTTCATTCAATAACGGACAGTGAAGATTATTCATTGTTGTAAAGGGAGATTTTACCTATTCAGTTATGGATACTTCTGTGAACAATCAATCAGATGTATTTTCTCATTAACCAAGCAAACCTATGTCATAGTATTTATCCACTGATGCTTCACAAGTAAGCAGCAAATACAATCAACTAGATTCCTATCCATAACAAAATTTTCTTAAGGGTGCCTATGTCAGCACTAAAGATGGGAATTCTCTTTCTTTTTCTGGCCCCAATAGTCACAAATGATCTTGTTCTTAAACATACAGGCTGAAGCAATACTTTTCTTTTTTTTTAATGTGTATCAGAACCCATGGTGATGTACAGTTTATTTAACTAACCTGGAGCAGGGCAGTTCCCTCCAGTAGTTAAATGGTATGGCTGGAATTCAGTACTCAGGAGTTTCATGATGACCATAGCCTCACATGGAGTGGAGAATAAAGCTTCCATTCAAGAGGACTGCTAAAATCTCTAAAAGTTCTGGAAGAGTCTCATACATTTATCATCTTATCTGCATAATGTCTTGATCTTTCTAGGTCCTATACATAGTAACGGAGTTATTATGATTGTGAAAAGTGATTCACTGTCAATCACAGCACAAAAATGACATGTATTTCCAAGGTGTAAGGATTGGGTTATAAAGATACTTTATTGACCTCCTATCTATGCAGATGAAGGTGAGACAGTGGCTTAGAATGCTATTTGGGAAAGTATGCTGTGCACGAGATGGTGCTTCTAGGAGGGATCAGTCGATATTATACAGAGGAGGAGATGTGTAGTTTAAGTATGAGTTGAACATGGTTCACCATCTTTCTTTATTGCAGGACTTCTCGGAGCCTTTAATCTGCTGTTATGTATTAACTCCCGAGAGATACACACTGCATGCAGAGTTTCCTAAACACAGCTGGAAGCCTTCTTCCTCTCACCTTTCCCCTTGAACCCCCACCTCCCACTTCTTGCCCTTCCCCCCAACACAGGGCAGTTCATGAGACCAGAGTCTGATTCGATAGAGTTTGGAAAACGTTGGTTGTGACTTTATTCCAATATTTTCTCATGAAGGTGGAGTGAGCATGAAGAGCTGGTGGTCAACCTTTTTCTTCCCCATTTTAAATGAAGGATGCGCTTCCTAAGAGTCCAGGGTCCGATCTCGGGTTGGCCACTCACTGATCACGTCTCCTTGACTGAGTCGGCCCCTCTGGGTCCCAGATTCCTTTTCTGTCCTGAGTATTCTTGGAAACAAAGGTTACATAAGGAATGTTCAGGGAAGGGCTCTGTATGGAAGTCTGAGCTGTACATCAGAGTGAAGTCTTCCCAGCGCTTCCACTGGGCAGTGTTCAGGCTGAGCACACATTATTGCTTGGAGACATTGCTGCCAAAGGCATTGCTCAGGTTGGGGTATTGAAGTGGAGAAGCATCGCTTTTAGCCTTAACATTCCAAGAGGAAGGAGCTGAGTTTTAGGGGACAGAGCCTTCTCATGGCAAAGACATGATGCAGAGAAGAGCTAAACCACAGTTATTGTTGAAGCATCTGCTCAGGTGCTCTGCGTTGCAACACTCACCTTCTACCATTGCAGACAAGCCTGCCATGGATCAGGCTATCTTGGGTCACGTGGCAACGAGTCCGGGTATAGCATCTCTCACTGGGAGAGAGGAGGAGTGAATAACTGTGAGTGATAATACGAACTTGCACACCCAGCCTGACAAACATCTTCCTGGAACCTGCCATCCACATTGCTGAAATCCATTGCCAGCTCCTTTTGAATTCCCTTCCTCTATGTATCAGAGATGTCCTTCTGAAGACCATGTTTATCCACAAAGTCCATGCAGAGATGTTTGAACTCATCATACACCCAAATACTATCTATAAATGTGAGATACTAAATTTTCAGTAAATGAAATCTTTTAGATGCATTAACACCTAGCAAGAACTTAAAGATCTGATCAGAGACATGATCTTTGAACCAATGAACACTGGTCAAAAGGAAAAAAGTCTCAATTTTACTGCCTGGGTTGTGACGGGAAGGAATTCCTTCTAGTTCTCATCTGGTACTGGCTGTACAGTGCCATTAATAATGGGTGTCTATGCTGTATGATCCATGAAGTGATGGGAATTATCCTTACCCCACAAACATCTTCCTACTGGCTGCACTGAACTTTACCATTATATGATTTATTAGTAAGTGTTGTTTTTCCTGCCAACATTCTGTGGTTTAACAGCCCACCTGAGTGTGAATTAGTTTATCAACCGACTTTCTTATTGAAAAGATAGATGAGGCTGCATGGAAATGCTTAGCACGTGGGTAAGAAGCAGCTGATGAAAACAGCAGAAAGGCCCAGAAGATGAACTCCCTTGCCTTCGAAACTTAGCTCAGACTTGATCATTCACTTAATTCAATAGGTTCCCAAGCTGCCGATGGGAGAAAAATCTCTCCATCAGCAAGTTAACCTCAAACTTGAAAAAAAAAAGATGGAAGAAATAGAGTATGAGCAGGAGGGAAACGTGGATGGTCTGTGTACCTGCGAATTCCTTGAGGTGAGGGACGCCGCCTCGTGCGTCTTGGTTCCTCCTGCCTCCCGTGGCACCCGGCACAGACAAGGTGCGGAGAGATGCTGCCAGAGCCCAGCACCGCTTCTGCTGGTTCCCACAGAGCCCACTTCCACCTTCGCACAGAGCCTGGAGACTAAACCAGTGAACACCGGCCGAGGGCTAATTCCCGAACCATCGTGGCCCACCTATCTTTGACTCACTCAGATGTTGACCATGACATTTGTAAAGTGTCACAGGGACTTCAAATCCACTTACAATCATCATTTATAAAATGCATAAAACCAGCTTTTGAAACCTTCGAGGAGGACGTTTTGCCTGGGGCCGGAGCACTTCAAGGCCCTTTCCTTCAAGATGTTGAGAAGAAAATCGGTGGAGAACAAGAGAGAGGAAGCGGGTGGTGGCCACCTGCTGTGGTCCTGTCCTTTGCATCGTCAGAAGTGTTGGGCGTGAAGCCCCGCAGGACAGGAGGGCTGGGGAAAGCCTGCTTGCTTTGCAGGTAATGGGATAGAGGAGGACTTTCCAGAAAGTTTGTCTCAGGACCTCAAGCTTACTGATTGTGACTGGCCATAAGTTTCCCTTCCAGAAACTATTGATCACCACACTGCCTCTGCAGAAGGAAAGTCCATACAATGGAGTCTGTGGCCAGCACAGGGGCTATTCTTCTGCACATGCAAACGAATGAGTGTAGACATGTATACCTGTGAAATATTTGTTATTAAACTAACAGTGAATATGTGCATTGAACCCAAGCTGGTAGCTCCATAGCTCAGGGTTGTAGCTCCAGAGCACAGGAATGAGTGGCCCGGTCTTGCCCTCAGCAAGTTTCCCTGTCGAGTTGGGAGACAAGACACCTTCCCGCCTTCCCCAGAGACAAGAGGAACTAGGACCAGGAAGGGGGTGGCATCCTCAGAGCCTCGTGCAGGGACAGGAAGGGGCCGGCAGGTTCTCGGTGGTTGCTCAAAGAAGCTCACAGATGCAGAATATCTTGGGTTCTGGCTGTCTCTGAGCATCATAAAGCTCATAATAATAACTAAAAATCAGCCCTTAATTTCCCATAGGTCCTCAGACTCCCAGCTGCTAAACGGTGGTGGTGGTGGTGGTGGTGGGGAAGGTGGGAGGGGATAGGCCAGCTCCAAAGAGGGAGGGGGCCCCGGTGATGACAGAGACCAGTGCTGAGAAAGAACCAGGGCGCTTGCAGGCAAGGAGGCTCTCTGGAGAGAAAACGAAGTCTTAACTTTTCATGAAGATGATGTGCAAACCGGATCATTCCGATATGAAAACACGGTCAATCCTTGGTGGATAAAATGAGAGCAAACTTGGGGCTAGTGCACTGGGACGACCCAGAGGGATGGTATGGGGAGGGAGGAGGGAGGAGGGTTCAGGATGGGGAACACATGTATACCTGTGGCAGATTCATTTTGATATTTGGCAAAACTAATACAATTATGTAAAGTTTAAAAATAAAATAAAATAACAAAAAAAAAAGGAAAAAAAAATCACAATCAGGAGCACACAAAAATAGAGGATGTAATTTTGTTGTTGTTGTTTTCCAAAGAGCTGTGGGCAGTGGTGGCTTTTTCCACCTCTTTCTGCACTTCTGCCGTCCCGGGACAGAACATGTGATGGTCCAGGGACAGAGCAAAGGTGTCAGCCTGACTCCAGCCCATGACCTTTGGCAGTTGATCCAATTGAGGTCTCTGTGTCTCAGTCTTCTTTCCTGAAAAATGGGCAGGATTTCGGGGAGGTGCAAGAGAGGGGATAAGATGAGAACTTGCATTGTAAGATAATCTGCAGTATTCACCTGGAAAATAGTGCTTGCAGAAGAACCTCTTAGAGGTTCTTTAAGCATGGTTCTTTCTGGAAAGACTTCCCTGGTGGCTCAGATGGTAAAGCATCTGCCTAAAATGCGGGAGACCCGGGTTCAATCCCTGGGTTGGGAAGATCTCCTGCAAAAGGAAATGGCAACCCACTCTAGTATTCTTGCCTGGAAAACCCCATGGACAGAGAAACCTGGTAGGCTACAGTTCGTGGGGTCACAAAGAGTCGGACACGACTGAGCGACTTCACTTCTTCTCTCTGGAAAAGCGTGGAAGATTGAGTTTTAATTTCAAACAGCGTTATGAATCAGGACCCAAAGGAAAACTCAAGGCCAAAGTAGAGTTCATGTATAGAGTTCAGTAGATTTTTAGATATTTAATTTCAAACAATTTGAAATTGTCCTGAAGTAGTTGCCAGGCCATATTGAGTGCGCCTGCCTAAAGCTCTTTTTGAGAATTTAAACCACGCAGTGTGTTAGGCCAGGCCTGTCCTCCAGCCAGAAGAAGTGCTAACACCACATTGGCAAGAAGCAGCCCCCGATGATAGGAAGCAAAATGGATATCCCACCTTTCTGAGCGCCCTCCTGCCTCCCCCACCGGCCCCACTCCTCCCCCTTTCCTTGCAGGTGTGACATCTGGATCCCTGAGATGCTCCTGGGTCCAGGCTCTTCATGGAAGCACCTGTGAGTGCTGCAGGAGAGGGTAAGTCACGAGAGAAGCCGTCCCCCGCCAGGAGCAGACAGGAGTGCGATCACTCCTCCAGCCCCACTTGTGTTTAGGCTGGCACCCTAACCATCTGCAGGTGCTTAAAAATGCCATTCAGTGATTTTTATTGTCACACTACAATCTTCTTATGTCAGTGGGCTCCTCCCATACCTATTATACAGCACGAAAATGAACGATCCCACAATTTATGGGCCGAGTCACAGTGGGTGATTAATTATCAGTGGCCTTTCATTAGACTCTTAGTTAAATGAGCTCCTGTTTTCTCCATGCGTCTTCTCCACTGAGAGATCGGTTCTTTCAAAGAAAATCCAGATTTTTCTGTGAACCTGCTTGATTGGGCAAGATTGTTGCTGTATTTAAGGATGAGTGATTCCCCAAGGCTTTTTTTTTTGTTATTTTTTTACTGAAGTATACTTGATTTACAATATTTCATTCATTTCTGCAATATAGCAAAATGATTCAGTTATACTCATATACACATTCTTTTTTGTATTTTTTCCATCATGGTTTATCCCAGGATATTAAATATAGTTCCCTGCGCTACACAGTAGGACCTTGTTCTTTGTCCATTCTATATGTAACAGTTTGCATCTACTAACCAACTTATTCTACTCATTTTTCATCTCTGAAAAATAAAGAAACAGACCTATTTACTCTCTTTATGGGCTTCCCTGGTGGCTCAGATGGTTCTTTACCTGCCTGCAATGCAGGTGACTCTGGTTTGATTGCTGGGCTGGGAGGATTTCCTGGAGAAGGGAATGGCAACCCACTTCAGTATTCTTGTCCAGAAAGGATCCATAAAGAGTCGGACATGACTGAGCAACTAGCATACATCTCCCTCTTGTTTTTTCTAATCTCTCACAGGCCCGGTACCCTTTTTTCTTTCTCATTTTTCAGTCCCCTGTTCTGCCCTAAATTGAGATTCTCACTTTGGCTCAGTGGACACACGATTACTAGGGCCACTCTGCAGTCTCCTTGCCAAGTCACTACTTGTCCAGCTTCACCTGATGCCTGTTCCTAAATCACATCACAGTTATGCTCAGACGGCCCTGGGGCCTTCCCTGGTTACCACGGTGACATCCTAGATACCTGGTCCAGATCTGCTGTGTGGTTTGTCAGGCATTACTCACCTTCTCAGGACCTCCCTCTGGTCCCGGGAGGGGGATGTCTTTTCAGTGTTTCCTGTCATGAGCTCTTTGTTTACAGGAGCCTTCTACCTAGAACACCCAGCTCACCCCCCTGAGGCCAGGGCAAGCACACCTCCCCCTTCGAGAAGCATTCCTAAGTCTCCGAGGGCTCTTCCTCTGGGCTTCCGTCGGTCACTGAATTGGCCACCCTGGAGTCCATGCAGCAGCTTCCACCTGCCCTGCAGCTATGGGTCTTCCTAGATGCCTGGTCTTCTTTTCAACTCAAAGGCTATCTCATCAGGGGCCTTTTCATCTTAGTGTATGTTTCTGTCACTCACTGTGTGAACTTCCTTCACTGTGGTGAGCCCTGAGAGTTGATTTACTTCACCCTGCTGGAAGAAAGAACAGAAACTGTTCCAGAGATTGCCAGGCTCCCATGGGGGATGTTTTATGCACCCATTACTCTGCAAAAAATCCTTGTAAGTGTCTTCCCCTTATTTAGGTGAGACTCCAGTCTATGGATGAGAACTGGGAGGGTCACATGGGAGACCTTGAAAACATGACTTTTCTTCTTTGGGTATCATTTTTTGAGTAGTTTTGAAAAGTTTCCCCTGGAGAAGGAGACAGGGGTCTGGGGCTATCAAGGAGAAAAGGACAAACTTTTTTCTATATTGCTTAGTCTTAGCTTTTTCATACTGTTTATGGGGTTCTCAAGGCAAGAAGTTGGTGTTGGTGTTTGAGAAGACTCTTGGGAGTCCCTTGGATTGCAAGGACATCAAACTAGTCAATCCTAAAGGAAATTAGTCCTGCATGTTCATTGGAAGGACTGATGCTGAGGCTGAAACTCCCTCAAATACTTTGGCCACCTGATGTGAAGAACTGACTCATTGGAAAAGACCCTGACGCTGGGAAAGATTGAAGGCAGGAGAAGAGGACGACAGAGGATGAGATGGTTGGATGGAATCACCGACTCGATGGACATGAGTTTGGGTAAACTCCGGGAGTTGGTGATGGACAGGGAGGCCTGGAGTGCTGCAGTCCATGGGGTCGCAAAGAGTCAGACACGACTGAGGGACTGAACTGAACTTGTCTTAGTCAATATAACAATGTATCTTGCTCAAGGACATGTTTCTCCTTAACAAGAACCTTCTGACTAATCTTGTTATCTTAAGATGTATATTGCCGGAGTGGGTCTGGTAAGACCTTTCTATTGTTAGTTCTAATCTTGTTAATTCAAGATGTATGTTGTGGGAGTGGGTCTGGTGAAAGCATATAAGGCCTTGCTAAGACTAGTGAGTGGGAGCCCTCTCTGTCCCCCTCTGATGTCTATGTCAGAAGCTTCCTCTGTCCCTTTTTCACTGTAATAAAACGCTGCTACACACACACATACACACACACACACACACACACACACAGAAAAGTTTCCCTGTATGTCTGTTTGGCTGCTTTCAGATATTGACCTAGGGTAAACCTTTGACAGCTTCTTTAAGAAGGAAAGGGAAATGTAAACTTGAGAATTCTGGTGGCTAAAATGTTTCTAAAATGCAAGATAATAAAATTAGCTCAAGCGCAATTATAAAAACCTTAAGTATTTGGCAGTTAAGTATAATTTGCATAATCCTGGAATAGAATATGTTTGTGATTTCAGGAAAAAACTCACAAGATCAGTGTTTATTGTTTTACTTTTTGATTGCTTCTGAAAAATTGTATTGGTATTGCTTTGTATGAATAGGTCTCCATGAGTAAATTATGATCAAAATTCAAAGCCATCATAAATTAAATGTGTTTTTTTCCTGCTTTGGTATACAAGACTTTCCATTAAGCTAGCCCCATATAATATACCTTGGATGTGTTCAAGAAAGCCCTGTAAATTATAGTAAGTATTTAAAATGGTAAGTAGACATTGGAAAAGGCCACATTAGGATTAATGAATGAAGGGGTTGATACTGAAAATGCACTTGTAAATAAATAACATGAAAAGTAAAGATGACATGTTGTTAGGTTAGAGTTACAAGTAGGGGATGACAATAAATTGCAGGGTGGCAACCGTGTTCATGGAACTTCAGTTTCTTTGTAGAAACCTTTCGAAGTCCTTTCTAGCGAAAATGTCCCAGTTTCATCCAGTCTGTGCTCAACCCTGAGCTTTTTCCTGCCCCTTCTCATGGGAAGGAACTGAGCTCCCTCTGCTACTCAGTCCGCTCCCTTCCCGCCGACGTTGGCTGAGTGATTCCTACCACAGCCGAGGACAACCAGCAGAGGGGCTGGCTTTGTGCTAGGAGATGGACTCTGTCCTCATCACCCCAAGACTCACTGTGATGGGGAAGGAAGCGGACCCAGGATGCACGCTGTTAGTGTTAGCTGCTCAGTCGTGTCCCATTCTTTGTGGCCCCAGGGACTGTAGCCCGCCAGGCTCCTTCTCTGTCCATGGGATTCTTCAGGCAAGAATACTGGAGTGGGTTGCCATGCCCTCCTCCAAGGGATCTTCCCAACCCAGGGACTGAATCTGAGTCTCCTGCATTGGCATACAGGGCATAGAGATATTATTTAAATATATGTACCTATTTCTCTAAAAAGTAGGTTTGGGGCAGTGAATAGCACTTTGAGGAGAGAAGGAGAGGAGGACAGTATGTATTTGTACCATTATTTTAAAATTTGTGTGGCTTTGACAGATAAAATGGAGACACTTGGATTTATTTTAAAGTTATGGCACCAAGGTTAGCATTCTCTTTAGACATATAAACTTGCAGCTAGCTAAAATGTGATTTTTTAAATTATCCACACATATACATGAATTTGCATATATGATGATGAAAGGAGAGAGGTTTTCTTTGGAGATGCTCATTTTCTCTAGTACCCATGATGCATAGCTCCAATTATGTGATTTGCATACCTGTTCAATTTCTCATTTGCTGAAGAAGATAAAAGAGAAGAGAAATTGACACTGATAAGATCAAGATTGGATTTGGCAGTCCAGGACTTTAAAACAACATTTATAAATATGTTAAAGGAAAATGTGATTATAATAAGTGAACAGATCAGGAATCTCAGCAGAGAAATAAAAACTATAAAAATAAATGGAAATTGTAGAGTGGAAAAGTGCAATGCCTGAGATAAAAGCAGTGATGGAAGTAGAAAATCAGCAATAGATGCTACAAAAAGTGGATGAAAGTGAGATGAGAAGCAGATGTTTATACCTTCCAGAAATTATCTCCCACAAATGACTTATTAATTATAAACGACACAGTTCAGACCCATGGTGAATTCCATTTTATACAAGTGATCAAAGCCAACCTCACTGATACAGGGACAAAATGATGCTATGAGAAGGACATGGCCTTTCAGTGGAATTCTCGCCAAAATGGCATAACCTGAATCCAGTTATAAGGAAACGTCAACACACTTGAATTCAGGGATGTCTATGGAGTAAGTAATCTATGTTCTTTAAAATCTTAAGATAAAGAAAGACAAAGCAACAGTTCCTGAAGAATGGAGCTGAAGTAACATAACATCTAAATGCATCATGAGATACTGGACTGGTTCCTGGCCTGGGGGTAAAGAATGTAAAGGACATTACTGGATAATTTACACGGTTTGAGTACAGGCTATGGATTAGATAATAGTATTATTTCAGTTTTTTTTTATTTTTATAATTATTCATATAAGAGAAAGTCTGTGTTCAGAATAACACATTCAAGTATTTAGGAGTAAAGGGGCTCAATGCTGACAAGCTACTCTCAAATGATTCAGAAAAAGTTTGCATCTCTTTACCTTTCACACAGGTCTGTTTCTCCTTCTGTCTTTATCTCTCTTCCTCTTGAATGATAACGCAAATGGAGCAAGCTGTAAGCTGGCAAATCTGGGTAAATAATATATGGGTTTTCCTTGTATTATTTTTGTAAATTCTCTGTAAGTCAACCACACACATATCAAAATAAAACATTACAGATAGTCATATATACATCTGTAATGATTTCATTTGAGCTGCCAAAGCCAGTGATTTCTAAATTTGTTCAGTTTTGAACCTGCTGCTTGGACATAGTTCAGCCCTTTATTTCTTGACAAGAGCAAGGGCCCAGGGTCCACGCAGGAGCTCACCTGGTATGGTTACCACAGCATGGAGGGGCGCAGGGAGATTCAGAGAAGGTGAGAGCTGAGAGGGGAGGACTGAGAGGTGAGCTCTCCACATGCTCGAAGGTCATGGAAGCCGCTGGGCATTACGGGGAATGAGAGGAGAAGCCATCAGGGATTTCTGATGGAGGAATGGCATGATCTGTCTCAAGACTGGCTCCTTCTTCACAGCAGGGAGAAGGAAGATTGTCTGCAGTGGCCCAGGCCCAGATGTTGGTGGCCCGAAGCAGGACGGGGGCAATGGAGGAAATGGTTAGGCTCTCAGTGTGTTTGGAAAGAAGACCAAACAGGGTTTGCTGGTTGATCCCATGTGTGATGGGAGCTAAAGAGAGGAGCCCAGGTGGTAACGAAGAGTTTGGTCTGAAACTGGAAATGACCATTAACTGCAGGAGTGGGGACTGAGAGAGGAAAATGGAATGACCATTAACTGCAGGAGTGGGGACTGGGAGAGGGCCTTGGGAACTAGTCTGGATGCATTAAGCATGAGACTCCTGTTAACTAAGTATGTGGTGATATCAAGGTGATGGTCGCATTGAAGTCTGGAGTTCAGGACAGGCCTTCAGGCTGAAGATGTAAGTTGAGAGTCATCAATATGAAGATGAGTTTTAAAGATGTAAGGCTGTAGAGATGCGAATAGGGTCAAAGGTTGCACCCTGGGCATGCCATCAGAGGGCCCAAGTCCCAATTACTGGCAGAGAGAGCCAAGGGAGTTTTGGAAGGAGTGGGCGAAAAGTTCAAGGCTCTGGCTTCCTGAGCTGGTCTCCATCCTTAATGCAGGCACTCAGAGAAGAATCTCCTATCACAAGGATTCCCTTTAAATAGGTGGGAGGCAGAAGTAATGCGCTAATCCATTTCTTGGGCATTTCTAAACAGAGGTACATCTTAGGCATGTGGAAAACATTAGAGAGAGAGGGGAGTGGCGTTTGTGTTGTCAACAAGGAAACCCCTTAATTGCCCACAGTTTCCCAACAGGGCTTCCCCAGGGTTCACAGAGGCAAATGCTAGTTCTTAGAGGCCATAAGCTCAGTCCCCCAAGGATTCTCCACTTTGGAGAGTAAGTCCACGGTTTGCCAGGCTTTCAACTCTAGAACTTGCCTCTTTGAGAGACTAGATGTTGGCTCACAGGTTTCACACATGGATGCCCATCTGCAGAAGTTCACTCTTCTCCCTTGCCCTTCAAAAGGATGCAAATGCACAGATATAAGAAGCAGCGTGAGGTCTTGAGCATGTTAAGCTAAAAAATGCTTCCTGACTCTCTAAAGGCCCTGGTGCTAAACTTATCTTGCATTTAAGTAGATATTTGTGCTGAGTTATCAGGAAAAATGCACTAAATGTTTAGTTCACCTTCAGCATCACCTTCATTCTTTCCCCCATTGAACTATGTTAGTATTTATCTCCTTGGGAAGAGGAAAAGCTGGGCAAGGAGGAAAGAGACATTTAGGGCTGAGCACCGTGGCTTATTGATGGCACCGTGTCCGGAGCCTCAGAGAGGCCTTGCTCACATGCTAAATAAGAGAGGTAGTTGTGCTGGAGGTGATGCATTATCCCCAGGGCTCTGTCCAGCAGAAAGTTGACCTTGTATGGGCATCTACTGGCTACAGGCTGCAGGAGGGACTATACTGTGGTCCTTTTCTTCCATAACAACACTGCCCCAGCCACCCAACCCAGGACGAAACACAGTCTCAGTTCTATATTCTGATGATGATCTGTAGGTTTTGCTTTCATTTTTGGAACTTTCCCCTTGAACAATGACCTTTATTGATTTAGAGGAAGATTTTAGCTTCCTTGGTTCTTGCTGATGAGTCAAATTTTTCCTTTCAATTCCAAGGCCAGTGAGCTTTGATCTGTTGCAAGTGTTCTGACAACGTTGTCATCTTGTACAAATGCTTTGAACCTTGTGGGTCATTGGCCACAGGGAGCGCTGGAAGGAAATGGAGACACACTCCTTCATCCCTCTTCTGTCACTGGGGAACACCTTGCCCCAGACTCCGAGGTGAGCAGCATTGCCTCCAGAATAAGTGGCCCGTTTACTTTGATGAAAGTTCTACCGGAACTTCTTGGAAACCATTCTTCTGAGGGACTGATGGGGTTGGTGACAGCTCCAACATTGACAGAGCTCTTACATCAGGGTCATTTTTAAGGATGTTACTCACTCTTTCAGAGAGGTTATCACTGGTGTGCCTGTTGGTTAAACTTTCTACATATTTCGTGTACTTATCCTGAAGATTTATCCATCCAGAACACAAATCCCTTCACAGTTCTGTGCCTTTCTAAGTAATTCAGAGAGCGGCCTTGGCTAGAGACTCAGGTGAAATCATCATCCCCCCCAAGCTCTAGAATCTCAAGGTGGAATGAGCCAATAAGTGATAGGAGCAATTAGATGAGAGGTGGACTTGTGTGGCTCACTACATGCGGGGGCAGACTGGACCGGGGCAGAGGCCCAGGAGGACCAGGGTCCCAAGCCTCACCATTGCCAGCCACGCGCCTTCTCCAGCTCTGTCTCTGTCTCTCTTGTGTGTGTTTCCAATCTCAGGACGTTTTCTGGTCTCTGGTTTCTTTATAACCTTTGCTCCAAATTCCTTAAAATAGCAATCTTTCCTCTTTCTTCGTTGTTCAAAAGTGTTCAGCAGATAGTTCTAAAGGCATTCAAGTCACCACCATAAATCTTGAGTGGTTTTAGAAAGATATATAATACTCCTAAATGATGACAAATTTCCAGGAGATCAGTAAAACATCACTGAGTGATGTACCGCCGGGCCGTCGTGTCTGTGCAGCGGACCTGAGGGAGCATATTGAGCTGGCACAGTATTTTAGGAGTATCATCGGCCGTATCTTTTGTTTTTAATCTGCCAAAAATGCAACTCAAGAGGTTGGCCACACATAAAATTGGTCTGTTCTATACCAGGTCTGGCTGGGAAAAGCCCCAGGATTTTTGATTTGCCATCAGAACAAAAGGTTGGCCTGGGACCTGGTGTGTGTGTGTGTGTGTGTGTGTGTTGGAGGGGGTGGGGCTGGCAAGGGGAAGAAATCCAATATATGAGAACTGGATGATGGTGTCTCAGAATGGTTCCGAGCACTTAAAACAGTTATTTGGGGGAAGGAGGGACTGGATTTATTTCTAGAGTCTCTTCTGTACATTAACAAAAGCTGTGATTTTATTTTCTGAAGAAGAAGCCTTATTTATTTATTCAAAGTCTTTGTTGTTTTGTATTTCAGTATGGTTGATTTACAATGTTGTGTTAGTTTTAGGTATGCAGCAAAGCAATTCAGTTATGGATGGATCTATGCTTTCTCAGAGTCTTTTCCCATATAAGTTATTAAAGGATACTGAGTAGAGTTCCCTGTGCTGTAGTCCTTTTAGTTACATATCTTATATATAGTAGAATATATGTTGGACTTCCCAGGGGGTGCCAGTGGTAAAGAACCTGCCCTCCAGTGCAGGAGACCTAAGAGACACAGATTTGATCCCTGGGTTGGGAAGACGCCCAGGAGAAGGGAATGGCAACCCACTCCAGTATTTTTGCCTGGAGAATCCCATGGACAGAGGCACCTGGAGAGCTACAGTCCACAGGGTCGCAGAATCAGACTCGACTGAAGTGACTTAGCGTGCACATATACATAGAAGTGTATATGTTAATCCCGAATTCCTAATTTATCGCCCTCCTTCACCTTTCCCCCTTTGTGGTTTTAATCACTGAAAGAAAACAAAACAAAGCATGTACCTTCAGAGCTATGAAACACCCAGGCGGCAGGCCTTTTCTCTCCATCACCGGGGCCTTCGCGGGTGAGTACTGGTTTGGGAAGAAGGTGGACATGCTCACTGCAGTTGGTCACTCAACGGAGCAGCCACTGAAACTCCATCATGATAGGTGAGCTGGTTAAAGTCCTGTATTTATCCGGCTTCCAGGGTTAAGTACAGAAAGGCCAGGAGAGGAGGGGGTGTCTTCTGACTGCAGCGATGGAGATGAAAAGGAGACTGTTTCCTCCCATCCACAGGGAGCTGGTGGGGCGTGCGTTCCTCATCACGAGACTGCACCTTGCCCAGCACATCTGGAAAAGCTGCTCTGGGGTGTGTGTTACACCCCACACAATCTCGCCCGGTCCTTCGGAAAGTCTTCTGGAATTCGGGAGCCTGGGAGATGTTGAAAGGTTCTGATCAGTGGTAGAGGCCTCCAGAATTAAGGATGGCGTGTATAAAACCGCAGTTGCCTGGAGCATCTCCACACTGGCTCGCAGTGGGTGAGTTATCTGCTTTTGCAATTTGTCAATGGTTCTTCCATTGCCCTGGTGACCCCTGCACAAACAGGCCTCACCCTATGAAACCACCGTCCAGAACAAATCCAGGAGGGAACTTGTGGGGAGTAAGTGATACCATATCCCTGAACGGAAAGGCAATCTTCTGGAAAGCCATGTCGGACAAGCTTCCCAGATCTCGTGGTTTGCCCAGTGTACTCCTGAGTGCAGCATCTGTGCAGTTAGAGATGTATACAAGTTTACAAGTTTGCTCCTCACTGATCATTTTATGTTCTTCAACAGACTGACTTGCCACAGGGAAAAACTGGGTTATTGTAATGACCCACTTCCCCAGAGTATGAGAGACACAACAGTGCATGTGCTTAGATGATGAGGAACTTGGGGAATCTAGCAAAGTCTCCAAGCAGGACCAGAAATGCATGGGTACCTGTCTAAGTGCCTGGTGGCGCAGGGTGGTGGTAGGGCATAGGGATGGAATATGGTGAGGAGGGGTTTCTGAGAACGTGCCTTTAAAGTGTCTCTTTTGTCAGAGATGATCACCGACTTCTAGAATATGATTCTGACTATGCAAACAAACAAATGTACCCGTATTTACCTACTAAAAATTTGGGATAAATTACCAATAAAATGTTCTATCGTGATCTTTTTGAGTGCTGGGAATATCAACAGTCATTTTCTTTTCTGTCTTTTCCCAACTTTCCTTAATGAATACAAAATCCTTTCACAATTGAAAGACAGCTTATATTCAAAAATCAAATTATCCTAGACCTCAAGACCTGGAAATACATTTCTTCTGATGAACTTTTAAATATTGTGTCTGATGTGTCTTTCAAATATTGGACGAGTTAACACATAGACAGTGCTTGCAGTGCTCATGCTAACTAACATCACATGCTCAGTGATGTTAGTAACTATTGTTATTGTGGTTATTATTGCACATAAATGATATGTAACTCAGAATCATAACAGCTAAAAATAAATAAAGTGTCTCAGGAGTCCTGGTTTAATGACAAATGACTCTGTTAAAAATCTTACTGTTAAATGTAGAAGAAGCAACCACCCAGCTTTTCCACCAGCTCCCCACTGTGATGGTTCCACCACCCTCTGCAGCACTGGTCTTGAGTCAGCATTTGGCCACCTCAAGACCCAGAGACTGGGAATGAATCTCTGATGTCTATCACCAGTTAGTCCATACTTTCCTAACATTACTTTGCTTTAAGTAGACATTAATAGGTTTCCCAGGTGGCGCAGTGATAAAGACTCTGCCTGCCAATGCAGCAGACACAAGAGACTTGGGTTAGATCCCTGGGTCAGGGGAATATCCCCTGGAGAAGGAAACAGCAACCCACTCCAGTATTCTGGCCTGGAGAATCCCATGGACAGAGGAGCCTGGCAGGCTGCAGTCCATGGGGTTGCAAAGAGTCAGACACGAGTGAGCACACATGCATGCGCAACGTTAATAAAATAATCACCACAGGGGCTCATCCCTTCCAGAGGAATCAAGGCAGAGAAGGGAAGTGTGATGCACTCTAACTCTGCGGCCTGGGCTGCTTTGTGGTCTCAGGAGAATTGTGTATCTACTTCCTATTTCAAAGGTACGGGGTGGAAGAAGGCCATCCTACAATCCACCTTACAGTCCAGTGAGACACAGGGTTAGTTCACACCATGGAAACTGATAATTGTAGAATTAAGTAGAGTTCCCAGGAAAATCAGACCCCGACACCCATCAAAGGTTCACAGAAGTTTTTCTACAATTTAGCCACATAGCACACGGGTTTTCTGAATCTCCATTCAGCTGTTTCAAATGCGAGCTTTAAAGGGTCCCCTGAGCCCAATAGCAAACCCGTGATTATAAAAATATTTAAAGCCACAGAAAGAATATATAGCTGTGCAGACACATGTGTTGATTTATTGTGTACCATGGTTTGATACACACTGGAAGGCAAGGTTTCAGGCTGACAAAAGCCTCAAAGTTGCAGGCTTCAATCCATATATTATGGCACCAGCCCCAGAAAGGGAGAAGGGCCTAAAACAAGACCATAATATAGGGTCTCTGAAAACTCCCCGACATAAGCAGGAGACGGCATAGAAAGTTACATGACTATTTATGTGACACAAAGTTGTATTCATAGTGATATGACCACATAAATAGTATTGTGAATTTTGGGAATATGGAAATTAAAGAAAAATATTTCAAACCCAAACCATAGATCATGAAAACTAACAAATCTTCCCAAATGTCATTAAAAAAAAAAAGATGCAATGGGAAAAGGATCAAGGTTCTAGAAATATCTGAGTTTTCTTTCTTGATGGAAATTTCATTTTCTTAAAATATCTCAACATTTTATATGTTGTAAATATATTAAGAAAAGGAGATGGCTTAGGTTTTTTAGAACAACTTTTGTAATTTGAAATATTATGTCATTTGTATTATATGTAAGTATTATATATCTGTAACGCTGAAATATCACAAGGAATTGCATGAGACCCTGGTCTTGAATGTCCTCCTGGGGCTCCTCCACCTGTTTCTCACCTTCGCTCACTGCTCCCTAGCCACCCTGGACTTCCATCTGCTTCCCACGCTTTTCAGGCCTACCTGGGTGGGGCCTTTGCACTTTTTGTCTCTTTGTCTGGAACTTTCTGAGCTCAGATCTCCCTGGATCACCCCCTCTTCTTCTCAGGCAGTCTAGTCTTTCTTTGTATCAACCCAGACTTTCCTCTTTAACAGGCAACCAGCAGGCACCTCTTTCTACATGATTCCAAGGTAGTGCTTGTTGACATTTTCAAATCGGGTTCCTCACAATAAGAAGACACTGAAGCCCACAAGGACAGAGATAAATACAAAGAGAAAGATAGGAGAAGCCCTATGATGTTTGAGTTATTTTACAATAACCCAAGAACAGTGTTATACACAAAAAGGTATGTGGTATGTGCATGGGTTATGAGTCAACAAATTGATGAAGTGATAACATATATGAATGAACGTGTTCAGTTGATGTGGAATACAAGGACTGCCTTATGGGCAATGCAACAGGCTACGGCATAGAAGAGTAAGTCATGCTTACGGCTTGCCTGCTGGCACAGTGGTAAAGAATCCAGCTGCCATGCAGGACACGCAGGTTCGATCCCTGGGTTGGGAGGATTCCTTGGAGACGGAGATGGCAGTCCACTCCAGTATACTTGCCCGGGAAATCCCACGGACAGAGGAGCCTGGTGGGCTATAGTTCATGGGATCACAACAAAGTCAGGCACTACTTACCAACTGAATAACTACAAGGTTATTCTTGTTAAAAGTCAATCATGAATAGCCAAAATACAATATGTACAGAATATAAACTAAAGATCTGTTTTATGAGAAATAAGTGTATCTTTAATGTTCTTATCACCATATTTAAAACCTTTAGAAGGCTTGAATTTGCAAATGATGATCACAAATTGATATTATGCCTATTTATGGATAGTGTTCAAAAAGTGTAGCAGGTTAATTACCGATATATTACATAGAGTTCGATGTTTTCAGATGAGTATCATATCTAGTTGGGAATAAGCGAGAGCAGTATAAAATCAATCCACTGTTAACTATTTGTGAACTAGTGTCTTTAAAGATGTGCATATCTGTCTATGCTATACAGAAACTGAGAAGTGATCTTGAAACATTTTAAAAAGAGTTTTCATTCTCAAATGCATTATTGGATTGCTGAAGTGGAGAAGAGGTTATGACTTGTCAAATGTATTTAAACCAGTTTGGACCATTTCTTCTTCTTCTTATAAGTACATAATTTAATAAAACATCATGTGAATCATAGATATTGTTTCTATGAAAAATTAGTTGAATTTTTTGAAAAAACTCAAAGTCAAATTGATAAGAAATTGCTGATGACTGTGAACAGGAAAGTTACTTTTGGGGAAAAAAAAAATCTTAAAAATCCAAGATTTCGCACTTAAATTGCTTCACAGATTTTCTCATTTTCTTTCTATTTGAAAGAAATGTATCGAAGAAAACATAAAGAATGAACTGGGAGTACAATTCATGCAAAACAAACAAAAATTGATGATGAGCAGAACTTCAAAAAAGGTCTTGATGAATAAATATGTGAAGTTTTGTTTTGATAACTAGAACAGGAAATAAAAATTTGCCAAAGCTTTTATATTTATGTTCCTCAATTATTCAGGCTAATTATTTGTTTAACTTGTTTTATGTTAATAAAGTCTCCAAAGGTGAAGATGGAAAAAAAATGAATTGGAACAAGTTTCTTGAAAAAAATCAAATTGACATTGAGTTATCTTATTAATATGACTGGATTAATATGACTGGTAAGAGCAATATCTCCAAAATTCTGAGGGTAGAATTTGAACCTAAAATTCCAGTAAAAGCAGTAATTAAGCATTTGAGTAGAAAACAAAACAAAAACAACTTCCTAGTTACAAAAGACTCAGAATGTTTATCTAGAAAAGTCACTCTGGGAAAACTCCTTCCAAAACTGGATGTGGAGTGGGTAGAGGAGAGTCACATGGTGGGTAAACACATCCATTTCCTCATCTTCATCACAGGCAGGAGCCAGATAAAACCCACAAATCAGCACTTTCTACACTTTTGAACTACTTGATATTACAGTCATGTCTATGCATCACATATAATAATATTTAATTTTAAAAAACCACTTTATAGTATATTAATATCTTTAAGTCACAGGTGCTTCATGGCTTACAAAGAAATTATACCTACATTGTAAAACTTCTAGCTTTTCCTAATCCATCATTCCAAGAGCTGAATAAACAGAAAAAAAAAACCTAAGATTGTTCACAAGAGAACTACAAACTTTAGGATCCTATTTTAAAATATCTCCTTATGGAAATAGTTTTGAAAACATTCTGATAAGAATTTAAAAATTTTCAACTTTATATTTCAATTTACTAACAATTTTAAAGCCAACTTTAAGAAAAAGAACACTTTTAAAATCATGAAAGCTTATTTAGGCACCAAAGTCAATCTTTATTTAGGACTAGTAAAGAAGTCACAAAAATTTGCAGATTTATAAAAGCTTAAAAATACCACAGAATTAGAGTCATATAACCATGGGATTCATTTAAAATTATGCTAATTGGAGACAAAATCTTCGAGATAAGTTAATATATCCAGTCCCCTAAAAACAAAACAAAACAAAAAAAATAAAATTACATCACATTTTAGTAATCAGTTGCCTAATTCTTTTTTTCTTTTTTTTTTTTTTTTACCTACTTACTATTTGACAGTCTCTTCATAAGGCAATGAATTGGTGATACCATTTTCCATAAAAAGAATTGAAAGATATGCCTTCCCTCTATGATAGATTAGAATATGTTGTTACTGATAGCTCAGCGAAATTTCTTTCAGGTTCACAACTTGTGATTGCTATTTTAATACAAAATACTAGATTCATTATTAAATTTGGGAAACCTTTTTCAAGTTTCTGTTATGTACAAGGTGGAGAATTTGGAAGAATTTTTTGTTGATCAGTTCCTGGCTTCACAAAGATAAAACTTTGTTTCTTTGTCACTGTTGGATTTGAATCCTCATTTTCTAGGGCTTGGAGACTATATGGTTCTGAGCCTTATTTTTAAGAATATACAATTATGGATACAAATATGCAATTTATAGCACAGGGCCTGAGAAAGGGCTTATGCACACGAAGATCTCAAAGCTTTAGTTTTATTAAGCTTGTGGTGTCTTATAAGCACCTTGCTGTCTTAGCCAAATATCTTAATTATGGTTGCTGGGCCTGTATTAGCAACCAGGGGTAAATGTATTTCTAGAAAGCTTCTTGACAGTGGGACAGTTCACAATAACTACTCTTGGAAGTGACTGTTAGCCACATAAATATATCCCACCAATCCTCAAATTAACGTATCTTCAGTTCAAATTCCCTTTGTGCAACCTTTCAGGATGCTTATGGCTACTCCATCACATATCATCTGATATGAAGCTTCCCTGGTGGCTCAGTGGTAATGCAGCAGACACAGGAGACTCGGGTTTGGTCCCTGGGTTGGGAAGATCCCCTGGAGTAGGAAAACAGCAACCCACTCCAGCATTCTTGCCTGGGAAATTCCATGGACAGAAGTGCCTGACAGGTTACAGTCCATGGGGTTGCAAACAGTTGGACACAGCTGAGCACACACACAAGAGAGAAAGTAGAAAGGGAAAGAGAAAACAGTCTTAACTGTTCTCTTAATTTGATTGCATGCACACATTTTTTTGGTGGTTGCACATTTTATGAACATGAACATGGGAACGAACGTTTGGGGCTTCTCTGAGAGCTTTAGAAGGAGTCCATGCAAGTGAGGGGCCCAGAATTTGAATGTCATTGTTTTGTTGTTTAGTCATTAAGTGGTGTTTGACTCTCTGTGACCCCATGAACTGTAGCCCAGCAGGCTCCTCTGTCCATGGGATTCCCCAGGCAGGAATACTGGAGTGGGTTGCTATTTCCTTCTCCAGGGGAGCTTCCCAACTCGGGGATCATAGCTGCGTCTCCTGCACTGCAGATGGATTCTTTACCACTGAGCCACCTGGGAAGTGCCTTAAGTGTCATTAGCTTAGCAGTAAAGTGAAAAGGGAAGTGTTAGTTGCTCAGTTGTGTCAGACTCTGTTATCCCTTGTCACAGACTGTAACTCTTTGTGATCCTGCCAGGCCCCTCTGTCCATGGGATTCTCCAGGCAAGAATACTGGAGTGGGCAGTCATTCCCTTCTCCAGGGGATCTTCCCAACCAGGCAGATTCTTTACCGCCTGAGCCACCAGGAAAGTCCTGGAGTGAGGAAAGCATCTAGGTAAATCACTTTGTTTTCTCCCCACATATTCAACTGTCCCAGTACCATTTACTGAAAGGTCTATCATTTCCCCCATTGGACTGCCTTCATTGACTTTTTAAGTTGGATTTTCACTTTCATTTTATTTCTAATTTGATGTCCTTGATTAAAAATGACATCTACTGATTTTTGTTATAACTTGCGTTTAGTCACTTTACTGAGCCATCTAACTTGATTCCTTTTTTTAACATATAGTAAAAATCATCTGCAACAAATGATAATTTCACATACTCTTTCCCAATGATTTTCTTCTGAACAAGTTTTTATGACACTGATTTGGAATTCTAAAGTGATATTGAATAAATGAATTTATTCTTATCATATTCTTGCCTTCAATGGACTACTTCAAGTGTTTTATCATTTAGTATAAAATATTTGCTCTGAGTTTTGGAAGATACATTCCCCAGCCTGTTTGAGAACTTTCTATCTTAATTTATGATACATTATTAAAAAACAGGAACAGCTGTTAAATTCTGTTCAGTCTCTCTCTTTTTTTTTTGCATCTGATGAAATGCTTAGGTGAAATTTCTTTTTTAAATAATTAATGCACTAAATCATGTTAACAGACTTCCTAGATTTGAACTGCAGGGTGAAACAAACCCACTTCTTCACTGTGTGTTATCCTCTTTTATTTTGTTGGATTCACTAGATTAATAAGAATATCTTTAACTTACGCTGATAAGTGAGGGGAAACTATATTTTTCAGTTTTTTTTCTATGTTTATCTGGTTTTATTTTCAGATTTAGCTTCACAAATTTGTCTAGGAAGTTTCCATAGTTTCCATTGCTATAATATAGTTTAGCTGATGGATGAGACTATGTGTTCCTTGAAAGCTGGTAAATAATTCTGTGCCTGAAAACTTTTTATGGTAATATGAGAAGTTTTTTAATTCCTTTAAAAATTGTTAGTATAATCTTTTTTTTTTTTTTTCACCATCTCTTCCCTGGGTGAATAGTTTTGGTAACATGTTTCCCTAAAAATAATCTATTTCATTTGTTTTATATACTCAAATGATTGGCACAATATTGAACATACATTATTTTGTTATGATTTAAAAAATTTTTAATCTTTGTTTACTTTCTTCTTTTTCCATCGCTGTTGTTGGTAACGTATTTTTGCGTTCTATCAATTTGTCTATTTTATTAGTCCTTTCAAAGAACTTTTGTTTACTTTGTGTTAATTTCGGGTACTAATTATCTCTACTTTCTAGCAAATAGCACTTTTCCCAAAGAGTCTCTTTGAAAAGCATGTATTCAAAATGCAGAAAACAGTGGAAGCAGAAAAAATGTTTCTCAGACATCAATCCCTAAGTTACTTTCATGTCTGATCTTTTAATAAATAGTCAATTTTTTTCCTTCTATAAAGTACATTTTTGCAATTTAAAAAAATGTTGCATCTATCTAGATGTTTAAGTTGCCTTTGTTTTGAAAAACCCCACATCAGGTCATCATTTATAAGTCAAGTTACTAGAAAAGCAAGAGAAACTCCTGAGGAATTCAGAAGTGCACTAAATACTCTGCCCTCTTGGAGGCCTATTTAAGATGGGGTCAAGGTGCTCATGGTTAGAATCACGTAGAAAAAACGCCTTGCTTGTTTCTTTGCCAAGTGAAAACTTAACCGTTTATTATTTCACAGTCTCGCCCCCATCTTCATCTTCTTAGAATCCTCCCTTAGCCACTCTTGGCTTTTCCTGGAAGAACGGCCTCTGCAGCTGTCGCCTGGCTGGAGGAAAGGCGGGGGACCCCACAGCCCCCCCTGCCCAAGAACCGGGGACATCGCCACATTCTGCGCCCTTAGGACTAACGTCAGGTTCGGCCTAGAGTAGGTTTTGGCAAAATGTCTGCCAATGAATCATGTCCCCTCTTCCTGGAGATATTAAGCAATATTCTTTGCTTTGTCCACACTTTCAGGAGGAGAGAAGGTGTATCGGCAAAGGATGGTGCTGAAGCATGAAGCTGCTGCTGCAGCCTTGAAGCTGGAAGGCTCGCCCTGAAGTTAGACGGGTTGGGGTACCCAACCTCTGCCAAACCCACCTCTGTGTTCCTGTCTGCCTGGGAAAAAGAAAAGACACTCTCGATCCGTCACCTGAAGTAGCCACAATTAGGAAAGGGTCAGGACTGCATTGTCTGAGTTCTTTGCCAGGATCCCGGGAGTAGGGGTGGGGAGGGACAAAGGTGTGGGCTGAGGGGACCCTTCAGACAACCCCGTTGTCTCCAGGGTGGGGGGATCTCTTTAAAAAAACACGTGAGGCTCCCCTGGAAATGTTCATGTCCTTCTCAAGGGCACACACGGCAGAAGCGACCCCGGCTCTCAGATCACAGGCTCTGTGCAATCTGAACTTTCTGAGTCATGGTGTTGTTGGCTGCGTTTTGTTTTCCTCCAGGAATTAGACAGAAGTTGGACATAAAAGGACTTTTAGGTCAGCCGGAGTTGGTCTCTGCCTGTGACACTCCTAGCTTAGTCATCACCCTGCTCTTAGCAGCTCTCGGTGTTGCGGACAGAAAGATGCCTTGTGCTCCCACAAAAGCAAAAGGGTCTTTTCAGATGCAGAGATGCCATTCCTGGCTCATTTCTCCTCCCACCTCGGCCTACACAGAGACAAGGGAGGGCGCCCAGGGGGCTGCTCCCAGGACCGGGTCCCCAGGTCCCAGGGGCACTGGCCGGGTGGGTGGCGCTGGCCGGGTGGGTCCGGCCGCCCACAGCTGTCGGCGGGGCTGCCCCGCAGCTGCGCGGCCCTGGAGCCGGCCCGGCCCATCCATCACCAGGGCTCCTCAGCCAGCAGCTTTCCGGCCGGCCGGACGCCCTCGCGGCCCCCGGCCGGGTCTAGACGTCCCCTCCCGCACAGCCCGCGCTATCTGTCAACTTCTGGGTGAACTCTGTTTCCCCTTCTGACCTCCCGTTCACCCCGGACAAACGTGAAAGTGTGAACTGGGCCTCCGAGGGGCCAAGAGGCCTCTTAACCCGCCCGGCTCTTCCAGCCGCACATCAAACAGCCGGCCTCTCCCCTCCCGCTGCCGAGGCCCTCCCGCGTGTGCAGGGGGCTGCCAGGAGCTGCCCACCTGCGTAAACGGGCCCTGGGCGGCCGGCAGGATGTGGGGCGGCTCACGACACATCAAACCAGAACACGAGACAGCGGAGCGTGCTTGCCACCTGCTAGGCCTCTCGGAGTTTTTCAGGAAAGGACATGGGCCCAGAGCAGCCATAGTTCCCGGGCAGGAAGCCTGCGGTAGCTCCCCTCCAGGCCTTGGGTGGGAGAGGGCGGAGGACCCCCATGGAGGAGTGCCCCGACCCTGCCCCAGTGGATGGTGACCCCACCTTGGGAGCTGTCTGGCTTTAGAGGTCTGAACACATGTGCACTAAGAACTTAAATGGCTTTCCCTGGCTCTCTTCCAAAAGTGATAGTTGCTCAGTTGAGTCTGACTCTTTGTGACCCCACGGACTGTAGCCCACCAGGCTCCTCTGTCCATGGGATTCTCCAGGCAAGAACACTGGAGTGGGTTGCCATTCCCTTCTCCAGGGGATCTTCCCAACCCAGGGATTGAATATTGCATAATAATCATCTGCTCTGTTAAAAAGCAGAGATGTTAAAAAGATGGAGGCCGTGGCTCTTCTCCCGGCTGGGAGCCTGGTTCTGCTCTGGTTGCCTCCCTCTCCTTCCCACTCCTCCAGGCCTCCCCAGAAACCCAGTCATTACCACATCACCTTTGCCTCAACCATGGCCTTGAAGGCCCAGGGGTGGTCAGGGTTTCTTTAGTGGTGGTTGAGCGCCAAAGCCTGGTTTTACAAAGCTTCCCTGACTCAAAGACCTGAAGGTAGGTGGTTAGATACGTGCTGAGAAATACTGTCCTTCCACAGTGAAGAGACAAGGGAGAGTTCTTTCAGGCTTCAAGGCCTGCCAGAGGGGAAGGCTGCTGCTCCAGTGAACCCAGAAGGCTGGGGTCAAGGCCGAGGGGGCTGACGGGGCTGGCGGGGCCCTGTCTCCTGAGAGCTCCCCACTGGAGATGGCAGAGGTGCCATGGGTGTGCAGGCCAGACTGGGGCTCCCCCACCCAGTTCTGCGAGTGGAGGAGCAGCCCTGGGAGCCCCAGGGCCCAGCCTGAGGGCCCCCTGACCTGGAGAGCACAGGGCCCCCCAGGACCGCTCTGTGTGCAGCTCTTCATGACTTCTAGGAAATGAAAGACTTTGAGTAAAAATAAAGCCATCACACTGAAGTTGCTTGTTGAACATTATTAATAAGTGTGTTAACACATACTTATCTCTGCCAGACCGTGTTAGAGCACTGAAAGCCCCTGGATTCTGGATTCTAGAGCCATTTCTTTGACTTGCTCTGTGCATGTGAGTATATTTCCATCTCCTGAAGGTCTCAGGTTGTGATCATATTTCCTGTCCTGTCATACTTGATTTGCTCTGTTATACTGGGCAGGTTGGGACATAATTCTTATGGATACAAGTCATGGGGCTTCCCTGGTGGCTCAGCAGTAAAGAATCCACCTGCCAATGCAGGAGACACGGGAGACTTAGGTTTGATCCCTGGGCCAGGAAGATCCCCTGGAGAAGGAAATGGCAACTCACACCAGTATTCTTGCCTGGAGAATCCCCATGGACAGAGGAGCCTGGTGGACTATGGTCTATGGGGTCACAGAGAGTCAGACATGACTGAGTGACTAAGCACACACATAAGATGAGGCCGTGCTGGAGCAGGGTTGGCCCTGATCCAATGTGACAAGGGACTGATAAAAAGAAGAGAGAGATGCTGAGGCAGAAACACAGGGAGAGGAAGGCCCTGTGACCATGGAGGAGAGAGTGGAGTGATGCGGTCACAAGCCAAGGATTGCAGGACAAACACCCAATGCTAGGAGAGGTGAGAAGCCTCCCCCGTAGGTTTCAGAGGGTCCTGCCAACACCTGGATTTCAGCCTTCTGATCTCCAGAACTACAGGAGAAGAAAATTCCTGTTGCTTTAAGCTACCGGGTTTGTTGCATTTGGTGACAGAAATCACAGGCAACCGTACTAATGCAACAGCATTATCTTGCTTTCCCCAGACTTATCTGATGTGCTGACACCTTCTTCTTTGATGGCCTGTCTTGGGAGCACTTGGCCAGCCTAGTGTGGCCCTCCCCACTTGCCTGCCTCGATGGCCTTTCCTCTTCATTGATTTCTGCACCCACTAGGAACAGTGTGGTGTACAGGGTAATGGCCCCAGAAAGATGTCCACCCCTTAATCTTAGAACCTGTGACTCTGTGGGTTACGGGCCAAAGGGGACTTAAGGTGGCAGATGGAATTAAGGCTGCTGATCTACTGACTTTAAATTAGGGAGATTGTCCAGGTGGGTCCAGGAGATTGTCCAGGTAGTCATGAGTTTCCTTAAAAGAGAAAGAGAGAGTCAGAGAGACAGAAAGATGGGAAGGGCTCAGCCCAAGATGCTGGTTTTGAGGACAATGAAAAGTGCCACAAGCCAAGAAAGGTGGGTACTGTCTAGAATCTGGAAAAGGCAGGGAAATGGATTGTCCTCAAGAGCCTTGAAGAGGAATGCTGTCCTGCTGACACCTTGAACTTGGCCCAGGGAGCTAGCTAGGTTCATGTGCTTCTGATTTGTGGTACATTAAGGTGATAAATTTGTGTTGTTTTGAGACACTAAGCCTGTGGCAATTTGTCATATTAGCAATAGAAAATTAATACAAGCAGCTGGTCAAACAATTCTTGTTCCTTAAGAAAATCTGTCTTTCTATCTGAAAAGTTAAATTTAAGACTTTTTCAGAATCTTGTTCCAGAATATTACCTCTATCAGCATGAATTTGTCTCCTCTTAGACACCAGACAAGACTGTGTATATGAGTATTTGTAACAAGACAAAGACAGTACAATTTAAAGCTGTTTCCCCCAGCGGATTTGAGCTTTTCCTGGAAGAGATCTTCCAGAATGCTGGCATGGTTCTGTTTCAGATCAACCTTTGTGTTCATGGTGCTTCTTCCAGGAGCTTGAGATCATTTAAATCATAATGTGATTGGAAGTGTAATGATGAAAACACGGTGTAGGTTCCTTCTAATTTGTCATGAATTTGCTGCAATATCAGGTTAATCAGCTCTGTTCCCTGTTTCCCAACTCGCTCATCTCTGCCCCCAGGTCTTTTATCTGAGTTTCTGGGTTTTTAGGTATATGTGAGCTTTCCACCATGTGCATCGCAACAGTCATTGTGTATGGATTTGATACATGGCTGGTGCTGGAGAAGACTTTCGAGAGTCCATTGGACAGCATGGAGATCAAACCAGTCAACAGTAAAACAAATCAACCCTGAATATTCGTTCAGGACTGATGGAAGGACTGATGCTAAAGCTCCAATAGTTTGGCCACCTGATTTGAAGAGTTGACTCATTGGAAAAGACCCTGATGCTGGGAAAGATTGAGGTCAGGAGGAGAAGGGGGCTACAGAGGATGAGATGGTTGGATGGCATCACTGACTCAGTGGGCATGAGTTTGAGCAAATGAACATGGGTTTGAGCAGACTCCAGGAGATAGTGAAGGATGGAGAAGCCTGGCATGCTATTGTCCATGGGGTCACAAAGAGTGGGACACAACTTAGTGATTGGACAATAATAGCGAAGGGATCCCGCCTTATCGATTAGCCTGGATGTGTCCTCAAGTCACTCAAAGGTATCTCACAGAGTTGGGTTTGACAGACCCAAAAAAAGCATTAGATTTTTAAGGTAAGCGTTGGAAAGCTGGAACAGCTACCCTCATCTTCCTGTGTGGAGACAGTGATGACCAGAAGCAGTTCAGTCCAGTCACTCGGTTATGTCAGACTCTTTGCGACCCCACGGACTGCAGCACGCCAGGCCTCCCTGTCCATCACCAACTCCCAGAGCTTACTCAAACTCATGTCTGTTGAGTTGGTGATGCCATCCAATCATCTCATCCTCCATCATCCCCTTCTCCTCCTGCCTTCCTTCAATCTTTCCCAGCAACAGGGTCTTTTCCAATGAGTCAGCTCTTCACATCAGGTGGCCAAAGTATTGGAATTTCAGCTTTAGCATCAGTCCTTCCAATGAATATTCAGGACTGATTTCCTTTAGGATGGACTAAGAAACAGGTCCAATGCAAAAAGAATTTCGCAGAAAATTGAAGGGAGTGAGAACAGGGCTGCGCATTGAGATCCTTCCTAATCTTTTTCCTTCCCTCCCTCTCTTCCTCGCTCTCTCTTCCACTTTTATGCTCTCAGATAGTCCTCATGGCAACGGACAGGAGTAACTGCTCCAGGAGGTGCCTGGAGATGTCCATGGCGTTGGAGGCAGGGAGCCATCTCTCCTTCTCAGATAGGAGTCCCCTCGGCCGCTGGATGAGCCAATGCTTTTAGGGGTCTGTGCACGGTGACACAGATTCAGAGGGGTGTGCTCAAAGGTTACTCACATATCTCACATAAAGCAAATTTGAGCACGGAAAGGCCAAGGAGCGTTAATCAAATGTCAGCTCCGAGACACTTCATGGGCCATTTCTGGTGTGTTTGTAGAGCGGGTCTGGCTGGGGCCCTGCAGGACGCGTGTGTCCCCGAGAGAGGACACAGACCGCGCGCAAGCGTGGGGCCCCGATGGGGAGTGGGGACAGGACGTTCTGAAACACACACCCAGTCCATGCCCGTCCGTGCAGGCCTGCCTAGACCGGGGCCTGTTCCTGTCCCACCCATCTTGGGAAGTTTGATCCCATGAGGGAAATATTCTGCATGAGAAGGATTGGCGCAGGCATCACGACGCCTGGCGTGATGACGGGCTGGCGATGAGCACCAACCGTGGGGAAGAACAGGCCCTGCGGCCACCCCACGAAGCCCGAGCACCTTCCGGCTGCACCCGGTGTCCTCGAGGCTCCTCGGCTCCTGCCTGGGAAGCCAGCCGCTGCTGCTCTCCCTCTGCTCCGATCCAAACAGAGCCGCAGTCCCAGTCACAAACTCAAGAGTCTTTTGACAGCAGCAATTAAGCAACGTAATTAATGAGTGAATAAAAATGATAATATTTACTGAATGGGAGCATTCTGTTTTGCATTTTTATTCAAACTCTGCACCTGAAGGATGCCACCCAGCAGTCTCCCTGCGCCTCTGTCACCGTGGAGGCTTGCGACCCTGGCTCCCTCTGACTCTCCCTTCCCCTGTGTCTCTCTCCTTCTTTCTCTTTCTGTGTCTCTCTTCCTTCGTCTCTGTCTCTCCCCACCCCCCACCTCTCCTCCTCTCTCTCTGTGTCTCTCTTTCCTTTGTGTCTGTCTGTCGGTCTCCCTCCTTGTGTCCCTTCTGTCTCTGTCTTTCCTTCTCTTTGTCTCCATCTCTCCTTCCCTCCCTCCTTCTCTCTGTCACTCCCTCTCCTCTCTATTCTTTCTACCTCCTGCCTCCTTTACTTTGAGCCTCACAGACACTCCAAAAGGAACAAACCCAGTGGAAGACAATCATTCAAGGCTAATCTCTTTCCTGTTTCCAAGAGGAAAAAATCTTTATCTCTGTTACAGTCTCTGTGTGTCCAGTTCTTCGCGACCCTGTGGACTATAGCCCTCCAGGCTCCTCTGTCCATGGAATTTTCCAGGCAAGAATCCTGGAGTGGGTTACCATTTCCTTCTCCTGGGGATCTTCCCAACCCAGGTATCAAACCTACCTGTCCTGTATTGGCAGACAAATTCTTTACCACGGAGCCACCTGGGAAGCCCGTCATAGTCCCTCTTCACTCCTAAAAACCTCATTCGTACATGAAGGACAATTTCATGATACTTTTCTGAGGCTGAACTTTACATCAAAGTGGTGATTAATTACTGGTAAGGGTGTAATAAAACATTAATGAATTTTGTAATTAACCAGCTCAGGAATGACATCCCTCGTCTCTCCATGAGTGACAAGCTCGCAAGCTTGAGTGTGTGCGCACACACGCGTGCAAACACACACACACACACTCACAGAGAACTTCTTAAAAATTTCTTTATTTGGCCATTCATCTCAGCAGCACCCTCAATGCATTCCATTCTTTTTAAAAGCCACATATATTTTCCTCAATGAAATATAGAATCCATCTCGAGTGTAAGAAGAGCCCCATCTGTAATTATTTCGTGGTGACAGACAGTGAGTGTTTTAGCTATTATTTCTGATGGTGTTGTCATGGATGCCAAGTACGTACGGTGGAGGGAGCCAGCCATGCCGGGAAACCCACCTGGAGAGCAGGTTTCTTTTTTCTGTCGTGAAAGGTTCCCCAGTTTGACAGGCCCACCATCCTGGTTAAGCTTAATTAGTCAGGAGAGAAAAATCACTGACTTCAGAGTGTTAGGTTTGGGGCTCCCTCCCTTTTCCCCCTTTCCACTCGGAATGTGACATTCTTTGGAGAAGAGGCAGCCCCAAGTGGGATGCGTGTTGCACACGTCCCGCTCCTCTCGCCCTCCCCACATGGGCCGCCTCTCTGGTGGCCCGTCTGTGTCTCCCGAGGCCGTGGAGAACCTTCCAGGTTGCTGTGGAGCCTGTGTGGGCAGCACTGACATGATGACCCCGAGAGAAAGACCGGTTTATTCCAGGATGAAAGTGGCTGCAACGGACACCAACAGGAGTTGCGTTGGTTGGAAGAGGACGTCACCCCACAGTGGGGTCACACCACCCCATGTCCCTGCCTCTCCGTGTCCACACTGGCCAGCACTCCCCAACGCCAAATCCGGCCATGGCCACGGGACTGGTCCTGGCCGAGGGGACAGCGTCCACGCTCCCTGAGCTGAGCAGCGTGCTTCTGTGCTCCCACTCTCTTTCTTGGGCACGTGCTTCTCCCACAGGGCGCCGGCCTGCTCCCCACTGCTGACAGGTGTCTGAGTGAGTCCAGCTGGGGTCGCCAAAATGGCCCAGCCAAATAGTAAACTTGTGACAAACGCCAGGTTAGAATTTTAAACGTGAAGCCCCCGAGTCTGGGATGGATTCTCACACCCTAGTGGCTCGGCTGGTATTCAAGGCTCTTCAACACAAAGAGCCATCAGACAGAAACCACTGGGAGGGTCCCCCACCGCGCCCCCCACCCTGGGGTCCAGCAGGTGGTCGGGACCTCCTCAGCCGCAGGTGCTGGCTGTGAAGGAAGGTCATGGAAATAAAAGCAGGGAGGGGAGGTGAGGGGCCAGGCTTGCAGGGAGGGGTGGAGAAGGGCAGAGGGGTGTGGACTGTCCCCGGAGACCACTGCAGGGGTTGCTCTCCAGCTTCAGCCAGCCAAACCTCCTGCATCTGCTTCTATTCAACTAGTTAAACTCAACAAGAAAGACAGGATGGGTCTCGGGTGGGGAGTCCATCTTGGAGAGCGTTAGAGAGAGCAGAGCACCAGGTGAGACCTGGCGGATGAAAGGCCACCTGTCTCCCTGCAGATTCTGGCGGCCAGCGGGCCCAGGACGGGGTGCAGGCAGAGGGCCGTCTGGGCTCTGGTTCCGACCCAACCCCAACCCCAGGGAGACAGAGCGGCATGGTGCCTGAGTGCTTCCATTAGAAAAGTCTGACCCACCTTCACTCACATTCGGCCTTAGTCACCTCATTAGCGCTCCGATCAGTCTCCTTACCAGTCAAAGTGTCACTGCAACGATCAAGGTGGGGAACAGGATGGCTGGCCTCACGCTGTCCCCTCCGCACAGCAAGAATTCCATGGAAGGCAGGCAGTACCATTTTGTTATTAACGTTGTTCCTGCAGGCACTTCCCAGGAGGCCCAGTGGTAAAGAAGCCACCTGCCTATGCAGGAGATGCGAGAGAGGCGGGTTCGATTCCTGGGTCAGAAAGATCCCCTGGAGCAAGAAATGGCAACCCACTCCAGAATTCTTGCCTGGAGAATCCCATGGACAGAGGAGCCTGGCGGGCCACAGTCCATGGGGTCACAAAGAGTCAGACACGACACATCTCTGCTGTTAAGGCAAAGCTCCCTGAACCTCATTTCTCTGTGTGCTCAACTGGTTTAAAATGAGGCAGTCAGTTTTAGGATATTTTGCTCCATCATCCTTTTGTTTTAGCTACTCATGAAATGAAAAAGAAACACTTTAGGATAGGTGGGTTAGGGGTCCCAAGCAGGAGAGAAAGATGCATGTGAGGGAGTCATCTGTGCTTACAGAGGAGCTTGAAAAGGGCTGATATGAATGACCAAGAGACCGCTGCAGGGGCCGGACCCCCTGGGTTTCATTGCTGCTGTTGCCGGGGCTGTCACTGCTGAATGCAGCAATCCTATAGGAAAGCCCGTAGGACCTTCGGTCAGTGAGTTTATAACCCAGGAGATTTTAAAAAGGAAAAGTGCCAAGAAACAATCACAGTGGGTGCTGGTGGTTCTGGAAGGGCAGCCTGGGGTGTGGACAGAGCGCTGGTAACAGGGTCCCTGGGCCTCGGCATCCTGGCCGGTTACCCCTGGATACTGTCCTTGGACAGCACGCCGAACACCATGAGATCACAGCGGATCTGAGATCACAGTCCCGCACCTGAAACTGGGAGTAACCAATGATGGTTATGCTCTTGCTCTGTCTCCCTCCAGATGGAGGTGAGCAGCAGCTATGGCGACGCTCGTGATGACGGTGTGAAATCTGCTAGATACTGAGGAGAGTGTGGAGTTTCAGTAACAACCAGGCTCAGTGGCTCCCACCTGCTGAGCGCCTGCTCTGTGCTGGTCACAGTCTCTCTGCAGTGCGTCATCTCCTCACTGTCTCCACAGCCATCGGGTACAATGTTCATCTATCATAGGATGGCTCAGCAACTGCTGATGTCAAGATGTTACCCGTCAGCTGTTGCATTTCATACCACGTGTGAAACATGTGGGGGCTGACCATGCCCCCAAACACTGGGTCAGAAGGATGTTGGCCTAGTGACTTGGAGTCTCTCAACGCTGGTGGCTGGCTTGGGTCGCTATGTGTCATGAAGGGGGTCAGTTTGGGACTGTGGACCTTTGCTGAGATTGAAGGCAGTCCATTGGCTGCAAAACTGGTGATCAGATGGTTGGGTGCAACCAAGAGCGCATGTGCATGATGAAATCATGATAGATGGCTCCTTTCTGCAGAGGGAACACATTTGACAAGAAGGGGCAAATCTGCACTGCCCACTTGGATTTGGTGGGGCTGTCTGCAGAGGTCCAGAATTTTCCACTAGCTCAGGGGCCTGGCCTTCCAACCCTGGGCCTCCTTGTTCCATCTCTGTGTAGAGTCAGCCTTGCTGGGCTTGAGCAGACAGGACTCGAGAAGACCTCCTTCTTTGAATGTCCCTTTGTCACTGTCGCAACCTCAACTGTCCTTTAACATCAGCAAGAGGAGAGCTGTGTGACCCATGTCACATTCTTTGTTATGATGACATGCAGGTCAGGATTTCTCCCTCTCGTTTCACTGATGCTTTAAACCTCCTTTTCAGTCCACCCTAAATACGAGTGCTGGATCTTTGACACTGCTTCTACTGTGGGAACACTTGCCCATACACTCTGGGTAACATGGTTCTGTCACTCCCGGCAGCCCCATGTCCCAGGTCCAGACATGTCCAGACACACATGAGCTTGAATATCCTCCATGACGTCCTTGCCCCGGCATGAACACTGACACGGGCATGTGAGCCACCCCAGGTGCTCAGCGTCAGGCTCAAGAGGTCCCAGGCTGAGCCCCTGCTCTCACCTTCACCTAGACTGTGCTCCGAGTTACAGAGGACACAGGAGAATTCAATTCAATTCTTGATTCACAGCCACCTGCTAGCTAATGAGTGACATCATTTAACAGTGTTTTGAAAAGAGAGATTTCAAGTTGTTTTGAAAACTGAAGGAAAAATACAAATGTTTGAGTGTTAAACATTTTGCCCAAATACTAAAATGTTAATGTCTTTTTATTATGACAGTTGTAAGGAACTGAGTTTCAGCAAGCTCAATGAGAATCTGAGCGCTGAGCGTGGTAAACATGATGGCAGCAGAGAGACAGCTGAAAAATCAAGTTTAAAGAAAAGAAAGGAGAGGTGTTCAACTTTTTTCAAATTTCCCCAGATTCTCTGGATATTTCGTTTTCTTGTTTAATCATTTAACTAAAATTTTTCAAAAGGTCTCAATTTCTTTCCATATCCTATAATCATTATTTTTTTCTGATTATAAAAGATATGCTTTTAGTTGAAATATTGGAAAATACAGAGGTGCAGAGAATAAAATAAAAATCACCCCAAATACCAAGCCTTAGGAACAACTGTATACATATCCATATAATTTTGAAGCATCCAGTTCCGTTCCAGTTCAGTCATTCAGTCGTGTCTGACTCTTTGTGACCCCATGAAGTGCAGCACGCCAGGCCTCCCTGTCCATCACCATCTCCCAGAGTTCACTCAGACTCACGTCCATCAAGTCAGTGATGCCATCCAGCCATCTCATCCTCTGTCGTCCCCTTCTCCTGCCCCCAATCCCTCCCAGTATCAGAGTCTTTTCCAATGAGTCAACTGTTTGCATGAGGTGGCCAAAGTACTGGAGTTTCAGCTTTAGCATCATTCCTTCCAAAGAAATCCCAGGGCTGATCTCCTTCAGAATGGACTGGTTAGATC
>NW_011494925.1:4086743-4107186 GCF_000754665.1 Bison bison bison
TTCCGATCTCAAAGAAATCCCAGGGCTGATCTCCTTCAGAATGGACTGGTTAGATCTCCTGGCAGTCCAAGGGACTCTCAAGAGTCTTCTCCAACACCACAGTTCAAAAGCATCAATTCTTTGGTGCTCAGCCTTCTTCACAGTCCAACCCTCACATCCATACATGATCACAGGAAAAACCATAGCCTTGACTAGATGGACCTTTGTCGGCAAAATAATGTCTCTGCTTTTGAATATGATATCTAGGTTGGACATAACTTTCCTTCCAAGGAGTAAGCGTCTTTTAATTTCATATATATATATATATTATACTCCAAATGTCACAAAACAAAATTTGGACAATAAATAGAAAATTGTATTCTGACTTTGTCTCTTAATATTATAGTTTTCAAAATATAGCTTTTATTACTTTTATTTTTCTTTATTACATGTTTATATATTCTTTATTAGAAAAACAAAAATACAGAAAATAAAAGCCAGTAAAAAATTCCTTCACTTAGAAATGACTATTGTTATCTATTTAGTTTCATTTTGTTTCTATTTTTATACACTTTGAATAAAAATAGTATTATGTATGTGTGCATGTATATTTATATAAATATCAATATGCTTATATAAATTATATATATCTTATATATGATTATATATTATAATTATCCATAAGTTATATACAATTTATAAAAATATAGATTTATATAAGTTTATGTGATTGTACATAATTTACATACACATATTCCCTGGTGGCTCAGATGGTAAAGAATCTGCCTGCAATGCAAGAGACCTGGGTTCTATCTCTGAGTCGAGAAGATCCCCTGGAGAAGGGAATGGCAACCCACTCCAGTATTCTTGCCTGAAGAATTCCATGGACAGACCATGGGGTCGCAAAGAGTTGGACACGACTAAGTGACTTTCACTTTCACATAAAGATTTAATTTTACAATAAATAATATCATATAACTATAGCAAATGATATATCATATGATCATTTCTATTAGTTTCATGAGGTCCTACTATTAAATAACAGATGATCTATTATCAGACATCTAGGTTATAGTTAGCTTTCTACTATTTATAATGAAGCCATGAACATAATTCATAGCTCGATATTCATAGAGACCCCCTAGTCATTTCTGAAATAATACATAGAAGTAGAATTTTGGGGTCAAAGAATGAAAACATGATTTTTTTTTTACATTCAGCAGATATTCCATTACATGTCTCTACCATAATTTACTTAATAATTTCCCATCTTTTGACATTTCATACATGACAATGAACATCCTGAAATCTCTGTACTGATTATAGGTTGTTAGGACCATTTTCTTGAAGAGGATATAGGGTCAAAGGAGATGAAGTAGTTAAAGGTTAAAATGAAAATTGCCGGATTTTTAATGTCCAGAATCAGTGTCTGATGCAATAGAGATACATTATTTTGGTATTTTTCCTTTTTTTCCTGTATGTAGGCTGCCAGGCTCCTCTGTCCATGGAATTCTCCAGGCAAGAATACTAGAGTGTGTAGCCATTCTCTTCTCCAGAGGATCTTCTAACCCAGGCATCGAACCCAGTTTTTCTGCATTTCAGGCATATTTCTGAGCCACCAGGGAAGCCCTTTAGTGAGACACACTAGCTATCAAAGTGACCTAATACTAATCCTAACAATTGTTTGAGGGGAATGAATGGTTTGGAAAGTACATGCGTAAATGATATGTGTTTGCACTGGTGACGTAGTCTCTCCAGAAGGAAGAAGAGAAATACACGTGGGTGTATAATGGAAGAGCGTGAGCTGATACAGGAAGCTTCCCCACCCAGACTCTCCAGCTGGTCGTGATGAGGATCAGTCTGGATCTGAACTGCAGGCCACTGGGATCAGCATCTTCAGACGAAACTCTCAAGGGGCCCACAGGCAAACTGACTTGTGCGATTTCATGTGAGAATTTGGGTGCAAAAGAAGCAGGAGCAAAAGAAGAGTGTCTGTCTTGGCACAGAGTATCTGAACCGTTCATCATGGATCTTAGGAATCTTACTTCCTGAATTTAGATCTTCCAGTTACATAGCTTACTTGCCTTGAGAGCATGTACATTCAAAGGAATGATCTAGAAATTTTGCATAACAGCCATGTTATCAGTAGTAGAAGTTTGGAATTTTGATGAAAGAAAAGGTCTCTTAAGAGGTCACAGGCAAATGAAAAACACGCCAATAATCCTATACTGCAGAATTTTCATCCTCTTGCCCCAGATGTAGCTTCAACACAGGTCAGAGAATTGCCAGAGTGATGCATGTGGCAGGCACTGGTCTAGGATGCCAGCTAAACTTTGGAGATGCTGAGAGTTAAAGGCAAGGTGCTTGCCCTCAGGAAGCTCACAGTTCAGTAAAGGGTGGACATGTACACTGATGATACACGACCACACAGCAGGACTAGTGGAGGCATGGATATAGGGTCTCAGTTACTTTTAAAATTCTGTTCCCTCACAGTCAATTTGACACCTGGAAAAGTCATAGGCAAGAGCAAACAACACTGCTCTTTGAAGGCATTTGGAATTTGCCAAGGTTTGTTCTGTGGGTTGTGTCAGACGTTACATATTATAACTCTGCCAACGTGGACCTACACTGTGACTTTCAGAAATGAGCCCTTAGGGAAAATGAGAGAACTCGGGAGCCCGGCATAGACTTTAAAACTCTGCCAAGGAAAGGACAGACGCCGTCTGCCTCTCTCGGCCGCGTGGGTTGGGCAGGACTGGCGGTCGTGGGACAAGGGAAAGGGACTCCGTCCTTGGCCCAGGTGGCTTCACTGTGGCAGAAACATCACGTCCTGCCCTTGTCACCACGTCTCCCCATCCACAATCGCTCATCATCTCCACATAGACAGCCCTGGAGGAGATCATCAATTGCCAATGCAATTCAGCAGATACACTTCATAAATTTTAATTACATTCCCGCTGAAAATGAATGGTCAGAAAATATAAAACATCTGCCATCCAGATCATTTACATTTTTCATACAATAAATCATCAACAACATCCGAAACCATGGCTTAAATCATGGGAGCGTGGTAGGTCATGGAGAAGGAACGCCATCCATCGTGAGACAACCGTTTGGCTCCCAGCGCTTCTCCAGAGTGTGGGGAGCAGGGCAAGGAGATGGAGGCACCCAACAACTTACAGATGTGCTGGAGAGCACTTTGGCCTCCTCTTCTTGGATGTAAGTTCCCGAGTCTTACCTAGAACCTGCTAATTGATCTCTCTACTCTATTGTGTCCATAGTTAAGTAGGAGCCTATTTAAGTAAAAGAGTGTTTGGCCAATTATGACTAGGAAAAGCAGGCATTCATCACTCAAGTGGCTTGTTTATCTACCTGCAGGTAATATAAAGAGGCAGCTTCATTTTCAAAATCAATTTTTATTAACATTATATTCATAAAACTCCCATTTGCCTCTAAGCATTTTCCATGTTGTAAAGCATGAAGTGGGGCGTTCCCATAGAGATGGCCTCCTTGGCAAACCTGGGCAGGCACAAGCCCTGCTGCTAGGAAAGGCTCTCAGGGGAATAGCAGCTCAGCTAAGGGGCCCTGACTTACCCTGGCCACAGGCAGGAAACTATCCATCTGGACCCCCCACGAAGAAGAGGGCATGTCCTAAGCAAAGGTCTACTGTTGTTGCTGTTGTTTAGTTGCTAAGTCGTGTCCGTCTCTTTGCAACTCCATGGACTGTAGCCCTCCAGGCTCTCCTGTCCATGGGCTGTCCCAGGCAAGCCTACTGGAGTAGGTTGCCATTCCCTTCTCCAGGGGATCTTCCCTACCCAGGGATCAAACCCGGGTCTCTTACATTGGCAGGTAGGTTCTTCACCACTGAACCATCTGGGAAGCTCAAGGAAAGGCCTATACAGCTGCCTGATGTGTTATCAAACTATTTTTTTTTTAATTCATTTGTGAGTTTTTCTTTTTTATCTTTTTCCGAACATTTGCACCTCTGTGGAATGAGAACAGTGATGGAAGCGATCCCTTTTCTTTTAGCGGAGAAGGCTCTCTTCCTGGATTTCGGGAATGGCTCTGTGATATGCAATGTCAGTGAGACTGTGTGCAGTAACAGAAAAGACCCATTGAACAAAGGGCTCAAGGCTGATTCAGAGGTTGGTGTGGTGGGAAACCGCCAGTTCTGATTCCTGTTATTAAATCCGGTAGGAAAAATGAATGACTGTTACCTTTTTAAAATCAGAGGGACATTGGAGTATTAATTTGAGGTCTTTACGGTTCAGGACTCGGGTTCACAGAAGTCAAGTGACCGACATGGTCACCGGTGCTCCATCTTCAGAAGCTGCATTTCCTGAGAGCTGGTCCAGGGCTCATCTGGCATTCTCTCCTGTTTACCGAGCACAGCTGCAGATGCTTCTGACCCAAATGTGTGCCTTTAAGACAAAGTGTTCAGGTGTGTGTGCTACAACCTGAACCAGGAAATATAAGAAAGGTGGTGTGAGATACGGTCCACCTCTCAACAAGAGAGCTCCGAACCCAGCTGTCTGTGGGATGGTCCATAAGCGCATGATGGCCACAGTGAAATGGAAGCTTGATGACAGTGGCAGACACTAATTCAAGGTTCAAGTCCCTGAGCTGCTGCTTTTTTTGTTGTTGCTTTATTTTTAAAATTCATGTTTGAATCAGAGGAAAACTGCTGTGCAATGTTGTGTTGGTTTCTGCCATCCAAGAACTCCAGTCAGCCATAATTATACACATAGCCGCTCCTGCTGGAGCCTCCCTCTCCCCACCCCGACTCCACCCCTCTGGGTCATCTCAGAGCACCAGGCTGGGCTCCCAGGGTTATATAGCAGCGTCTCACCAGCTATCCATTCTACATGTGGCAGAGTAAAGATGTCAAAGCTACTTTCTCTTTCCAGCCCACTCTCTCCTTTCCCCACTGTGTCCACAAGTCTTCTTCACATCTGGTCTCCCTGTTGCTTCCCTGCAAACAGGCTCACCAGTACCAGTTTTCTAGTCTCCACATATCTGCCCGGCAGATGGTGTACCCCTGGGCTCCAGTCAGCACGAGGATGTCGCAAGCACCCTTCACGTCTCTTTGACCACTCTGGACCACACGTTCTGAAATTTAACAGACAGCTCTCTTCCTGTCCCCCCACATTCTGACTCTGTTTCCAGATTCTGATGGGTGTTTCTTCCTCTCCAAGGCATGTCTCCTTTGATGTGGTCTCAGGACACCCACACAGGTGTGCGGGCCCGTTAGGGTCCGGCCAGGTGTGCGTGAGACCCACGTGTATACATGCTGGACGCTGCGCCTTCCCACAGGGTGTACTTGGAACTCAAGTCGGCTTTGGCGTGGTCTTTTACAACTTGCTTTTATATCTCCCCCTAAAGGGAGCTGAGATGCCTGGTAATTTCAAACAATGCAATTGATTTAATATACATGAAAACATGATAAAATCATCAGAAGACATCATTCCCCATGTCTATATCTCCACTGCTGCCCTTCAGATAGTTTCATCAGTATCCTCTTTCTAGATTCCATATATATGCATAAATAAATGACATTTGTTTTTCTCTTTCTGACTTACTTCATTCTGTATAATAGGCTCTAGTTTCATCCACCTTATTATAGCTAAGTCTTAATTACTGTAACTTTATGGTAAGTATTGAAGGGGAGTAATGTCACTTTCTCAATTTTGTTCTTGTCCTTCATTATTATGTTGGTTATTCTGGGTCTTTTGCCTCTTTATGAGCCCCCCAGGTTGGTAGGGGTCCAATGTGCTACTGGGGGAAAGTGGAGAAACAGCTCCAAAGTGAATGAACATTTTTTTTTAATCTCTACTAGAAGTAATTGTTTTCATAGACAGTTTTCAAAAATAAAATTTTAAAGTTTACTGAGCATTTTTTTTTTTTTTTTAGCTCTATTCTATTTTGAGTGAGGATGTTCTGGCTGACTAACATTCTCTTTTCAGATTCAATTGGACATGGTTCTCTAGTGTTTCTTGGCTCTAATTACAGTGGAATGTGCCTGCGAGTTGTCCAACAGCTGCCGCGTCCTTGTGAAGGGTAGCTGCTTTGGAAAGTTAGTCTGAGGGTAGATCTGCTCAGGAAAGTGAACTAGAAGTTGCCATACTTGTCTGGATAATTAAGAATGTGATGGGGTAAAAGTGGGTCTGAATTTCCAATGGGCGCTTTCTTTCCCGCTTGAATGTAATTAAAAAAAGATGCAATTGGTTTGGCATTAGCATATTTCCACCTCAGGAAAAAAATGTTTTTCATTGTAACCATTTCTGACAGGTCTAGCATTCTCTAGAAGACTGAGAGTCCTATCTGCCTAACAGGCAAATATTCAGCACACCTGTAGAATTTAATATTGAAGGTGGATAATATTTTCCTTCCCAGTCAGTTTGGTAGATGTTCCTGGCAGTGTAAAATTACAGATCCTTATTTCCCTCATAATTTTCTAAAATTGACAGAAAAGAAAAAAAAAATACTAAGGACATTTTTGGAATACATTTTTCATCTCTTCCCAAAGCATGATTTTTGAGAAATCGAGAATCGTATTTATTTAACTTTAATAGATATAAAAGACTAAACTTTTAAAACTTTCTAAGCAAATTAGATATATTTTGGCGAAATGAAATACATTAATATTTCAACTTTTCCCAGTCTTGACTTTAATGAAAAAAAGTCTTCCGAGAAATGTGAGTGAAAATATGATGCAGTTTAAAAGCTGAGTGACGGGTACACCGTGGAACCGGTCTAGCCATGTGGCTGGCGATCCCTTGCCCCCTCCCCTGTGGCCGGTAAGCACAGAACACCCACCACAGTTCTGAGACCGTGGCTTTGTTTATAGTTTATAAAAACAAAGCCGCCGAAGCACATTCGATCACGAGCACCCGACCAGCGCCACGTCCAACTCCACATAAAAAAGAATGTTTCCTCCCAAGTGCCTCTGAGAGACCCTTCCATGGTGGGAAGTGGACTGGGAGCCTGTCATTCTATAAATAAGCTTATCTGAGGACCAAGGGTTAGATCAGGAAAGAGGGGGACCAAGCATTTCGGTGATTATTTTAACATATTTTTAAAAATCCCTTATGTGATTTTCTATTGCCTGGAGAATCCCAGGGACGGGGGAGCCTGGTGGGCTGCCGTCTATGGGGTCGCACACAGTCGGGCACGACTGAAGTGACTTAGCAGCGGCAGCAAGGATTGTTGACAAATGCCCAGAGTAAAACGATACATAAGAAAAATGAATGAATCGGGTGGTATTTACTTATATGTTGGTATCAGTAAAAATTTGCATTATGTCTAATGAGGAAAATGATCACTATGGATGCTAGTAATTCCATAGTTCACAGAGTCGTCATCAAGGACACATAGCAAGTTCACTGAGTACTCCCTGTGCTAGGCTCAACTGTGCCACTGCTGAAAAGTTATTTCATTTAACCTCCACTGAAGTTTGATTTGACCGTCCGATCAGGAAACAATTGTCAAAGGCTTACAGACCCTGTGAATGAGGCCATCCAGGCATATCTCTCTTCTGCTTCCATCCTACAGTGGAGTCCTGGTGGCTTCAAGCAAAATATAACTATGTGAACACTTAATAAGCAATTTATACCTATGATGATGTTCTCTTCATGTGCCTGTGATAATTAAAACTTGGTATTGTCCAGGTGCCATGTCCTACTCTTTGTGATCTCATGGACTGTGATCTCAGGGACCAGGTTTTCCTGTCCCTCACCATCTCCCGAGTTTGCCCAAGTTCATGTTCACTGCACTGGCGATGCTGTCCAGCCATCTCATCCTCTGACACCCTCTTCTCCTTCTGCCCTCACTCTTTCCCAGCATCAGGGACTTTTCCAATGAGTTGTCTGTTTTAATCAGATGACCAAAATCCTGGAGCTTCAGCTTCAGCATCAGTCCTTCCAGTGAATATGCAGGGTTGATCTTCCTTAAAATTGACTGGTTTGATCTCCTTGCTGTCCAAGGGACTTTCAGGAGTCTTCTCAATCACCACAGTTCAAAGTCATCAATTCTTTAGTGTTCTGTCTTCTTTACGGTCCAGCTCTCACAACTGTATGTGACCAGTGGGAAGACCATGGGCTTGACGATACGGACCTTTGTCGGCAGAGTAACGTCTTTGCTTTCAACACACTGTCTAGGGTTGTCATTAAATATTAAGCTTACTCTTTTAAGTCTTCCCACCATATGCCTCTGTGTTTGTTACTTCCTAAATTCTTTGATGATTACTTTTTCTAAAAGCTATGAAACTGATCAAATCGGTAACCAGCTGTGTGATCCTTTGCTTAATCTACTTTATCATGATAATAAAGATTTGATCTGAGCTTGCAAATACCTATGCTGCCCCAAACTGAGCCACTGATGTTTTGATCCAATGACTCAGCTTCCTTCACTTTAAGAACCCTGATCAGACATTGCCCTAAAACCATCCTCCAGCGGGAGAGTCAGCCAGCATTGTAAGGCCATCTTACAGATCCTGTTCAACTTTTATTGGTCATAATTTGTTTCCCTGAATTTGTATGCCTTTAAAACCTTCAAAGCTAGTGAAGCTTTCAGCCAGGAGGCATGTGTTTATAAAGCAGAGTGGGTGTTTTTGGAAGCCTTGCTATGTTAGAAATTGGTCTGGGGAGACACATGCAAATTCTTGCTGAATCTATATTTCCTACTGGGAATTAGGTTCTGAAGATTTTGAGCCCTTTGCCAATAGGAAAAAAATTAATACCCCTTAAGATTTAACTTGCCTAATACTGTGATCACTGCCCTGATGGCTTCCAAGTATTGTCAGTTTATATTTTCCTGACATCACGAGCTATATGCTTCTGACACATTCCTGCCCTGGCCAGAAAACACATTGCCTTTTCTGGGTATTGCTTTAAACCATAATGAACACAATAATTGTGTATTCACACTCATCCACGGTGTGGTGAGCTGATCTCATCCTTTGAACCCAATCTGTGTAGGAAAAAAATGTTTCTCATGTTCAGGAAACAAGTTTTGTGTGTCCCCTTGGTCCCGTCTCTTAATGTCCTTGGACATACCAGTTTAGACAAATTAGATGTCCAAAATAGACATCTTCCCTCTCCTTACCTCTGCCCCGACTCTCTCTGCCTTCAGGGTGCTTCCAAATGTAGATTAAATAAGCAGTCATTTGCTGTTCAGTTGCTGTGTTCAATTCTTTGCGACCCCATGAACTGCAGCCCTCCAGGCTCCCCTGTCTTTCATTGTCTCCTGGAGTTTGCTCAGATTCATTCCATTGAGTCAATGATGTTACCTAACTATCTCATCCTCTGCCACCCCTACTCCTGACTTCAGTCTTTCCCAGAATCAGGGTCATTTCAAATGAGTCAGCTCTTAGAATAGGGTGGCCAAAGTATTGGAGCTTCAGCTTCAGCATCAGTCCTTCCAATGAATGTTCAGGGTTAATTTCCTTTAGGGTTGACTGGTTTGATCTCCTTGCAGTCCAAGGGACTCTCAGGAGTCTTCTCCAGGACCACAGTTCAAAAGCATAAATTATTTGGTGCTCAGCCTGCTTTACGGTCCAACTCTCACATCCATACATGACTATTGGAAAAACCAGAATTTTGACTATACTGACCTTGTTAGCAAAATCACAACCCCAAAACCAAAAGACAAAAGAAAACAAACCACTGCACCCACAAGAATTAATTGTTTTTTGGTGAATAACTCCTTTAGCATTGATTAATATTATATCCTCCAGCAAATCTGTGAAGGTAATATACAAATCAACAAACTCATTGATATTCCTGGGGTTTAGGAAAAATCATAGCTATCTAAAGTACTGGTTTAAAACTGTAAAATAATTCTGGTACCTCAAACTAAAGGCCACCTCTGTCGATAATTTGCTATGTCTCTTAAAATTTCTGCCAGATGAGTGCATGAGTACATGATGTTTGTGTCTGGACTTTTCTCCCCACTGGTCCCCCTGAATCACTCATGAGTACATACGAGTAGCTGGCTGTGTGTATCCTTGATTCATCTTGATCGGAGGACATGCTCACTAAAGCAGTATGAGCCAGTGTTGGTCAACCTCAGCGTCTTTTGCATTTGATAAAACTGGCTAATTATGGATCCATGGAGAAAAATGTTAGTTTTTACTGTGAACCCCGGCCTTCTGTGGATTTATAAGAAATAAAGAGATGCACAATTAGCCTGAAGATGTACCTCTTTTCTTTAGGAAGAGAAAAATGCCATTGATAGGATGTCTCTGAGAGGTACTTCTTCACTTCTTGTTCTTCCAGTGCTCCTCCACTATTTCATGTTGGGGGCAGGGATTGGGGTATTTACTACAGGGTAGAGATGATATAGAATTTTAGAACATCTTTAACCCCATACTTATTACCAGTGATATAAACAATTGATCCTACGGAAGTCAAGCAATGATGCAAAAGATTGCTCCTAGATCCCAGCTGCCCTCACCTGCACAGGTGCCCCACCTCTCTTCACTGAACTGGGGAATCCTGTCTTCTCTAGCTGCTCCCTCCTCTACTACCTTTCTTCTCCTTCAAGCTTATAAAAGCATTTCTGCCAAGATTTTTCTTATAATTTTGATTTGATAAAGTCAAATACCTGTTATCATTTCACTCTTTTTCTCAGACTCTTTGCCTTTTGTATTCTTGTTGTTCTGGGGTTTGGACTGACACTTCTTACATACCACATGTTCTCATTCTACGCTGGACTAGCCCTTTCAAGGGTCAAGGCTCAGAGTCAAGGACAAGCTATCTTGTCAAGCTATCTTGGGTGGTTGGGTTCATTGCAAGGACTCAAAGGGATAGAGTGACCACATAATATTAATATATTGTCCAAATCAGGGCTCTCTGAGAATGAAGAGATGTGCCCTTAACTATCTGCCATGAAGCATGTGTACTGGGAACGGCCTGGCCACACTGACACAGGTCTCTCCTCTTCCCCACTTCACCTCTTCATCCTCATTCAACTCCTCCTCCATCTCTTTTGTTTCTTGCCCTGTTTACCTCCCACTCATAGGGAAAGTATATATGTTATCTTTATCTATCTAATCATTTATCTATCTTGTCTATGTATCTAGTCATTTATGCATCTATTCATCCATCTATCCATCCATATCTATCTCTATCTATCTATCTATCCTCTATCTTATCATCTGTCTATCCTCCAAATCACCAGTCAATACATTTGTCTGCAAATTTTTGATGCTAGACAAGTCCAGTGCTAAACTCACTTGCTAAACCTAAAGATGATTCCACAATGGAGAGGCATAGGTTCTAGGTTGTTTAGGATATGGTTGAAACTGTGGAGACAGAAACACAAAATAACAGTAGCCCCAAACAACCTAGAGACGTGCTCCTCTTTCCCATAAAGGACCAAGCTCGTTCTGCAAAGTTCCGAGGAGGTCAGGCTCCTTCTGACTCATGCCTTCTCTCTCTGTGGTGTTATTCTCTGCACATGGCTGGGGGGTGGAAAGGGCAGGGGTCTTAGCATGTTTCCTTCTCTGATGTGTTCTAGTACCATTCACATCCCTTCCATACAATTACTTCACTTCCATTCATATCCTATTGGCCAGTACATGGCCATCTAGCTTCCAGTAGTTGCAAGGAAGTCTGGGGACTGTAGTTTTCCCCCTGTGGAGTCATATGTATAACCAAAAATTGGTCATTCTATTAATAAGCTAGAGCAGGAGCAAATGGGCATTTGGGGTGATCAACAGTTTCTGCCAGACAGCAATATGACGCTGGACGATTTATTCACATTGAGATGTAAAATTCTTGCCGCTGTTGCCTTTCAGTAATGACACTATTTTGTAGTCTTCGATTTGCTGTATTATGATATATGTTAAAGCATCTGCAAGAGCATTGTGACTTTAACTCATAAGTTCCAGTTAAGGATTATGCAAATCTCCCTCTAACTGTGGAATTATCATCTTAGCAGATTACATGAAAAGCTTACCAGATACACCATTCATTTCCTTACCTTGGGCTTTTATTTGACTTAACTACAGAATCTCAAGCTTTTTAAGAGTCTAATATTTTTGGAAGCCCTTTTTGTTTTGTATATCCTGCATTCTAATTTGTAGTATGAAGCTACATTTCTCAAAGTCTACCATTTTCTCAGCCTGCATTTTTCTTCTTTCTAACCCTTCTAAGAATTCCTTCATGTCAAGAAGATGACAGAGCTCATTATGGCCATTAAGATTCAGATGCAATTAAGTTTCATTCCACTTTGAGTGATAGGTGCAAGGTTCCTTCTCCGAATGGGATAATTTTCTCCAGGCCCACAACTTTTATACCCTCATTAATTTGCAAGGCTGTTTTAGAAAAAAAATACGTTCTCGAGTCTGAATGAGACACCTCTCCAACTTTAACCAAATTGTTGCCTTAATGCTCTTCAGATTATAACATCCATTTTCAAAAATTCCTTGCCATTGTCCCCAGAGGAGTCCATAAAAATGCCTGTGCGCTTTGTTTGTGGCCAGTTAAATAATAGGAGAGCTCCCCCTACCGATTGGCATCAGGGAATTAGAGAGGAGGGGCCCACCCCAGGCCCTTGGCTCCAGGGAACCTCAGCAAAGCTCAGCACAGACCAAGACGAAAATCTAAAGGAAGCCTGTTTGACGCTGGCTTTTGAAATACTTAAAAACATCAGCATTTGTCAGGTAGAAAGATTTTCATTTCAAAGTTCTAACAGGTTATTATTATTCCAAGCAATGGAGAGTTAAAAAGGGTTGAACAACTATAATAATGGAGGCTCCTGGATGCGGGGAGTGATTAGGTTTCATTGTTTGTTTGCATAAAACTCTCTCACCTAGCTTTGTTTTGGATTTGTTTAAGAGACATAGGCTAATTAGACCATGCAAATCACTCAGTTTCCTGAAAATTAATTAAGCTTTCTGGCCTTCCTCTGTTCGGGGCCAGGTCACCTCCCACACGGTTCCTCTGGAGTTATGTGGGAGGCGAGCCTGTCTCACGCTGAACTGTCAGAAGATTCCATCATGGGAAGAATGGAGTTTAGAACAGTGGCATTTGAAAGCTTGTTGGAGTTGTAAAATGTTGGATTCTATTTTTATTAAATCACTTAAACTTTCAACATTGTGAAAAAGATTTACTTAACATACATTTCACAGGTCATTTTGAATGCATATTTAGGGGAAAAATACAGCAGAGGACATTTTTAAAACAAAAGTTACTGTCCTGGAGGAACAGAACAGATGAGTTAACTGTTGAAATCCTATTGTTTCATTAAAGTGTTGGTAAAAACATTTAACATTTTGTATTTATAGTGTTATGAGGAGGCTCTATTCATCTCCTTCAAACATACAGATATAAATACTCTATTATTTGGGAATATTGTATAGAAATGACACAAAGTTATAGAGGCTGCAGAGGAATATTTTATTGAACCCCCAAGTAGAGAAACTAAGCTGAGACGCTAGAGAAGCGTATTATGTAGCAAGCCTGATGAAAATGCCAGATCTGTGGGAAGAAGGGCCACGTTCTAGCCAACTCCTTCTTGTATCTGAATTATTTTTAAACAGCTTTATTGAGATATAATTTACATATAATTTAAAATGTACAGTTCAGTGCATTCAGCATATTTACAGAGCTGTATAGCAGTCGCCACAATCTAATTTGGGGGACGTTTTTCATCATCTCCAAAGGAGGTCCTGTACCCATTTGGGGTCACTCCCTGTAATCTTCCAATCCCCTCAAATCCCCACTCAGTCCCAGACACAGGTCCGCATCTGTGTCTTTGGATTTGCCTGTCATGTACACTTCATATAAATGGAGTCACAGAATACTTGGCTGTTTGTGGCAGGCTTCTTCCACGGCATAGTGTTTGACGTTTATCCTTGCTGTGGTGTGTGTAGGCTGCCATTCTTTTTTTTTTCTTTTTTTGTATTGTCATTCCATGGGCATACCACACTTTGTTTATGCCTTTAACAGTTGAGGGACATTTGGGTTGCTTCCACCTTTTGGCTATTATATGAATCACAGCTGTTATAAACGTTTGTGTATGAGTCTTTGGATAGACATACATTCTCATTTTCTCAAGGTGAGTTGCTAGGGGTAGGATTGCTAAGACATACAGTACCTTTATATTTCGCATTCTGACGTACTGCCAAACTGTATCCACCAAATCTAGATGGGCTCACTGGTAATTTCTATCAGTTCTCTACAATCTCTTTCAGAAGATAGAAGCAGAAGAAATACTTCTAACTCATTCTATGAGGCCAACTGAGGCTATCGTTTTCCTAATACCAACACCAGACAGAAGACATGAAAACAAAACAACAGACCAATATCTCTCATGAGCAGAGGTACAAATACCTGCTGAAAGGCATTAGCAAATCAGATGTGACAGTGTATAAAAAGAATATATATCATGACCAAGTGGAATTATTTCAGGATTTAATTAATTAGCATTTAAAATCAATTAATGTAATCAATCTTATCAATAGGCTAAAGAAGAAAAAAATGCATAATAATATCAATAGGTGGAGAAGAGAATTTGACAAAGTCCAACATCCATTCCAAAGTCCAACAAATAGGAAATGGAATACATCAAGGCTGTATATTGTCACTCTGCTTATTTAACTTATATGCAGAGTACATCATGAGAAATGCTGGACTGGAAGAAACACAAGCTGGAATCAAGATTGCCGGGAGAAATATCAATAACCTCAGATATACATATGATACCACCCTTATCGCAGAAAGTGAAGAGGAACTAAAAAGCCTCTTGATAAAAGTGAAAGTGGAGAGTGAAAAAGTTGGCTTAAAGCTCAACATTCAGAAAACAAAGATCATGGCATCTGGTCCCATCACGGGAAACAATGGAAACAGTGTCAGACTTTATTTTTTGGGGCTCAAAAATTACTGCTGGTGGTGATTGCAGCCATGAAATTAAAAGACACTTATACCTTGGAAGGAAGTTATGACCAACCTAGATAGCATATTGAAAAGCAGAGACATTACTTTGCCAACAAAGGTCCGTCTAGTCAAGGCTATGGTTTTTCCTGTGGTCATGTATGGATGTGAGAGTTGGACTGTGAAGAAGGCTGAGCGCTGAAGAATTGATGCTTTTGAACTGTGGCGTTGGAGAAGACTCTTGAGAGTCCCTTGGACTGCAAGGAGACTCAACCAGTCCATTCTGAAGGAGATCAGCCCTGGGATTTCTTTGGAAGGAATGATGCTAAAGCTGAAACTCCAGTACTTTGGCCACCTCATGCAAAGAGTTGACTCATTGGAAAAGACTCTGATGCTGGGAGGGATTGGGGGCAGGAGGAGAAGGGGGCAACAGAGGATGAGATGGCTGGATGGCATCACTGACTCGATGGATGTGAGTTTGAGTGAACTCTGGGAGTTGGTGATGGACAGGGAGGCCTGGCATGCTGCGATTCATGGGGTTGCAAAGAGTCATACACGACTGAGTGACTGAACTGAACTGAACACCTATTCATGATTAAAAAAACTCCAAAGTAAGAGTACAAAGGAACTTCCTTAACTGGATAAAGAACATCCACAAAAAACAGAAAGCCAACTTTATATTTAAGGCTTCTTAGCAGAAACTTTCCTGCTAAGATTAGGGATAAGGCTAGGGTGTTCACTCTCAGCACTCCTTCTCAACATTGTATTAATAGTCTTAGCCAAAACAATATGTGAAAGAAATAAAACTATCTTTGTTTATAGATGACATGATCATCTACATAGTAAATCTGAAGGAATCAACAAGAAATCTCTAGGAACTATGGTTGCATAGTACCGTCCTGTATGCAAAAGTCAGTTGCTTTTCTATCCAGCAATGAACAAGTGAAATTTGAAATTTAAAATACAATGTTATTTACATTAGCATCCCTAGAATTATATTTAGGTGCACATCTCATAAAATATGTACAAGATCTACTTGAGAAAGATGGTAAAACTCTGGTGAAAAATGTGAAAAGAAACAAAGTAAATGGGAGATATTCTATGTTTATGGATAGGAAAATTCAATATTGTCAGGATGCCAGTGTTCGCAAATTGATCTATAGAGTCAATGCAATCCCAATCAAATCTGGGCAAGTACTCCTGTGGATATTGACAAACTAACTCTATAGTGTGTATGGAGACGCAAAAGACAGACTAACCAACTCAGTATTGAAGGAGAAGAACAAAGTTGAAGACTGAAGCTACCTGATTGTCAACATTTCCTATAAAATTACAGGATAGTGTGCTGCTGGTGAAAGAACAAACAAATAGAACAATGGAACAGAATAGTAAGCCCAGAAATATACCCACATAAATGCAGTAAGCTGCTTTTTGACAAAGCATTTTTTTCAGCATAGTTGTTCCAACAAACGGTGCTAGAACAATTGGAGAGCAACGTGTAAAACAATGAGTCCAGACACAGATCCTGTACCCTTCAGAAAAAATTAGCTCAAAATGGGTTATAGACTTAAAAGCGAAATGAAAAGCTATCACACTCCTAAAAGATGACATAGAAGAAAACCTACATCTTGAACTCTTTAGAAACAGCATCAAAGGCACAACCCATGAAAGAAATAACTTATAAACTGGAGTTCACTGAAATTAAAAAGTTGGAGAAAATATTTGTAAATAATAAATATAATAAGTGACTGTTATTCAACATGCACAAAGAACTCTCAAAGCTCAACAGTACGAAAATGAACAATTCAATTTAAAAAATGGGCAAAAGATCTAAACAGTCACCTCACCAATTATATACACATAGGCAAACAAGAAAAGATGTTCTACATTGTGTATCAATAAAGAGTTACAAATAAAGCAACAATAAGATGTCACTACACACTTTGTAGAATGGCCCAAATCCAAAACTCTAGTAGCACCAAGAAAACTTATGACCAACCTAGACAGCATAGTAAAAAGCAGAGACATTACTTTGCCAACAAAGGTCCGTCTAGTCAAAGCTATGGTTTTCCCAATAGTCATGTATGGATGTGAGAGTTGGACTATAAAGAAAGCTGAGTGCAGAAGAATTGATGCTTTTGAACTGTGGTGTTGGAGAAGACTCTTGAGAGTCCCTTGGACCGCAAGGAGATCCAACCAGTCCATCCTAAAGGAGATCAATCCTGGGTGTTCATTGGAAGGATTGACGCTGAAACTAAATCTCCAATACTTTGGCCACCTGATGTGAAGAGCTGACTCATTTGAAAAGACCCTGATGCTGGGAAAGATGGAAGGCGGGAGGAGAAGGGGACAACAGAGCATAAGTTGGTGGGATGGCATCACCGACTCAATGGACATGAGTTTGAATAAACTCCAGGAGTTGGTGATTGACAGAGAGGCCTGGTGTGCTACCGTCCATGGGGTCGCAAAGAGTTGGAAACGACTGAGCAGCAGAACTGAACTGAACTGAACTGAAATGAGTAGCACCAAATGCTGGGCAGGATGTAGGCCCCTGGAACTCTCATTCGTCACTAGAAAGAGTACAGAATATATAGCCACTTTGCAGGACAGTTCAGCAATTTCTTACAAAACTGAGAATATTCTTTCCATATAACTCAACATTCATGCTTGTTTGTATTTACCTAAAGGAGTTGAAAACTTATGTCCACACAGAAACTCACAGAGGTTTTTATAGTAGCTTCATTCCTAATTGCCAAAACTCGGAAGCAAGCAAAATATCCTTCAGTTGGTGAGCGGATAAATAAACTATGGTACATCCAGGCAATGGAATACTATTCAGCATTAAAAATAAGTGAACTATGAAGACATCAAAAGATATAGAGGAAAAAAATACTTAATTTTTTTTAGAAACTTAAATACATAGTACAAAGATGCAAAGATCCAATGTGAAAAGGCTACATATTATACAATTTCAATGAACTTTGGGTAATTTTGATGTGTCAGCGTAGGTTCAAACATCCCACCTTGGGGGGGATGTGGATAATGGGGGTGGCTGAGCATGTGTAGAGGCAGAGCATATACAGACATCTCTGCACCTTCTGTTCAGTTTTGTTGTGAACCTAAAACTACCCTAAAAAATAAATTGTATTGAAGGGAATTAAAGTCAATACAAAATAGTTGGAAAAAATGTGATTTTGTGTGTAAAGTGCTTAGAACAGTAATGAGCACTCAATAAATTCTAGTAGTTACATTACATCCATCTCCCCACAGAGTTCCAATGAAGCTGGAAGTCGAGTCTATTTTCTACCTAACCTTGGGTAGAGAGACTCTGAACAAAGAATTAAGATGAAAAGTCAGATTTTATAGCAATAAACCTATTCTTTCCTCCTACATTTCCCTTCCAAGTCCTTTTTCACAAAACATCAACTTAGATATATATTTTTTTCTGTTATCTCTCTTACTTAATCAACCATTTCCCTGGATTCAGCCCACTGGAAATCATTCCTATCAAAATTAACGACAATATATTTTAGCCATCTGAATGAAATCACATTTTTTTTCGTGAGTTTTTTTTTTTTCTACTTTTTGTCTGGGGATGTTAAAACCCTTATTAGGTATTTAACAGTAGACTAAATGATCAGAAATTAATTTGCATGAATAAGAGCCCTGTGACAAAGTTTAAGTAGGGGTTGTTGATAAAATCAATGCTGACTAGCAGCACAGAAATCACAAAACATGCACTGACTTCCGTTCCATCATTAGGAATAGTCATAGCACAGACATCTGCCTGGACCAGCTTCTACGGCTGATAATAACCTCAGAGTAGTTAATACGAATATCTAAAGGGCCCACTGGCTTTTACAGTTACAGCCTTGGGATTCCAACCTCATCTGTCCTAAGATGGGAAGGTACAGAACAGATAAAGAGGCCAAATTTGATCATTTACGAGGAATATTTGGTTTGTGTGTAGTTGAAAGGCAAAATCTGGTTAAAATGACAATACACAACAACTACAACAATAATGAATATTCAGTTTAAAAAATGTACTATGTCAGTCAGATGTTCCTTTTTTGTGCTGCTGTTATATCATTCTAGCAACCTTTTAAAAAGAAACACCCTGACCCTCATTTTACAGATAAATAAACAGAAGGCAAATGGAGTGACAGTTTGACCAGGTCTGGCTGGTGATTAAGTGGGTCCAGATGCCAAGCCAGAACTTCTTTGAGTCCAGAGCGTCACTTCATGTCTATGCTGCAGAAGGACAGACATGCGGAGACTGTGTCCACGGGGACGCCAACCTTTCCTGGAGTGGCAATCAGGCAGAATGTGAGATCCTAGCCCTTAAGAGAGAGGGAGGAAGATGAGGGCCCGTCGCAAGGGCAGAGAGCTGAGAGGTGCCGGCTGCACACGGGGAGGGCCTGGGGGTCCAGCCCCAGTTGTCCATGGTAGGGATGCTGGCCTGCGCGTCCCATGCTCCAAGGTCCACGTCCAGGCAGGAACAAACACGGCCGTGCTCCCTTCTGGCCCGGGGACCAGGAACCCCGCCCGACAGTGGCATCTTGGGCAGGAATAGACCTTCGGGGGAGGGTGACCAATCCATCACTCTGGCAAAGTCTAACTTATTGATCTCAGCTTTTCTTTTCTGTCATGCTTGGATTCCATGTTTCCATCACCACCCGGTTGATGGTTTCACCTTTGGGGTCTTCGTGAAGTTTGCATGTTTACGGGGCACGAAAGACGGATTGTGAACCAACCCATGAGCCGCTTTCAGTTAACGACAAGGAAGACATTTCCCAGCCCACGATCAGCCCACCGCCTGTTCTGCATCCTTGCTGCTCTTCTGTGTTGGAGTTAGTCGACAAAAGAGGTCCCCCCTTTCCAGAAGGTTTTCCTTTGGTGTTCTGTGGGCTGTAACTTCCTTTGCTCCCTCAGTTTTTTTTTTTTTTTTTATTGTTGGTGTTGGTGGTAGTGGTGGTTTTGTGACAAGTTATCTTTGTGTGTGAGTTTGATGCAGTCTCCAGAAAAATGTGCCAAAATTCTTAGCTTGCCAGTAGAATATTATCTGTGGAATCCCAACCTGAGTTATAGTTCAGTTCAGTTCAGTTCAGTCTCTCAGTCATGTCCGACTCCCTGTGACCCCATAAACTGCAGCCAGCCAGGCCTCCCTGTCCATTACCAACTCCTTGAGTCCAGCCAAACCAATGACCATTGTGTCGGTGATGCTATCCAACCATCTCATCCTCTGTCGTCCCCTTATTCTCCTGCCCTCAATCTTTCCCAGCATCAGGGTCTTTTCAAATGAGTTAGCTCTTCGCATCAGGTGGCCAGAGTATTGGAGTTTCAGCTTCAACATCAGTCCCTCCAACGAACACCCAAGACTGATCTCCTTTAGGATGGACTGGTTGGATCTCCTTGCAGTCCAAGGGACTCTCAAGAGTCTTCTCCAACACCACAGTTCAAAAGCATCAATTCTTCTGCACTCAGCTTTCTTTATAGTCCAACTCTCACATCCATACATGACTACTGGAAAAAACCATAGCCTTGACTAGATGGACCTTTGTTGACAAAGTAATGTCTCTGCTTTTTAA
>NW_011494925.1:4107563-4108100 GCF_000754665.1 Bison bison bison
GTCATAACTTTCCTTCCAAGGAGTAAGCATCTTTTAATTTCATGGCTTCAATCATCATCTGCAGTGATTTTGGAGCCCAAAAAAGTAAAGTCTGACACTGTTTCCACTGTTTCCCCATCTATTTCCCATGAAGTGATGGTACCAGATGACATGATCTTAGTTTTCTGAATGTTGAGCTTCAAGCCAACTTTTTCACTCTCTTCTTTCACTTTCATTAAGAAGCTCTTTAGTTCTTCTTCACTTTCTGCCAGATAATCATGAAGGTGTGATCACTCACAGTCACCTAGAGCCAGACATCCTGGAATGTGAAGTCAAGTGGGCCTTAGGAAGCATCACTATGAACAAATGTAGTGGAGGATGGAATTCCAGTTGAGCTATTTCAAATCCGGAAAGATGATGCTGTGAAAGTGCTGCACTCAATATGCCAGCAAATTTCGAAAACTCAGCAGTGGCCACAGGCCACAGGAAAAGGTCAGTTTTCATTCCAATTCCAAAGAAAGGCAATGCCAAAGAATGCTCAAACTACTGCACAATTGC
>NW_011494925.1:4108200-4119994 GCF_000754665.1 Bison bison bison
TCATCTCACAGGCTAGCAAAGTAATGCTCAAAATTCTCCAAGCCAGGCTTCAGCAATATGTGAACCGTAAACTTCCAGATGTTCAAGCTGGTTTTAGAAAAGGCAGAGGAACCAGAGATCAAATTGCCAACATCTGCTGGATCATGGAAAAAGCAAGAGAGTTCCAGAAAAACATCTATTTCTGCTTTATCGACTATGCCAAAGCCTTTGACTGTGTGGATCACAATAAACTGTGGAAAATTCTGAAAGAGATGGGAATATCAGACCACCTGACCTGCCTCTTGAGAAACCTGTATACAGGTCAGGAAGCAACAGTTAGAACTGGACATGGAACAACAGACTAGTTCCAAATAGGACAAGGAGTACATCAAAGCTGTATATTGTCACCCTGCTTATTTAACTTCTATGCAGAGTACATCATGAGAAACGCTGGGCTGGACGGAGGACAAGCTGGAATCAAGACTGCCAGGAGAAATGTCAATAACCTGAGATATGCAGATGACACCACCCTTATGGGTTATAGTAAGGATGTTTTAATTGCTAGTTCAGTTAGTTCGGTCGCTTAGTTCTGTCCGACTCTTTTCGACCCCATGAATTGCAGTGCTCCAGGCCTCCCTGTCCATCACCAACTCCCGGAGTTCACCCAAACTCATGTCCATCGAATCGGTGATGCCATCCAGCCATCTCATCCTCTGTCGTCCCCTTCTCCTCCTGCCCCCAATCCCTCCAAGCATCAGGGTCTTTCCAATGAGTCAACTCTTTGCATGAGGTGGCCAAAGTATTGGAGTTTCAGCTTTAGCATCAGTCCTTCCAAAGAACACCCAGGACTGATCTCCTTTAGAATGCACTGGTTGGATCTCCTTGCAGTCCAAGGGACTCTCAAGAGTCTTCTCCAAAGATAGCTTCAATGAGCATTAAAATTTAATAATGTCACCTTTTGCATGTGGTACCTTGCTTTCTTGTCCATTAAAAATATTAGAAATGCTTTTGTATAAACTGTTGGTTGAAATAAAACACACTAACAACCTATTAAAACAAATTCTACATTGCATTTCCAAAGATTTCCAAGGAAGTTTTTCTTTGAATCAGCATCAAATTTGACGCATCTGAAACCAAATGGGTCCCTTTCTCTCCTTTTTTCTTTCTTTCTTTTTTTGCTGTGAACCATTTTTAAAGTTTTTATTGAATTCATTACAATATTTTGTCTGTTTTATGTTTTGATTTACTGGCCTTGAGGCATGTGGGTTCAAAGTTCCCTGACAAGGGATCAAAGCCACAACTCGTGCAGTAGAAGGTGAAGTCTTCACCATTGGAGAGCCAGACAAGTCGCTGGATCCCTTTCTGAAATGTGTGGATAGACTACAAATTCTTTAAGGACAAGGACCACGTCCCAATCATGTCTTTGTACCTAATATTCAGCATAATGCTACATTTTTAACAGTATTTGCTTAGCAGCAGCAGCAGCAGTAATTTCTGAGTGGTTGAATTAGTTTAGCTGTAAAAATCCTGCTTGGAATTGTATATGCTGATACACATATTATTTTCTCCATTAATCAGTGTAGTAAGATACAACTGATTTTAAAAAGTTAATTTGGAATTTAATCATTAACAAATACACACATTTATCTAAATTGAAACATTCTTAAACAAAATGGTCCTTAGATCTCTTTAGAATAAACAGTCTTTATCTTAACATTGAATGGATCACACAGTGGTCTAGCATATTCACCTTCCACGCTTCAGATGACTCCAATACTCTGCCATGTTTCCTACCATTTCCTATCCGTTGTCTGTCTATCATATACCTATTCATCCACCAACTATCTAACCTGTTCTCTATCTATTATCTATCTAATCTACCAATTCGTCTATCATTTATGTATCCATCTAATAAAACTATGACTTTAACATTATTTTGGTAGAGAAAGCCTTCAGAACGTTATCTTGGAAAACCACAGAATCATGAAATTTTGAAATGAACATTCTGTAATCCCATTTTAAACAAAAGCAATATGACGAATCATATATTCCAAATAAAAATAGACTGGAATTTCCAAACCAGATATTAAAATATTTATTAACACGCACTCCATGTCTGTCTACATATCCAAAGGAATTATGTTTTCATTAGACACTGCTGTTAGTTCTTGCTCAGTTCTTTTTGACTTAGGTCCAAAGGGATTCACATAGTTATCACGGGGAAAAAGTGGACCAAAAGAGAAGGTTTCTGTTATTTGGAGACTCTGTGTTTCTAAATAGTGGGGGATGGTGCTAGTGATGTGAGCAACAGTAAATGGCATGGAAAAGGATATTCTCATGGGCACTTTGCAATGACTTCTTTTCCTAACTCCCTTTTAAACATCTATGCCAAATAAATAATCATATTATTTATGGGGAAGAATGAGGACAGGGTCAAGACTATGTTCTATTACTTTCAAAATTTATTATTTTAAATACAAAGGTCATTATAGAGATCGGTATTTACCAGAGTATTGTTTTGGAAGATTTGTCTTGGAAATAAATTTGATGGTTGAAAATGCATATTAATAATAAACTTGCTTAAGTTTGTTCAAGTCAGCACATCTCAATCCTGTTTGGCTGGAGACCACGCCTTTTCCCCCATATCATCCTCCTGAACATGCTTTGCAGAAGTTGGGGAGGCAGCGGATGTGTGCCAGGCTCAGATTCTGACCCTTGATGATGCTCAATCTCCCCTGTGTGCACAGCACACCCACTTACACACATATCCCCACATGAGGAGAAATTTAAGTCGTATTTTAAATATTCCTTGGTCAACAATTTTCTCTAGCTCTTAATTCTAAAGTCCTCCCACAAATGTCCTCAAATTTGCACAATTGTACCCTAAAGACAGGCTTCCCAGGTGGCTCAGTGATAAAGAACCTGCCTGCCAATGCAGGAGACATGAGTTCAATCCCTGGGTTGGGAAGATCCCCTGGAGGAGGGCATGGCAACCCACTCCAGGATTCTTGCCTGGAAATTCCCACTGACAGAGGAGCCTGGCGGACTGCAGTTCATGGGACCACAAAAGAGCTGGACACGACTTAGCAACTGAACAGCAGCAACCCTAATGACACCTTTGCCCTTGTTTGCTTAATTCCTATTTACCCCACAGGGGAGGAAGGGATCCTCCACTTTAAATAAAAAGATAGCTGAGGGCATAACACCCGAACACATGAAATGAAACAGATATTTATTCCTTAAACACACCTGATGCCCCCAGAAGAGGACACTGCAACTCACGCAGGACTACGTCAAGATGCACTGGGGAGCAAAGAGAACCAGCCATGCTTGAGGAGCAGGTTCATAGTAACAAGAGAGGGGAGGTGTCCCTGGACCCTGCTGAAGGATGTGGTTGGCTGGTTTGAACAGTTCTGGGTCCGGCAGGGGAGGGAAACCTCCCAGCTGAGGACTGAAGGGGCCGCAGCTGGTTCATCTGATAGGGCATGCGCATGCGTGCTAAGTCACTGCAGTCATGTACGACTCTTTGCGACCCTATAGGCTCCTCTGTCCATGGGATTCTCCAGGCAAGAATACTGAAGTGGGTTGCCATGCCCTCCTCCAGAGGATCTTCCCACCCCAGGGATCGAACCCACGTCTCCTGCATTGGCAGGCAGGTTCTTTAACGTTAGCACTACCCGGGAAGCCCTGATGGGGGGCAGGCAGGTGGAAAACCTTTCCTGCTGTGGGTGGGGCTCATCTGTGATAAGAGCAGGGGCTCTTTGTTGACTTGCAGGGTTTTCTGAGATGCAAAGGTGTCAAGGGACCCCCGAGATGTCAGACCTCACAGTGCTCCAGGGCAGAGTGCTCCAGGGCGGAGTGCTCCAGGGTGGAGTGGCCCAGGCTGTGCCTGCCCTCTGGGTGCCCGAGCAGCACTGATTCACTTGGAATTCAGAGGCAGCCAGGCTTCAACCCAGCAGCGTGTCTGGTGATCCCCGGGTACTGTGCCTTTGCTCTGCCTGTTGATGGCGGCTATTATACTTGATTCATTACATGCCATTGATCTTCGAAATTTTGATTAATGACAGGGAAACCTGAAAAGTTCAGAATTTGGCTTTGGTTCAAATGAGCACCCAGAAGTTCAGACACTTAATTCAAACTGTCTAAACCTCTTGGATAAGCAAACGGGGTTATGCCAAAGGAGTCTGAAAACTCCTGGAAACAACCCCTGTCTTGGAAATTTCTGGTATTCCCTGCTACTACTCAGAACACAAACTCTAAACACTACAAAGACATTACTTCTTTCTTGCATTTGTTCTGCTCAATTACTTCTGGCCAGAGCCCAGGTTTTTAGGTTTTAGGAAGGGTAGCAGATCGCCGTGGGGAAGTTCAGGGTGGCATTGTTTGACTGCCATCGTTTCACTCGGCGGAGGCACATGTTTAACGCACCTGGGCACACAGAGAGACACAAGCATATCAGCTCCCAGGGTTCAGAGGAGCCAGTTATCTATTTATCCCTGAGAAACTGACTTTTCTTTTCTTCAGATCCATGAGAATGTGCTAGCAGAGAGGGACTATGCAGGCGTCATTGAGACAAAGCAGGAGGCTGATAAATGACAGTGGGAGAAATTCCCTCCAAAATACACAGTTAACTCTTCTCAGGTCTTTTTCTTAATTCAGGCAGTCAAGCCTGAGAAACAGATCATTCTTGGACTCCAAAATCACTGCTGATGATGACTGCAGTTATGAAATTAAAAGACACTTGCTCCTTGGAAGGAAAGCTATGACCAATCTAGACAGCAAATTAAAAAGCAAAGACATTCCTTTGCCAACAAAGGTAAGTCTAGTCAGAGCTATGGTTTTTCCAGTAGTCACGTATGGATGTGAGAGTTGGACCATAAAGAAGGCTGAGCACTGAAGAATTGATGAGTTCGAATTGTGGTGCTGGAGAAGACTTGAGTCCCTTGGACTGCAAGGAGATCAAACCAGTCAATCCTGAAGAAAATCAACCCTGCATATTCTCTGGAAGGACTGATGCTAAGGTTGAAGCTTCAATACTTTGGCCACCTGACGCGAAGAACAGACTCATTAAAAAAGATCTTGAACCTGGGAAAGACTGAAAGTCAAAGGAGAAGGGAGTGACAGGGGATGAGATGGTTAGATAGCATCACTGATGCAATGGGCATAAATCTGAGCAAACTCTGGAAGATAGTGAAGGACAGGGGAGTTGGAGTGCTGCAGTCCATGGGGTTGCAAAGAGTCTAACATGACTAAGCAACTGGACGACAACAAAGGGCTGTGCTCTACAGGCCAAAAAGGATGCACACTCTCAGGTTTAGAGGGAAAAACAGTATAAAAAAAGGCTCCTGAATGAGAATATTCAAGAAACTTATCTAACCCTCTACCCCTAAACACACCCCCCCCTGTCCCATTGTTCAAACCAAGAACCCAGATAAATAGGGAACCCTGGGTTCATTAGCCAGGGTTCCCTATTTATCTGGGTTCCTGAGTTAGGCATTGTGAAAGTTTTAGAAGGTACCAGAGTACATGTGGCAATATATCCTCCCACAGAGCTCCCCTGGTGATTGATGCCGATCTAAGTATTGTTTGCACTAAGTGATCTATTTCAATTCCTTTGAGATCAAACAATAGCACGAATGTGTGCATTATAATGAGAAATTCTAATGAGATTGGAACTGTCCTGAATTATTTAGAAAATAAATAAAACTTTCTGACCTTGGACATTTGCATGTGTTTCAGGTGTGCTACAAATCTCAGGAAGTGTTAAAGTAAGCATTGACCTTGACCTTGTAACTCAGAATTCCGGGTGAGTCTCCACTCTGCTCTTCACTCTGTGTCACAGGCCATTCACCTGAATGAAAACAATGCCTTCTGTTCACCTGAAAAGTGGTGTACACCTGAAAAGAGCTTCTTTACATCTGAAAAGTGGGCTTCCCTTGTGGCTCAGCTGGTAAAGAATCCACCTGCAATGCAGGAGACCTGGGTTAATCTCTGAGTTGGGAAGATCCCCTGGAGAAGGGAAAGGTGACCCACTGCCGTATTCTGGCCTGGAGAAATCCATGGACTGCATAGTTCATGGGGTCGCAGAGTTGGACACAACTGAGCAACTTTCACTTTACACCCGAAGAAGGTAGGAGAACTCGTAATAATTCATATTTTCCCAAATTGCAAAACTGTCAATTTTGAGTGAAAAAAAAAATCAAAAAACAAAATTGTCAGATTCTGCTGAATGAAAAGGAGAACCCATTTGAACACCAAATATTGCCATGGTATTTATAATATTGCTGCACCATATCTTGCCATGGTTCAAGTTTATCTGAGCAAGGAACATATAGTAGCTTTGGACTTTAGTGACATGTTCTCTTATAGGGAATACGCAAGTTGACTACTCAACAATGAAATAGTAAATTCTGAATAATTCTAGAGCATTACAGATGATCAATAGAAAATATTATTACACCGATTTTATATAATTTAATTTTGAAATTAAAGCTAATGCTTAAGGTCTATACATTTCTAGTTTATTATTTTTTATAAACATAAAATTTTAACTTTTCGTATTTTATATTAAAGTATAATAATTACTTTTAATTATAAATACTTACAAGGCTAATATACTAACAAACATGTAAAGAGACACTTCTGTGCCACATATTTGGTGGGTACGATTCTAATTTGCCAGTATTATATTTTATTTATTTATTAGGCTTTTACAACTTCTTTTTTTCTCACAGTCTTTCCATGAAGAAATTTATGAAAGTAAATGGACTCATATTGGATTAGCATATAGCCATCTTCTGTACAAAATTCTACCTTGTTAAGGTACAATTAGGGCCAATGAAGGGTAAACACTGATATTCTCTTTCTCTCTGGATGCGAGTCCTTAAGATCAGTTGGTGGCACTTGAAAAATTGTGACCTTCCTCCCCTTCTCTGAGAACCATTGTTTCCTTACATAACATGACCGGAAGGTGACCTCACGGTCGCTCTTGTAGGCTCTGGCTGCTGAAGTTCAGGCGGTCACCAGGTGGTCAGAGAAGCTCGTTTTGTCTTGTAAAATGTAGGAATCTTTGTTCAGCCAGTTGCCCTTTGGCATGGGCTCTCCTGCTTACCTTTCTAGGTACTGACCCTCCAAGAGGTGGATACTGAGTCGGGGAAAGGGAAACTGGAAACAGAAAACATGAAAAAACGACTTTCCAACTGACGGCAATGTTACCAAATGCCAACAACTATATTTTGTTGACCACAGTTCTCTTAAACCACGACTGCAGGAAGGAGTTTGGCAGAATGGGTTCCAGGATTAGAAAGGAGGTGTTGTTGGGCTGGGCCTCCTCCCCATGTGGCTCTTCTTTCCTCCTCCACCTCCTAGCGTCCAATTGCATCCAGCCTCCCTCCTCCTCTACCATTTAAATATGTCTGTTTCAACACTTCCTGAGTCTTGGCTGAAACGTTACTCTTGTCATCTCAAGGCTCAGTTTAGTTTAGTTGCTCAATCATGTCTGACTCTTTGTGACCCCAAGCACACCAGGCTTTCCTGTCCATCATCAACTCCCGGAGCATATTTAAACTCATGTCCATTGAGTCGGTGAAGCCATCCAACCATCTCATCCTCTGTTGTCCCCATCTCCTCCCGCCTTCAATCTTCCCCAGCATCAGGATCTTTTCAAATGAGTCGTTTCTTTGCATCAGGTGGCCAAAGTATTGGAGTTTCAGCTTCAGCATCAGTCCTTCCAATGAATATTCAGGACTGATTTCCTTTAGGATGGACTGGTTTGATCTCCTTGCAGTCCAAGGGATTCTCAAGAGTCTTCTCCAACACCACAGTTCAAAAGCATCAATTCTTTGGAGCTCAGGCTTCTTTATGGTCCAGCTCTCACATCCATACATGACTACTGGAAAAACCATTGCTTTGACTAGACGGACCTTTGTTGGCAAAGTAATGTCTCTGCTTTTTACTATGCTATCTAGGTTGGTCATAACTTTTCTTCCAAGGAGTAAGCATCTTTTAATTTCACGGCTGCAATCACCATCTGCAGTGATTTTGGAGCCCCCCAAAATAAAGTCTGACACTGTTTCCACTGTTTCCCCATCTATTTGCCATGAAGTGATGAGACTGGATGCTGTGATCTTAGTTTTCTGAATGTTGAGCTTTAAGCCAATTTTTTCACTATCCTCTTTCACTTTCATCAAGAGGCTCTTTAATTCTTCACTTTCTGCCATGAGGGTGGTGTCATCTGCATATCTGAAGTTACTGATATTTCTCCTGGCAATCTTGATTCCAGCCTGTGCTTCATCCAGCCCAGTGTTTCTCATGATGTACTCTGCATATAAGTTAAATTAGCAGGATGACAATATACAGCCTTGACATACTCCTTTCCCGATTTGGAACCAGTCTGTTGTTCCATGTCCAGTTCTAACTGTTGCGTCCTGACATGCATACAGATTTCTGGTCTGGTATTTCCATCTCTTATTGTCTGAAGGCTCAGACAGTGTGTTTCATCCATCAGTGCTTTGGGAGTTAGGATAGAATTTGGATGAAGATCAGTTGGAGATGAGGGCAAAGTACCACATTTGTGATTATGTACATGTATGTCCCTTCCTCAGCTTACCTGTCAGTTCAGTTCAGTCACTCAGTTGTGTCCAACTCTTTGCGACCCCATGGACTGCAGCAAACCAGGCTTCCCTGTCCATCACCAACTCCTGGAGTTTACTCAAACTCATGTCCATTGAGTCAGTGAAGCCACCCAACCATCTCATCCTCTGTCGTCCCCTTCTCCTCCCGCCTTCAATCTTTGCCAGCATCAGGGTCTTTTCCAACAAGTCAGCTCTTAGTATCAGGTGGCCAAAGTACAACTTACCTGTACTGCTTCCCAAAAGGTGTGCTAGGAATGAAAACCATGGAGCTTGTGGTGGGCGGCTGGCCCAGGGGGAGCCTTCACCAGATAGTTTTGTGCCTGTCGTGGTTAATCCTCATTAATTATCATCTGTGACTCTAATGAAGAACCTGGTCCATGCTGGGCATTTATCTGACATGACTCACAACTACCCTTCCACAATGATTCCGTTCCTCAAAATTTGGCTTTAAAAGAACCTAGAACCTATTATACAGAATGAAGTGAGTCAGAAAGAGAAAGATAAATACCGTATTCTAACGCATATATACGGAATCTAGAAAAATGGTACTGAAGAATTCATTTACAGGGCAGCAATGGAGAAACATAGAGAACAGACTTACAACATGGGGAGAGGGGAGGAAAGAGGGAGATGTATGGAAAGAGTAACATGGAAACTTAAATTACCACATGTAAAATAGGTAGCCAATGGGAATTTGCTGTATGGCTCAGGAAACTCAAACAGGGGCTCTGTATCAAGCTAGAGGGGTGGGATGGGAAGGGAAATGGGAGGGAGGTTCAAAAGGGAGGGGATGTATGTATACCTATGGCTGATTCATGTTAAGGTTTGACAGAAAACAGCAAAATTCTGTAAAGCAATTATCCTTCAATAAAAAATAAATTAATTAAAAAAAAAGACTTGGGGTGCTTGAAGAAGGCCTTGTCCTGATTTGCTCCCCTAATCTTCATCTATCCTCCCGGTATTTCTCCTTTCTTGGAACTAATATACAGAAGTTACTTTCTCCAGCATCAGCGTGACAGCGAACTCTGTCACGGAATGATTTGCATACGAATGAATACACTCAGACCTTGAAACAAAGCGGAGGGAGCTTAAAATATCACTTCCAGTGCCTGCTGAATATCACATGTATGTAATTAAAGACCAAACATTTCTTTCTCATATCACTGATAGAACAGAACAACACATGTAGATTCAGTTTGTTAGAAACCCCTCAAAATGGTCCTGCACCATCGTGTTCCATGTGTTCTATTCTGCTCTGAAAACTTGATATGTAATAAGTATAAAATCCCACCTGGGTTAAAAATAGAAGCTATTTCCCCAAATCAGCCAGGCCATATCCTGCCATTCAGGAAGGTTTCCCTCCTAAGCTGGTGACTCTCCACCTTCAAGGAAGAAATCTCAATGACATATTTGAGAATATAGTTTAGTGTACAATGATCTGGACCCCAGACAGTTCTTGCATAAAGGAGAACAGGATTGCTTTGAAGGATCAGATTTTGGAAAATGAACTTGTGTAATTTTAAATAAGAAATGAAGTGACTACAGGTTTTGCTTCATAGTATGAATGCGATAAAAATATATCATAAAAACTGTGAAATTTTCTGGTTTCTCCAAATGCAAAGCTTACTCTGGATGTGAGTGTCATTTCAGGTATGGTATTTGATCCTTTCAGGCTGGGGGCAGACCCCTCTGTACCTTCCTGGAGCATCTTCTTAATCAAATCAGAGCATCTCAGGGCTGAAAGGGATTGTAAAAGCCATCAGTCCACCCAACTCAGTGTCTGAATCCACAGAGTGACTTGCCAAGTTTAGATAATGCAGCTGAGACTGTTTATATGTTACAGGTTGTCTAAATTAATAGTTATAAAAAGAACTAATAAGACATAAATACTTCACTCAGATCCCTCCCTTACCTAATAAACAGTGATGCTTGAGCAGTTGTAAATTCTCTCAAAAATAAATTGCATTACAAATCTGAATTTGAATGGCATGTCTGATTTATGGATACTGCTGATTTAGAGTTTTTCTATATCACTTGGTTGGTCCATCTGGCTACTTTTCAAGATTCAAAGTTTTATCATACTCTGGTCTGTGTGAGTTACTTTATTCCTGGAAAATCAAATATAACATTTTAATCAAAAAGAAAGGAAAACTGTATCATGTGATTTCTATACAAATAAAGGGGAAAAGAAAGAAAACCATATTCATCATCATAAAAGTCAATACTGAGATAAAATTGGAACTTCCTGGCATTCATGCATTTTAAGATGAAAAGAGAAGACTTTTAGAAAAGAAAAGCTTCATGAAATAAATATATTTGAGAGTTTTAAAGAAATCATGAAACCATACCAATGGTTGGGGAAAATTTAGGAACACAAATAAAAATATATTTGTTAAACTAAGATTAAGAAAGTAGAGGGTGACATTATTTACCTTTCCAGATCTTTCAAACACTAACCTGATTTTATATCAATATTTATTTGCATAAGTTCAATAATATGTTATATACCATTTTAACTTAATTTGTCTGTGCATGTTTTGTGTGAGTAAAATATGGATATTTCCAATGTTGGCAATGGATATTGCTAATGTGATTCATTTAATGACTTTGGAAGTTTGAGATTTACAAAGCAGTTTGCCACTTTAAAGTCAAATATAAATCTGTCCTTGTTGGATTCAGCTTCTTCTTTTGGAGATGGTTTTCCAAGCAGGGCTGTAGTCATTCAGAAAAAGAGGTATGAAATGTCAGAGTTGAGTGTTTGTAGCTATAGAATGAAAGGTCAGTTTTCATTCCAATCCCAAAGAAAGGCAATGCCAAAGAATGCTCAAACTACCACACAATTGCACTCATCTCACACACTAGTAAAGTAACGCTCAAAATTCTCCAAGCCAGGCTTCAGCAGTACGTGAACTGTGAAATTCCAGATGTTCAAGCTGGTTTTAGAAAAGGCAGAGGAACCAGAGATCAAATTGCCAACATCCACTGGATCATCGAAAAAGCAAGAGGGTTCCAGAAAAACATCTATTTCTGCTTTATCGACTATGCCAAAGTCTTTGACTGTGTGGATCACAATAAACTGTGGAAAATTCTGAAAAGATGGGAATACCAGACCACCTGACCTGCCTCTTGAGAAACCTATATGCAGCTCAGGAAGCAACAGTTAGAACTAGACATGGAACAAC
>NW_011494925.1:4120094-4120573 GCF_000754665.1 Bison bison bison
GAAGCACAAGCTGGAATTAAGATTGCCAGGAGAAATATCAATCACCTCAGATATGCAGATGACACCACCTTTATGGCAAAAGTGAAGAGGAACTAAAAAGCCTCTTAATGAAAGTGAAAGAGGAGAGTGAAAAAGTTGGCTTAAAGCTCAACATTCAGAAAACGAAGATCATGGCATCCGGTCCCATCACTTCATGGGAAATAGATGGGAAAACAATGGAAACAGTGTCAGACTTTATTTTTGGGGGCTCCAAAATCACTGAAGATGGTGATTGCGGCCATGAAATTAAAAGATGTTTTCTCCTTGGAAGGAAAGTTATGAGCAACCTAGATAGCATATTCAAAAGCAGAGACATTACTTTGCCAACAAAGATCCGTCTAGTCAAGGCTATGGTTTTTCCAGTGGTCATGTATGGATGTGAGAGTTGGACTGTGAAGAAAGCTGAGTGCCGAAGAATTGATGCTTTTGAACTGTGGTGT